>NC_134397.1:652560-978840 GCF_050003625.1 Haematobia irritans
ATCAAGCACTGTTTCTGACTGTAAATCTTTAATAACCCACATTTCGAAGCTTCATTATAAAAATGTAATATAGTATAAATATACATGTGTAAATTTAAAAAAATGGTGTTCGATCGGAGCAGGGATTGCACACACGACCCTTTACATGCAAGGCAGACATGCTAACCACTGCTCCACGTGGCCAACAAATGTATGATTCTGTTAAATTATGTTATGTTTGCATGGGCTCGTGGGCGCTGCAAACTATGCTATATAAATGTAACTTATAACGATAATTGTCTACTGGTGACTATAACAGCTACGTGAATAGTGAATAGTGTGTTGGCTTACAAACTGTGTGGTCCTCGGTTCGATTCTCCGTCCAGGCGAAAGGTAAAATTTAGGTTAGGTTAGGTTAGGTGGCAGTCCGATGTATCAGTCTCACGTAGACTATTCAGTCCATTGTGAAACCACATTGGTGAACTTCTCTCTTATCACTGAGTGCTGCCCGATTCCATGTTAAGCTCAATGATAAGGGACCTCCTTTTTATAGCCGAGTCCGAACGGCGTTCCACATTGCAGTGAAACCACTTAGAGAAGCTTTGAAACCCTCAGAAATGTCACCAGCATTACTGATGTGGGATAATCCACCGCGGAAAAACTTTTTGGTGTTCGGTCGAAGCAGGAATCGAACCCACGACCTTGTGTATGCAAGGCGGGCATGCTAACCATTGCACCACGGTGGCTCCCAATGTAAAATTTAAAAAATTTACAAAATTGAATAATTTCTTCAACATTATTTGTATTACAGAAAAATGTGCCAAGAACTAAAAAATTTCGTGGAAGTGAAAATTATGTGAGGGAATGAGCACAATCTTTTTGGGCTCAAAATGCTTCCAAACATATAATATGTTCACATAAAACAAACATATTAATGTTTCGCCAGTATCCAATAATATATGTGCTTCCTGCAAAATATGTTTGGAACATATGTTAGAGAAGCGATTTTTTTTGAGGGTGTACTCTAAAGATTCAATGTCTCAGTTAATTTAAATATCATTTTTTTAAATATGAAAAAAGTTTTCTTTACATTAGGGAACATTTTCCTTACATCGAAATTAACAGAGGTACACCAAATTTTCCAAATGTATTCTAAATTTAATGAAAAAAATGCTTTTACTAAAATATTTTTTTAAAGTATGTAGTTTACAAAATTATTTAAATTTTGTCTCCTAAAATTTAAGTTGCATAATTTAGCACATTAGGCCATAATCTTTACATACAAAATTGAATATATGTATGAAATTGTAGTATTATTTATTTATTTATTGTTTATTTTAATCATACAGTAAATGTATGATAAAAAAGAAAAGGGAAAAGTAGCATTGGCTGCTAAGGCCATCAGCTATAATTGTAGTAAAAAAGAGAAAGTGAGTGAAAGTGAGTGAGAATTAAATAAATCATGTGGAAATCAGGAAGATATGGCCGATGCCGTTAAGCAGAAAATAAAAAAAATAATCTTTTAGATTGAGTCTCCATTAAATTATTCTCAGTGTTCAACGATTTAATAAAACTATATATTTTTCTTCCAAACTAATTTGCTTTTTACTGAGGAAAGCTAATTGGACGCAATGTGTTAAACTTCACAAAAGTCGGTTTACCCTATTGTCTTTCTTTGTCCATCAATATTTCGTTGTGGTCACATGCAAGAGATTGTTATGAAAGAACTGAATATAGTCGATAATAGAGAGTACAATATTATTGACAAACATGTTATACATCAAACCATTTGGGTATTATTGTAGAGTGTAGATGATTTATGCCTTGAATCCAGACCATTGCAGACTCATAAGTAGAACCCTATACGCAATCCATTGTGTAGGGTACTAAGATTCGGCCTGGCCGAATTTTCAGCCATAGACGGCCTCCATAAAAATCGCTTCTGTAACATACATTCACATTCTGCTTCAAACATATATATTCAATATTTGTCCAAACAAAAATTGTTTGTATTGTTCAAACATATTATGTTTCTCCTTATTTATAAACAAAAAGTCAACAAGCCAGCACCAACATTTACGTTTTACATACTCCTTCATGTTGGACTTTTAGCCCCACGTTGTCGTGTTGTTCATTCGCCACATTTAGTTATTTTATACCCACCACCATAGAATGGTGACGGGGGTATAATAAGTTTGTCATTCCGTTTGTAACACATCGAAATATCGATTTCCGACTATATAAAGTATATATATTCTTGATCAGGGAGAAATTCTAAGACGATATAACGATGTCCGTCTGTCTGTCTGTCTGTTGTAATCACGCAAACTCGTCTTTTGTCTGCAGGCAGGTCAAGTTCGAAGATGGGCTATATCGGTCCAGGTTTTGATATAGTCCCCATATAAACCGACCTCCCGATTTGGGGTCTTGGGCTTATAGAAACCGTAGTTTTTATCCAATTTGTCTGAATTTGGAAATCTAGAGGTATTTTAGGACCATAAAGAGGTGTGCCGAAAATGGTGAGTATCGGTCCATATTTTGGTATAGCCCCCATATAGACCGATTTCCCGATATTACTTCTTGGGCTTCTAGAATCCTGAAATTATAAATATTCTGGTATTTTAGGCTCACAAAAACGTGTATCGGACTCAGTTTTTATCGGTCCATTTGGTAATGCCTCCATATAGACCGACTACACTTCTTGAGGGTGTAGAAGGCGCACTGATCATGAAAATTGCTTGAAACTCAATGTAAAATTTCCAGATTTTACTTCTACAGATTTAAGATTTCAAATCAAGACGTTATTTTATAATTTTCTTGCACACTTACAAGAGATGTTAATGATTCCTCTAAAACTCAAACAAAAATGGTTCTTATAAATCCAGAATATGATATAGTCCTCATAGGTGAAATCTTTAAATTTATCTTCGGGAAGTGTCCTCAAGTCTTCAAGCCCTCCTGAAATTTCAAAGGAAAACCTAATATTTGGTTCATGGTGGTGGGTATTTAAGATTCGGCCTGGCCGAACTGGCCGTCCATGTATACGTTTTTTATATCGTTTAATGTCTTTTGTTTTTGGGATTGTTATAACGTTTTTTATATCGTTTAATGTCTTTTGTTTTTGGGATTGTTATTATATGTAGTTTTGCACAAAATTTTGTTTCACATTTTTTTAATGTCTATAGTTTTGCTGTTTTGGGTTTTCATAAAATTACACACGATTTTGTTATTTCTGTTTCTTCAAAATTTTCCATTTGTAATGTCTATAGTTCTTAAAACTATTCAAATTCGATAATTGTATCGGGATGACATTTTTAATACTCCGAGTATCCTTCCAACTGCGGCAATTAAATTTTGATTTGATCTGCGCCCGTTCGGGTTTCTCCCAGTGAAAAACGTTGATTGATGTTGGGGTTTCATTTTGAATCTGATTATTTATTTTCAAAAATACCTTTTACGAAGGAATCTGCAATCAATACTTAACTTGGCATTATTACTTACCTGACATTATTCAATTTTTTTTTTTTTTGTAACTAAGCATTTTCTCAACACTAGGCTCAGACACTAAAATTGCCTAGTGCCGGATTATTGAACCATTTGTAAAGTGAATGTGCTGCATTTTCTTAATTAGCATTATTTATTTTAGTATATTAATAATTGTGTCATGTTATTTAATTATTTGGAAACGTAATAGTGAGAATATAGAGTATTCAAAAGTGTGTGTGTTGTGTGTGAGCCGAAGGGCTAATATTTTTTATTTCAAACTGAGCTGACATGACGGCGAATCTCAATACTTAAGCGTTGGGATTTGTGTGCCGTTTTTCAGTCATTGACAATATTTTGAGGGAATAGCTTAGTGTTAACGTCTTCATCGATATGCTTTTCATTTCGAGTTTCTTGGTTTCAGTGCTAGTTTTAATAGTTGCCTACTATCTGTGGACACAACGTAAATTCTTCAAACTATGCGCAGATCTACCTGGACCTGGGCTGCCCTTAATTGGAATGGCTTTAGAAATGCTTCAGCCGGAAAGTTTGTTTTTTTTGTCTCAAAATACGCACCACAACTGAGGACTAATGTTAAATGATAAAATTAGATTTTCTGCAGAATCTCGATGATGTTAGAAAACAATATCAAACACCTTGCGCAACATGGATGGGACACTTGTGCATGCTTTATGTCAATGAACCGGAAACAATGGAAATCATTTTCAATTCACCCCACTGTACTAACAAGGGCGAATTTTACCGATTTTTATCGGACGCCATAGGAGATGGCCTTTTCACATCAAGCAGTATGTGAACACAATTCGCAATTCTCCAAGTTTGTAATTTTTTTAATTTCTTCACCCATCCAGGCCCACGATGGAATAAACACCGACGGCTTTTGAATCCTGTATTTGCTCGCAAGGTTGTTCAATCCTTTCTGCCAATATTCAACAGTGAAGCTAATGCCTTTGTCAATAGGGTTGCACTGAGTCAAGGTCAACCAATGGAGATTTATGAACTTCTAAAAAAGACTGTATTGGAGATATCGTGTCGTAAGTAAAAGTAAACTGTTTTATATGAAAGCAAGCAATTTAAGAGTATTGCCAGCAATCGCTATTGATTGATTTGTCACTGGCCTTTACTGGCTGTATTCAATTGACTTGAGAAGCCATGTATAACTGAATCTTGAATTATTTCATTATTTTCTTCATTTTGGAATTGTCGCCATCGTCGTCCTTCTTTTATTGCAAACACCATTTATCATCATCGACCTGTGGTGTCCTTTTCATCGATATAGAAACAACAATGGGCAAAAAGATGAATTTCCAAAACGATAGCTCCACAGTTATCTTTGAAGCGTACAATGGGTAAATTGAAACATGAATTACATTAACATAGGCAATAATAAATCTCCTTGCAACTCCAAAATACATTTAAAGTTAGTTAGAAGACCTCTATGTACACCCAAAGAAATTGTACTTAGCAAGAAAAATTTGTGTAAAACACCAATATTAGTTTTGTTTGCATTGCCTCTTCGGCGATGCCTTAGATGCAGAGGATAATGGATTCAATTCGACTCCAATCTTTTTTCAACAGTGACAATCCTTTTGAAAAAGCTTCAAACATTCCTGATATACATTCAGCCATGTAAAAAGTTTCTATAAGACGAGTGCTGTGTTCGGACTTTGTTATCAAAAGAAGATCCTCTATCATTGATATGAGAGAAGAGTCGTTTTGCCACTCAATAAATGCTTGTAGGAAAACGAATTTAATCAAAAGTTTAAAGCTACTATCGTCAAAGTGCGTGAATGGTATACCAAAGAATAAAATCGAATCGTGAATGTGCGTGCATAAAATTTCTGCAAAATCACGCTCACTATTTAATACTTGCTTAAGAACTTTACATTAATTTGGCTGGCAAACCATATACCATTCTTGTTATTTTTTCCCATTCCTGATTTGAATCTGTTGTGAGTCTCGCGAATTGTGGTAAATCGAGCGTGATCGTGAGTCTTTAAAGATTTTTCGGCTTTTCATTTCGGGAATGTGCGTGAGTGTGAGATCTTACCACACATATCGTGAGTATGTAAACATCAGAGACGGTCTGTATCAAACTTTTTTAGGTTTGCGACTGCCGCAAAGTTGTAAACGTCGTAAACGTCACATTCGCGTAGTAATTGTAGAAAAAGTAACAAACGTCGAAAATTGAAAATACTTCAGTCTCGTTTTTTCCTGGCATATTAGCTTTCCAAAAATTTCTGCAGAGTGCATTTTATAAATTCTCTTTTTGACTTATTAGAGCCAATTTCCATACTAAATAAAAATTGTCAAAACTCTCGCTAGACAAACCCATTTACTTGGTTTGTCTAAAATTTCATTCCAGAGCATTTTTTCTTTGGGTCTAGTTTTATTTCTGAAAATGTATTACAAGTGGCGACATGAAACAAATTAAAATTGTTATTCAAAATAGAGACAACTTATTAAATATAATGATTTTCTGTTGTTTAAGCGATTTTTGCATATGATATTGTTAGTTAAAATATTTTGTAGGAAGTTCAAGACGGACACAATTTGAGTAAACTATTTAACATCTTATAAAACTATGAACTTTTTTTGTGCGAAATTCCAAATTAGTGCTGCTTCTTTTATGTAAAAAAATAATTAAAATCGGAAAAAAAATCCTCGAAATGGGAAATTTGGTTAATTGCATTTTTTCACTTGTGTGTAATTTATTTAGTTCTCACCTTCTAAAGGGTGATTTGTTAAGAGCTTGATAACTTTTTTTTAAAAAAAAACGCATAAAATTTGCAAAATCTCATCGGTTCTTTATTTGAAACGTTAGATTGGTCCATGACATTTACTTTTTGAAGATAATTTCATTTAAATGTTGACCGCGGCTGCGTCTTAGGTGGTCCATTCGGAAAGTCCAATTTTGGGCAACTTTTTCGAGCATTTCGGCCGGAATAGCCCGAATTTCTTCGGAAATGTTGTCTTCCAAAGCTGGAATAGTTGCTGGCTTATTTCTGTAGACTTTAGACTTGACGTAGCCCCACAAAAAATAGTCTAAAGGCGTCAAATCGCATGATCTTGGTGGCCAACTTACCGGTCCATTTCTTGAGATGAATTGTTCTCCGAAGTTTTCCCTCAAAATGGCCATAGAATCGCGAGCTGTGTGGCATGTAGCGCCATCTTGTTGAAACCACATGTCAACCAAGTTCAGTTCTTCCATTTTTGGCAACAAAAAGTTTGTTAGCATCGAACGATAGCGATCGCCATTCACCGTAACGTTGCGTCCAACAGCATCTTTGAAAAAATACGGTCCAATGATTCCACCAGCGTACAAACCACACCAAACAGTGCATTTTTCGGGATGCATGGGCAGTTCTTGAACGGCTTCTGGTTGCTCTTCACTCCAAATGCGGCAATTTTGCTTATTTACGTAGCCATTCAACCAGAAATGAGCCTCATCGCTGAACAAAATTTGTCGATAAAAAAAGCGGATTTTCTGCCAACTTTTCTAGGGCCCATTCACTGAAAATTCGACGTTGTGGCAGATCGTAAGTCTATTCATGATGAAATGTCAAAGCATACTGAGCATCTTTCTCTTTGACACCATGTCTGAAATCCCACGTGATCTGTCAAATACTAATGCATGAAAATCCTAACCTCAAAAGAATCACCCTTTACAAACAATGATGGACAATCGAACACCGGTATCGCTATTTAAACAAATTAAACAAATTTAATTTAAAGAAAACAGAAGTCAGATCGTTTGAAGGATCTGTACCAAATAAAACTGTTGGGTGATACAAAAATGGAAATTATATAATTTTACATTTTGCTCTTAAAACAAGTTTTAGGTGTGCACTACCCTACGTACATCCAAAAAATTTGTTATTCATAACAGCAAAAAACAAGTATATACAGCAGTAAGTTCGGCCGGGCCGAATCTTAAATACCCACCACCATGAACCAAATATTAGGGTTTCCTTTGAAATTTCAGGAGGGCTTGAGGACACTTCCGGAATATAAATTTAAAGATTTCACCTATGAGGACTATATCAGATTCTGGATTTATAAGAACCATTTTTGTTTGAGTTTTAGAGGAATTATTAACATCTCTTGTAAGTGTGCAAGAAAATTATAAAATAACGTCTTGATTTGAAATCTTAAATCTGTAGATTTGCTCCCGAGAAGTAAAATTTGGAAATTTTGCATCAAGCAATTTTCATGATGAGTTGGCCTTCTACACCCTCAAGAAGTGAAGTCGGTCTACATGGAGGCATTACCAAATGGACCGATAAAAACTTAATCCGATACACGTTTTTGTGAGCCTCAAATACCAGAATATTTAGAATTTCAGGCAAATCAGATAAAAACTACGGTTTCTAGAAACCCAAGGAGTTAAATGTGGAAATCGTTCTTATGGGGGCTATACTAAAATATGGACCGAACTCACCGTTTTCGGCACACCTCTTTATGGCCCGAAAATACTTCTAGATTTCCAATTTCAGGCAAATTGGATAAAAATTTTGGATTCTAGAAGCCCAAGAAGTAAAATCGGGAAATTGGTCTATATGGGGGCTATACCAAAATATGGACCGGTACTCATCATTTTCGGCACACCTATTTATGGTCCTAAAATACATCTAGATTTCCAATTTCAGGCAAATTGGATATAAACTACGGTTTCTATAAGCCCAAGACCCCAAATCGGGAGGTCGGTTTATATGGGCACCATACCAAAACATAGACCGATCCTCACCATTTTTGGCACACCTCTTTACGGTTTTAAAGTACCTTTTGATTTCCAAATTCAGATAAATTGGATAAAAACTGCGGTTTCTATAAGCCCAAGAAGTAAAATCGGGAGATCGGTCTATATGGGGGCTATACCAAAATATGGACAGATACTCACCAGTTTTGGCACACCTCTTTATGGTCATAAAATATCTCTAGATTTCAAATTTCAGGCAAATTGGATAAAAACTACGATTTCTATAAGCCCAAGAAGTAAAATCGGGAGATCGGTCTATATGGGGGCTATACCAAAATATGGATCGATACTCACAATTTTTGGTACACGTATTTGTGGTCCTACAATACCTCTAGATTTCCAATTTCAGATAAATTGAATAAAAACTGCGGTTTCTATAAGCCCAAGAAGTAAAATCGGGAGATCGGTCTATATGGGGGCTATACGAAAATATGGACCGATACTCACCAGTTTTGGCACACCTCTTTATGGTCATAAAATACCTCTAGATTTCAAATTTCAGGCAAATTGGATAAAAACTGCGGTTTCTATAAGCCCAAGAAATAAAATCGGGAGATCGGTCTATATGGGGGCTATACCAAAACATGGACCGATACTCACCATTTTTGGCACCCCTCTTTATGGTCATAAAGTACCTCTAGATTTCAAATTTCAGGCAAATTGGATAAAAACTGCGGTTTCTATAAGCCCAACAAGTAAAATCGGGAGATCGGTTTATATGGGGGCTATACCAAAACATGGATCGATACTCACAATTTTTGGCACACGTATTTGTGGTCCTACAATACCTCTAGATTTCCAATTTCAGGCAAATTGGATAAAAACTACGATTTCTATAAGCCCAAGACCCCAAATCGGGAGGTCGGTTTATATGGGGACTATATCAAAACCTGGACCGATATAGCCCATCTTCGAACTTGACCTGCCTGCAGACAAAAGACGAGTTTGTGCAAAATTTCAGCACGATTGCTTCATTATTGAAGACTGTAGCGTGATTACAACAGACAGACAGACAGACAGACAGACAGACAGACGGACAGACGGACATCGTTATATCGTCTTAGAATTTCTCCCTGATCAAGAATATATATACTTTATATAGTCGGAAATCGATATTTCGATGTGTTACAAACGGAATGACAAACTTATTATACCCCCGTCACCATTCTATGGTGGTGGGTATAAAAAAGCATATAAAAACTGCTGTGTTAGTTTTTGTATGCTGAAAAAGGGAAATCGTTCAATGTAGTTGTTTCAACAATTATCCATTGTTTGTTATAATTTTTTGAAAAACATCTCCGCTGAAATATAGCAATAACTGACAATTTTTTCCTGGCAACAACTTTTTTGCGTGAAATAAAATCAAGACTTTGTAGACCAGCAATATATGTAACTACAAAAGACTTAGATACGCGAGATTTTATGGTCCTGGACAAATATTTCTTACGATCTCTCTGTGGGTCATATATTAAAAAGCGCAATCAAAAACTATTAATTGTTGTTTAATGTTTGACATTATTATAGGTTCAATGTGTATCATTCGACTGTGTTGGGCTTATTGCAACAGCAATTCGAATCAACAGAAAATTTCAGCAAACTTCTGATATTTCTGCTGAAAAAAGCGTTCAGTATTTGCTTTTAGCAACATTAGCTAATTTCTTACATGGAGATTTTTTCGAGCTATGTTATTGTATTTCATTTCTATGTAATAAAATAAACGTAATATTATTTACTTTTTTCTTTCCGAACAGCCTTATAGAAATAGGTATTAAGAGAATGCTATCACCGTGGTTGTATATGGATACCATCTATCGACGCTCAAATCAATATACAGAACAGAAAAGAACCTGTAAAATTCTATCAGATTTTGTGGAAAGTGTAAGAAGTCGATTTTATATAATGGAGTTTTCATTACTACGCTTCCATAATTTTACAGCTTTTGGAACTTGAGAAACCTTCGGGGATGGCCGAAAATGCGCCGATTACCGTCTCCGAAAAATTGAATGGGATAAACAAGAGAGCAGATACGAATGATATTGACGTCATTGGCAAATCCAAACAACATAGTTTTGTGGAACAAGTACGTGAATATATTCAAAAAGGTCAACTATCGGTTGAAGATGTGCTGGCGGAAGCCAATGTTACAGTGGCTGCTGTAAGTTGAATGTATTCCTTTTATGATTTGCAATAACATTCCTTTCTTTCTCATCGGTATATAGACATTCGAAACGACATCAACTGCCCTTTACTTTGCCTGTCTAGCACTTGCCATGCATCCCAATTATCAAGATAAATTATATTTGGAATTAGTCGAAATACTGCCAGAAGGTAGCTCACAGGATATTACTATGGATCATTTGGAACAGATGACGTACACTGAAATGGTACTCAATGAAGCCATGCGATTATTCTCTCCTGTACCAGTGGTATTGCGAGAGGTTTCCGAGGATTTTAAAATGTGTCACAGAATTACAGGGCAGACAATTGTGATACCAAAGGGTACCCAGGTCGCCTTGGACATTTTCAACATGCAGCGTAACGAAGAAGTATGGGGCGAAAAAGCTCGTTCTTTCGATCCAGATGAACACTTCGGACCTACAAGTCAGAGGCATCCCTTTGCATTTGTACCATTTACGAAGGGACTACGAATGTGTATTGGCTATCGATATGCGTTGATGCTTATGAAGATTATGCTGGCGAAAATATTTCGCACTTACCGCGTAGTGACGAAGGAACACATGGAAGATTTGGAAATAAAAGGGATGATATCGTTAAAGCTTGGCACCTATCCACTTTGTATTTTCGAGCGGAGAGACACGAAATTGTAGTTTTTTTGTTGATTATTTTTTATAATACCATAGATAGGTTAACTATTTTTGTTTGTTCGGCTTAATTTAATTTTTTAAGGATAATGTTGTCAAAAAAACGAATTTTAATTTAATGTATACCTGTGATTTTTTGATTGGAAGGTTTATAAAGTAGTTATACTAGAAATGATAATTTTAAATATAAAATGACAAATTTTTAAGTAATAAACCATTTACCTACATAAACAATCATTAATAACAACAATTGTTTTTATAATAACAGATTATATTGATGTAAAAGAAAAATAAGAACTGTTATGTCGCATTTCAAAACTACAATTCTTCATGTGTGATCAGATTCGTTTGTTTGGTTCATGTGAATAAATGAAAATTGAACTTTATTATCCTAATGTATCAAAACCAAGAGTGAATTTTGAACTACTATCTACAGAAAATAATAAAGGCATATGGCTAGAAGGATTCTCGTTGTCAAATATTTGTGGTCTTCTGTTGATTTGAGAAATTGTGATGTTTGGTGATTTTATTATAGAGTTGATAAATCCAATACTATTTTCAAATTCAAAAGCGGGAAAAACAATCCATACTCCGTACAATGATGTTATCATTTTGGGGTTGTCAAGGCGTTCGCTAAACCATCGGAAAAGCACATAAAATATTGGTTTCGTACCACTGTTAAATACAATCCATACACCGAAGATTCATGTTATCATTTTGGGTTTGTAAGAACACTTTTTCCCACCGTGTATGAACCGTCCACAATGCTTTTCCTATGTTTTTACTGACTCGGATGGGGCTCGGTTAGATTAAATAAATAACATGAATTACAAGAAAAACACAATGATTTTATTTATTTCCCTTTTAAAAGGTCTTTGTTCATTTTATTATTAAGTTAAAAATGTGTGTATGAATATGAGTGTATTGTTATTTATGTTTTTTTTTTGTTTTTGTATTTTTCATTTAAAAAAGTTCTATGCATAGATTTGAGTTACAGTCGTATGCCTACCAACATGCATACATACAAATTTGTATGACAAGACGGAAATAAAACGTTTCTTCCCAGGATCTATTTCATGGAGAACAAAATCACATAAGGATCATTGGGAAATGAGCTAACTAACCGTTTAAGAAATGAGTTTTGCCTTGTTGTGGGCTCACAAAACACCGGTCCAATTTCTATCACAAATCTATTTGACGAAAGATGGCATTTTCATGTATTCCTTTATTTATGCATCATTAGATTAAGACAGTTTTGTTGCATGTTGTTCAGATTGTAGTGGACGAACAGATATTACCTTACTTGCTAGTATTCGAGTTAGGTTTTGTTTATCAAAGAAAAGGGGTTTATTACATAAAAAATAATAATTTTGAAGCTAATATTGAAGACATGGCTTAATCAAATTATTACGAATTTAGGTGTTTGCCAATGGTAATGCTGTTGACAATTGAGGGTTTTATGGTAGTGGAATGGGCGTTTTAACAGATTTTCCTTTTTTGGAACATTGTAGAAAACGTAAAGTAACCTCCTTCTCGTTTTTTTTTGTAATTTCTTTATTTATTTTATTATTATAACTAATTGATTTCCTTATGGCTAATCTCTACAGTACTACAATTGCTACAGAATGTGTTCATTTCTTTTAATGAATATATTGTTAACAAATACTTTCAATTAGTTTTGTGTTTTTCTGAATATAAAAGCAGCTTTTACATCATCAATGGCAAATTGTGATTTCTTATTTATATTTTTATCAAAAATTTCAAATAAAAAATGGACGCATGTGGGTGATTGCTGTTATTTATTTGATTCTTAAACTCTGTTCAGTGTTTGTTGTTGTTTTTTCTTGTGTTTTGCTGTAAATGTTTAAAGCATTTCATTCGAATGGGAAGCTTTACTTTAGCAACATCATCGGCATCAGTGAACAATTTTAAATGGACAACCTGAGTTAAAGCCTTCTGTGTACTATTACTCTTACTTTCTCCAATGCTCTTCTATAGATTCGTATGAAATGCATTTATTATCAAGTTTTTTATTTTATATAAAAAAGCATAGCATTATGTAATTTTTTTGTTCTCCTTTGAGAGGGAACGATATAACAATCGCTTAAATATGGATTTGTAGTTTTATAGTTTTTCTATTCGGTGATAATTTTGTTTTTTATAAATTTGGTGTCTTGGCGTTACCTTCGGTTATTTGCTATCAATACTATTGCGCTTCGGAAAGATGCAACTTAAATCATTTTATTTGTATGACATTTTTACACATTTCTTTTATTATTATTTTAAAAAATACAAGGCAAATAATTTTAAACGTTAAGCATTTTTGTTGATTTGTGACCTTTTTAAAGTCTATTCTCTAATTGTAAGCCTTCCAGCAAAGTTGATCATTTTAAATATTACTTTTGTTTTTTTTTTCGTTTTCCTCAATTCATTTTGTTTTCTCAATTTAAGAACTACACTACGATATTTTCAATGTGTCCTAACAACATAAATCTTACTTTCTATCAAGTAGACAACAGTGTTGTATGTATTGTGTTATTTCATTTCCTAAGAGAGTGGGAGCTTTTCCTTAACTTGTAATGCTTACTTATGTATTATGGGGGAGGGGGACTTTTCAGGGGGTTAGGTGCCCGCTGATGTCCATTAACTTTCAGCCGGTTGATTTGTGGTGAACTGGGTAATGCCATCGTTCTCCATGGCCTCTAAGATGTCGGTGACATAGGCTGCTACATCAGTATTACTGCGTTCGCCCCGTAGTATAAAAGGCATCTGCAATAGCCGATCGTATTTAGGACGTTCGCTTTCATTTTTAATTAAGCTGCAAAACAGAAAAGTGTAATATTTACAAAAGTCTTGTTAATTGTAGGTTAATGTGCTTAGTAAAAACCTTATTTTACTTTATTAGAAATGGTGTTTAGTAATGTATCGATTGAAGATATCTTCTTGCAGTTCCAAGAAGAGATTAGATTGAAAGGATGGTTAGTTGGTTGTTCTTATTCGATTAGAAAATAGTTTCAGCTTCGAACTCCCAAATATAACGATCGCTTTTCATTTCAATTAATTTCATTAGTATATTTGTCTGCCTTTGGTCGCCCATAGAGATCATAATTTGTAAAAGTTGATTATTTACAGACAGCTAAGTGGGAGATGAATCAAAATTCTCCCTAAAATAAAGCATCTATATCAACCCAACGAACATTGTTGGAATTTGATTTGGTTTATTTGAAAATCAGTTTAAATGAAATCCTTTTACGTACACAAAAGTCGTTTGTTTGTTAAAAAAAACACCTTCAGACCGATAAACTCTAAGGGTTTACTTAACGCGTATTTGTAATTAGTAATATTTAAATTTTAAACCGACGATTTCGACGAAATGCAATTTACTTCAGTGGTGGTGCAATTTGAATTAGAAATCGATTGTCATTAATAAATGTATACCATTTCTGCTATTTCCTAGGCTACGACACAAATGCAGGAACATGTTTTTGAATAAGACCCACGTAGACAAAATATCATACTTTTAAACTTTTATAGAATGACGATTTAAAATGTTCGAAAACAAGATTAGAAAATACTGAACGGTTTTTAATTCCAACCTTGACATAGACCAATTTGGCATTGGACACTGTTTTCTAACTACAAAGGCTGTTCACAGAAAAATCCTATGTATATTCATACATACCATGTATTGACGAACTCTACAAATTCTGTTGAAAATTCTTGACCCTGATAGAGGCGTGGGGGATCTCCTTGGACAACCTATCAAAAATAAAATAAATTCAACTGGTTTGAGTGTTAAAATCAAAGTGGTGGACTTACTTGGCAAAGCTGTTCAAAAACAGAATCCCATTTGCGATAAGGGAATGTGCCAGTAGCAACTTCCATTAGGGTAATGCCCAACGACCATACATCACTTCTTACATCGTAACCCTTCGCACGTTCAGGATCAATTCGTTCAGGCTAAATTAAAAAGTGAAATTGAAGTAATATTGGATGACAAATTTGACTAAGTCCCATATTTACCGCCATATATGGCCTACAACCGGCATCTTTTGTTTTGGCTATGGAGTCTACCAATTGCCCAGAAATTCCAAAATCGCACAATTTTATATCACCTCGTTTGTGAAGCAAAATATTGCTAGGTTTTACATCACGGTGTATGATTTTCAATTTCTCTTTGAGATAATTCAAAGCGTGCACTGTGGCCACTGTTATCTTCGCCAATATGGATTCGGGAATCCTTTGGTTCTTGTGTTCGAAAATGTATTTATAAAATTTGTCGAGTGATGTGTCCATCAATTCCATGCATATCCAGCAGTCGCCCTCTTTGAAAAGTGCTCCGTAGAATTGTACGATGAAGTTACAGTCGTTCGATTTCATAACCACCTCGAGGTCCATGAGAAGTTGTTTTTGTTCCTTTTCGTCAACAGTTGAGCGAATACGCTTCACAGCCATGACCATGTCGTTCTTTTTAAATACCATTTTATTGACAGCACCGAATGCTCCACGTCCAATTTCACCCAGATCTTCTAAATCCTCTGATGTAAATTGATAGACGTCATTGGCATTAGGCCCAACTTGCAGTTTACCGCATGCTTGTTGTCGTATTCGCTCTCTTGTCCTTTCCGTTGGCACGTTCGCAGGTAATGCCATGCTGCTTGTAGATGAGGCCGATCCCGAAGACGTTGATGACAGAGAAGAAGGTGGGTGCCGTTGTACTAAAGGATTTAAACTTAATTCATTCGGAGGGGCACGTGGCCTTCCTGAAATTTAATCCGGCATTTGTATGACAAAAACACATTCAGTTAGGCTTACTCACCTGCAAACAAATTTTTTGGACGTTCCGTCATCGTGATAGATTCTCCTTAACCAGACTTTTCAGGACGATTTTATACACGGCCTTTGGTACCAGCTATGTGTCGAACGTTCCGCTCAAACCTACAAAATAAATGTCCTAAAAAATGTCCGTGTCTCGGTTATAGATGTTCCACCCGCAAAATGACTGCTTGCAAGCAGCCTCCTTTCGATTGATTTACAACACCGTCGCCACAAAATGATGTGGGAAAATTCTCTTGTGAAGGATCCCGTAGAATCCGCGAGCTCAAGGGAAATCTTTGTGAACATAAAATTAGCAAATGACAAATTTACAATGACAACGCATACTGAGTTGTGGAAGAAAGCGGGGATCCGTATTGCAGAACTTTCAGAATTAATATTTACATATTTATATTTGGATACACAATATATGAACTGTCTATAATTTTCCGATTAAATGCTCAATTTTAAGCCATACGCTACAATTTGCACTAACTACGGAGAAGCTGTCAGAAATTTGCAAAGACTTTTCTAGTTAATGTCAAATTGGCAACGGCCGCAATTTTAATCAACAGTGATGAGTGAATATCGTGCCATGAAAATTGTACGTTGTGGCATTCACATTGTAATCAATATTTTGTGTAACATTGTGTTCACACAAGCTCCAAATGGAATTACATCCCAATAAACACAAACGTTTGAAAAATGCTAAATTTCAACAATTTTTCAAACATTTTTTCAAAGGATTAGGGTAATATTCAAGTTGAGAAATTGTTGAGAAAATCGCGTTCTCAACAAAAAACAGACATTACCCTCAACAGTGAAATTCAACACATTAGCAATAATATCTCAAGTGTTATCCTCAAATTGAAATGCATCGCTACTCAATAATTTGTCAAACAATTTTCGATGCGAGTCAAATTCAAAATTAACATCGTTGCAAATACATTTCAACCTAAATTTGTATGAATGATATCCCCACTTCAAATTGAAAGTCAAAGCCAAAATTCTATGAATTTTGTATAATTTATTCATTTTCATCAAAATAAAATATATAATAATACACTACACTACATAATACACTACAATACCAATTGATAAATAATAAATAATAATCTTATTAAACATACCAACAAATAAGAACAAAAAAAAAAACAAACAACAAAAGTTTAAATATCTTCAACATTATTAGTAAACACTTTTGCATTGATAATTCGATTTCCTTCCTTTTGGTTCCTTCCTTTTATTAACATGCGGGCAATTTGAAATTAGGAACGTACTGGACCGCGTGTTAGAATTGATATCCAGCAGAAGGAATTCACAAAATATCCATTTTAAACTGATAATAGCATATGAATTAAACTGACGATGTGATACACATTTTCATCCAGAAGTTGTTGATTTCAACAATTTGTTGTTTTTAACAATTTTAATTGGTTGCACTTGTAATGTTTCTGGAAACTTTTTCTTGTTGATAAGCCACTCATTTTTATTGGTCAGCTTCTTATTGTTTGCAAGAATGTAGCATCCAAAGATTTTAGTTTTCTGCAAAGAGATTTAAATTTAGTGACTTCTTTAAAGTGTTGATTTAATTTTTCATATTGACGTACCAATTATTATAAACTATTTCATTGGTCAGCTTTTTAATGTTTTCAAGAACGTAGAATCGATAATTTTAGTTTTCTGCAAAGAGAGATTTAGTGACATCCTTAAAGTTTTATTTCATTTTTTATTTTCTCTTACCTATTTTTATAAACTATTTGGTTATTTGTCTAAAATTTTCCATTTTTTTATTTCTTGCAATTGACCACGAACTTCGTTGCACAAATAAGTATTGAAAACCACATGGTTTTTTCGTTGCAATCTAGGGTAGTGTTTTGTCAAAGTTTTCTCATATTATCTTCAACACCTTTTCAAAGATTTCGTCAACATTTTGGCAAATTGGAAGTAATTCGCAAACAATTTGAAGATGTATTGAAGATGAGCTATTTCAAGTCATGTTGAATTTATGTTGACAATTATATTTACCCTCAAACTGAACAGTTGTTGCATTTGAAAAACGCTCATCCTGTGTTTATTGGGATATAAAAGAAATAGTGGACATCACATCTGTACACACTACAAATAAAATAAACCCTGCCAACATGGATTTGGCGACACTTCCCTGCCAGCATTTCAAAGCTCGATTTTATACCGATCGCTTGCACAGACTCGTGACACTATAACAACCTATTTTTTTATTTTCTGCATGAATGTAACATAGTCGATCAGACCCTATGGCAGTTACAATTACAATACAATAGCAGTACTACTAGAAAATGGTCAAATGCAATGGGGAAATGTACCAAAATTCTTTCAAAATATTTTGCCATTACTATTGTTCGATCCCTGCCAGCATTTCAAAGTTCCATTTCATCCTCATCGCTACCACAGACTCGTAAGTAACACTCCAACAATCGCCAACTGTGATGGGGGAAGCGTATCAAAGAGTACATTAAAGTATTTTACCATCACTATTGTTACAAAAGCCTTTTTATATTTTGTGAAACGCCAAGCGCAACTAGCTTATTATAAATTATTTAAATAAAAACCAAAATGAAGTGCTGAAAACATAGGTATTACGCTTAAAATCATGAGAGGTAAATTGGTGAAAAAATTTTCGACATTCCAAAATGAATAATGTGATAGTATTTCAGATATTTTTCCAGACACGCTGCCTCCATCAAGAATAAACACTGATAAAATAATATAATAATATTGTTACGAATTTGATAATTATAGATATAAGTTTATTTAAATTAGTTTCCGTTAATTTAAAATTTAAAATTGTAACGATAAAATTTCGCTATCACTTGTTGGAATCATCTATTCATTTTCTAGTATTTTCCTGAATTTCTTTTATGTTCTTTTGTTTGCTTACCGAAATGTTAGTTCTTACTCTCTCATAGAATAACAACCCCTTTGCTTTGTTATTTTGCTTTCTCATTTCATCTCATTGTCTATTGTCATTGTTGAATTAAACTGACGATGTGATACACATTTTCATCCAGAAGTTGTTGATTTCAACAATTTGTTGTTTTTAACAATTTTAATTGGTTGCACTTGTAATGTTTCTGGAAACTTTTTCTTGTTGATAAGCCACTCATTTTTATTGGTCAGCTTCTTATTGTTTGCAAGAATGTAGCATCCAAAGATTTTAGTTTTCTGCAAAGAGATTTAAATTTAGTGACTTCTTTAAAGTGTTGATTTAATTTTTCATATTGACGTACCAATTATTATAAACTATTTCATTGGTCAGCTTTTTAATGTTTTCAAGAACGTAGAATCGATAATTTTAGTTTTCTGCAAAGAGAGATTTAGTGACATCCTTAAAGTTTTATTTCATTTTTTATTTTCTCTTACCTATTTTTATAAACTATTTGGTTATTTGTCTAAAATTTTCCATTTTTTTATTTCTTGCAATTGACCACGAACTTCGTTGCACAAATAAGTATTGAAAACCACATGGTTTTTTCGTTGCAATCTAGGGTAGTGTTTTGTCAAAGTTTTCTCATATTATCTTCAACACCTTTTCAAAGATTTCGTCAACATTTTGGCAAATTGGAAGTAATTCGCAAACAATTTGAAGATGTATTGAAGATGAGCTATTTCAAGTCATGTTGAATTTATGTTGACAATTATATTTACCCTCAAACTGAACAGTTGTTGCATTTGAAAAACGCTCATCCTGTGTTTATTGGGATATAAAAGAAATAGTGGACATCACATCTGTACACACTACAAATAAAATAAACCCTGCCAACATGGATTTGGCGACACTTCCCTGCCAGCATTTCAAAGCTCGATTTTATACCGATCGCTTGCACAGACTCGTGACACTATAACAACCTATTTTTTTATTTTCTGCATGAATGTAACATAGTCGATCAGACCCTATGGCAGTTACAATTACAATACAATAGCAGTACTACTAGAAAATGGTCAAATGCAATGGGGAAATGTACCAAAATTCTTTCAAAATATTTTGCCATTACTATTGTTCGATCCCTGCCAGCATTTCAAAGTTCCATTTCATCCTCATCGCTACCACAGACTCGTAAGTAACACTCCAACAATCGCCAACTGTGATGGGGGAAGCGTATCAAAGAGTACATTAAAGTATTTTACCATCACTATTGTTACAAAAGCCTTTTTATATTTTGTGAAACGCCAAGCGCAACTAGCTTATTATAAATTATTTAAATAAAAACCAAAATGAAGTGCTGAAAACATAGGTATTACGCTTAAAATCATGAGAGGTAAATTGGTGAAAAAATTTTCGACATTCCAAAATGAATAATGTGATAGTATTTCAGATATTTTTCCAGACACGCTGCCTCCATCAAGAATAAACACTGATAAAATAATATAATAATATTGTTACGAATTTGATAATTATAGATATAAGTTTATTTAAATTAGTTTCCGTTAATTTAAAATTTAAAATTGTAACGATAAAATTTCGCTATCACTTGTTGGAATCATCTATTCATTTTCTAGTATTTTCCTGAATTTCTTTTATGTTCTTTTGTTTGCTTACCGAAATGTTAGTTCTTACTCTCTCATAGAATAACAACCCCTTTGCTTTGTTATTTTGCTTTCTCATTTCATCTCATTGTCTATTGTCATTGTTGTTGTAGTAATGCGAGCATATATCTATGTGAGTGTGTATGTGTTTGGCAGCCACCAGACGAATTACTTAATGGTCGTAGATCCTTCTAGCATTGTCTAAGAATGTTCTGGCGTTGCCAGAATATTGTAGTGCTACCAGAATGTTC
This sequence comes from Haematobia irritans, assembly GCF_050003625.1. NCBI lineage: Eukaryota > Metazoa > Arthropoda > Insecta > Diptera > Muscidae > Haematobia > Haematobia irritans. Next base: position 673,257 of record NC_134397.1, read on the forward strand.
TCGTATTGCCACACCGTCATATATAAAAGCGCTCGCATGCTGCTTACGAGTCAGTCTTAATTAAAGCGTCAAACGAATAACTTCAGTGTGAACGAATTGTAAAGTGTGAAGTCATAGTAAATAAATTGTAGATTGTCGTTATTTAAAAGAACTGTGTTTTAATTGTCGGGTAATTAAAAACGCCTAAATATAAAAACGTAACAATTGGTGTCGGAAGTGAAATAACGAAAAAAAAAATCTACAATGAAGTTTAATGAGCTTCGAGTGGAAGACTTAAAAAAGGAATTGAGCAAACTGGAGCTGCCGACAACAGGCAATAAGGCCCAGCTTCAAAAGCGTCTACTGGAAGAGTTTGAACGGCGTAATATGGACATTGCGACGCATGAGTTTGATTATAAGGAAGACATTGATGAATCAATACTCGTCAATACAAGCACTGTAGAAACTCCATCTGTGGCTTCGAATGTTGTGGATTACACATCAATGCTCAATGCTTTGAGCAAAATGATGGAAGAAAATTCTAGAAAAATGGAAGAAAATTCTAGAAAAATGGAAGAAAATTCTAGAAAATTGCTGAAAGAAAATGCCCTACAAATGGAAGCAAATTCTAGAAAAATGGAAGAAAATTCTAGAAAATTGGAAGAAAAATTCGACGAAACTTCTAGAATGGTCAACGAAAAATTACAACAAATTTCTGAAGGCATGGAGAAACGTGTGGACCATATAGAAAATCAAATTGTGGAATTGGATAAGAAAGTTCTTTCCGTGGATGAGAAAATTATGGTTCATGATGAGAAGTTTCTGCACATCGAGAAAAAAATGTCAGAGCTGGAAATTAAAGGTGGTCCAGTGCGCGTCATCGAGGGCTCAAAAATCAAAACTCCTGTTTTCGATGGCTCAACGTCATTTGATGTCTTCAAATTCCAATTCGAAATGGTTGCTTGTAGAAATTTGTGGAATGACGATGATAAAGCAATTGAACTTCTATTGGCATTAAAGGGCAATGCTGCTGATGTGATACAAAGCATTCCAGCTGCTTCTAGAAATAACTATAATGAAGTAATAGCGGCACTTCAACGCAAGTATGGTGGAGAGCACAAGCAGGACATCTTCAGAATGGAATTGAGAGGAAGAATCCAGAAATCGAATGAAACCCTACAAGATTTCGCAACAGAAGTTGAGCGTCTAGTGCTTTTGACATACCCAGGTGAGAGTCATCCTCTTGTGGACCGCATCAAGATTGAAACCTTCGTCAATGGTATTCGAGACCCAGATATAAAATGTGCAACATATGCGTCACAAAAGGCTACATTCGCTGAAACAGTAACATTCGCACTTGCACAGGAGACTGCGAGATTGCTAGCGCGGCCTCAAATTCACAAGGTACGTAAAGTAGAGACAGAGTGTGATGAATCAAAGTCCGTTATTGAGTCGATGAAAGAGGCCATGAAGCAGGCAATGCAAGAAATGAAGCAAGAAGCAAATAAATCCCGGATCAAATGCTATAACTGTGATAAGCCATCTAGCTCGAGAATGCAAAGCACGACGCAAACGGTCAAGGTCCACATCACCATCTCCATTAAACAATAGCCATAAGAAGGTGACCCCACAGTCAAGTGAGTCACCTTTAAACTAAATCGAGCTAGTTCAGCGGGGCAAGAGCTGGCTCCCACAGACGATGGCCCCACCATCTCCATAGCAATAGTTCAACAGAAAAATAACAATTTAACTATTGCGGGTGTTATTAATGGCGACAAGCGTACTTTGACGTTGGATACTGGTGCATCAAAGTCTATCATTAGATCTGATTTAGTAAAAGGAAAAGTTACACCACTGATTGGAGTCAAGCTACGCACGGCTACAGGGGAACCCGCAACCGTATATGGAAAGGTCACCGTAAAATTAACTATTGCTAACAAATCCGTTACTTATGATTTCATTGTGGCCGATATAGTAGACGAAGTTATAATTGGAGCGGATTTCATGATTGCTTTTGGTCTCAATTTGGATATGAAGCGTCGTGTAATGACATGGTGCGATGCCGAAATAACGGTAAACGTGGGATACGACGGGAATACACCTGTCAGACGTTTGAGAACGAGCCAGTCAGAGTCTATACCACCGAATGCCGAAGCAATTATATGGGTTTCTATGAATGGAGATTGTGAAGTCGGCCAATTGTGGGTTGTTGAACCAGCAGAAAACAAAAGCAACAACATCTTGATAGCAAATGCCCTGGTAACAACGAACGAAGAGAGACTAATACCAGTTCGTGTCTTGAACTTGTCTGACAATCACGAGCAAATTGTAAAATTTTCTGACATTGGCAAATGTACACCAGCCGAGGCAATAGTCAATTTGGAAGGCAACTCATCAAAGACACATGGAGCAGTGAGAAAACATCTAGAAGCGTATGTCGAGGCTTGGACACGTCATCTATCGCCGTCAGAGAGAAATAAAGCCAAGCAATTGTTGTGGAAAAACGCCTGTGCTTTTGCTTATGAAAAGGGAAATCAAGGAAGAACATCTGTAGTGAAACATGAAATTAAAACCGCAGAAGAAAGGCCCATAAAACAGGCACCACGAAGTGTTCCCCTGGCAAAAAGAGACGAAGTTCAAAAGCTCATAAAGGAAATGGCGGAGAGTGGAGTGATCGAGCCATCATCAAGTCCTTGGTGTTCCCCAGTTGTGCTGGTCAAAAAGAAAGATGGAAGTACCCGATTCTGCGTGGACTACAGAAAACTGAATGATGTCACCAAAAAGGACAGTTATCCGCTTCCACGCATTGATGACACGTTGGACACACTAGCCGGAACAACATGGTTTTCTACGCTTGATTTGCAGAGTGGATATTGGCAAGTAGAGATCGCCGAGAAAGACAAGGAAAAGACGGCTTTTGGCGTTAATGGCGGTCTCTGGCAATTCAATGTAATGCCGTTCGGGCTCTGCAACGCTCCGGCTACCTTCGAAAGATTGATGGAGCGGGTACTGAAGGGGTTGCACTGGAAGTCGTGCTTGATATACTTGGACGACATCATAGTGATGGGCAAAACATTTGACGAGCACCTTAAGAACTTGAAAGACGTTATCCAGCAATTGTCAGCCGCTGGTCTACGCCTTAACGCAAAGAAATGCTCCCTTTTCCAGCGGGAAGTTAAATACCTGGGTCATCATGTGACTGCAGAGGGCATATCCACCGATGAAGACAAAATCCAAGCTGTCAGAGATTGGCCACGACCCCGAAATCTCCACGAATTAAGAAGTTTCCTTGGGTTATGTACATATTACCGACGATTCGTCCCAAACTTCGCCAGTATCGCCGCTAGTCTCCACAAATTGACGCAAAAAGGTCAGAAGTTCCAGTGGAGCGACGAACAGGAGGATTCATTCCAACATTTAAAAGAACTTTTATGTTCAGCTCCTGTTCTAGCGTATCCTATTCCGGGCGAAAAATTTGTTTTGGATACAGATGCTAGCGCGCATGGTATTGGAGGTGTGCTATCCCAACAGATAGACGACAAGGAGAAGGTCATCGGATATTTCAGCCGAACGTTGTCCAAGCCCGAAAAGAACTACTGTGTAACGCGACGAGAGCTGCTAGCCGTCATAGAGAGTGTAAAACATTATCATAAATATTTGTATGGACAACACTTCTTGCTCAGGACTGATCACTCAGCTCTACGATGGTTGCTCCAATTCAAGAATCCGGAAGCTCAACTGGCACGTTGGATCGAGAGGCTCCAAAGCTATGATTTCAGTGTCGAGCATAGAAAAGGTGGAAAACACGGTAACGCTGACGCTTTGTCACGTCGACCTTGCAGTATAGAATGCAAGCACTGCTCGAAGGCTGAACACAAGGAGGAGATTGTTGATATTCAGCTGTTACACCTCGAATCTGGAGTGGACTGGCCAACAGAACAGCGTAAAGATCCCATTTTGAACAAAATTATTTCAGCAAAGGAAGAGAACAAGAAGCCCAGTAAGAAAGACATCGCAGCCGAAAGTCCACTTATGAAATCATACTGGGCTCAATGGGATAGTTTAGTTCTAGTCAATGGATCCCTGCAACGTAAATGGGAAAGCGAAGATGGCAAGAGCAGCCGAAATTTGATCATCGTTCCAGATTCCAAAATAAGAGATGTTTTGGCGGAGTTCCATAATGGTCCCAGTGGAGGTCATCTGGGAATAACCAAAACCGCCGAGAAAGTGAAGCAACGATTCTACTGGGTTGGATGCCAGAAATCAATTGCTGAATGGGTAGCCAATTGCGAGAAGTGCGTGAAGGCGAAAGGTCCAACAAGGAAAAGTCGAGGTCCTATGCAAGAATATAGACCAGGAGCCCCGTTTGAAAGAATAGCAATGGACGTGGCAGGCCCTTTCCCAGTAAGTGATTCTGGAAACCGTTATGTCCTTGTGGTCATGGATTACTTCAGCAAATGGCCGGAGGTGTATGCAATTCCAAACCAAGAAGCAAAAACGATTGTGGATGTTGTCAACAAAAACTGGATATGTCGCTACGGTGTGCCGTCCGAGATTCACTCAGACCAGGGAAGAAATTTTGAATCGGCCATATTCAAAGAGATGTGTGAATCCCTTGGTATCAAGAAAACGAGGACTACACCATTACATCCACAATCCGATGGCATGGTAGAAAGGTTTAATCGCACTCTGGAGGAACATCTTCGAAAAGTAGTGGACAACGGCCAGAGGGACTGGGACGAGCATATACCAAAGTTTTTGCTGTCGTATAGATCTGCCATTCATGATTCCACCTCTCGAACACCTGCCAATGTTCTATTCGGAACTGAGTTGAAGTTGCCTGGTGATCTGATATTCGGTGCTAAACCTAATGAGCTCGCCATGGAAGAAAACAGAAACGACATCCCAAACACTTTCGGTGAAGTTCACGAATCAGTGCGCAACAAAATAAAAATGGTCAGCAACAGAATGAAGGCGAGATACGATCGTGCTGTAAATACTGAAGGCTTCCAAGAAGAAGAATTGGTTCTGCTATTTAACCCGCAACGAAAGAAAGGATTGTGTCCTAAACTGCAAACACAGTGGGAAGGCCCATACAAAGTCATCAAGAAGATCAATGATGTTGTATACCGGATTCAGAAGGACGACAGCCCTAGATCAAAGATGAAAGTTGTACATCTGGAACGATTGGCTCCTTACGGAACAGGTTCTGTGCCTGTTCGGGACGAACAGGCTTAAGCGGGAGGCAGTGTTACGAATTTGATAATTATAGATATAAGTTTATTTAAATTAGTTTCCGTTAATTTAAAATTTAAAATTGTAACGATAAAATTTCGCTATCACTTGTTGGAATCATCTATTCATTTTCTAGTATTTTCCTGAATTTCTTTTATGTTCTTTTGTTTGCTTACCGAAATGTTAGTTCTTACTCTCTCATAGAATAACAACCCCTTTGCTTTGTTATTTTGCTTTCTCATTTCATCTCATTGTCTATTGTCATTGTTGTTGTAGTAATGCGAGCATATATCTATGTGAGTGTGTATGTGTTTGGCAGCCACCAGACGAATTACTTAATGGTCGTAGATCCTTCTAGCATTGTCTAAGAATGTTCTGGCGTTGCCAGAATATTGTAGTGCTACCAGAATGTTCTCGTATTGCCACACCGTCATATATAAAAGCGCTCGCATGCTGCTTACGAGTCAGTCTTAATTAAAGCGTCAAACGAATAACTTCAGTGTGAACGAATTGTAAAGTGTGAAGTCATAGTAAATAAATTGTAGATTGTCGTTATTTAAAAGAACTGTGTTTTAATTGTCGGGTAATTAAAAACGCCTAAATATAAAAACGTAACAATATCTTAATATATCAGAATTGGAACATAATTCCTTTTTAAGGCATTATGTTCAATCCCTGCCAGCATTTCAAAGATCCATTTCATCCTCATCGCTACCACAGACTCGTAAATGACACTACAACAATAGCCAACTGTGATGGGGAAAGTTTATCAAAAAGTACAAAATGTACATGAAAGTATTTTTCCATCACTATTCTACTATTCTTAGAAGAGCCATTTTATATTTTGTGAAACGCCAAGCGCAACTAACTTATTATAATTTATTTAAATAATAAGGGAAATGAATTGCTGAAAATATTGTTACTCTGCTTAAAACTGTGAAAGGTATATTGGTGAACAATTTTTGACTTTCCAAATGAAAAAAAGTGATTGTTTTTCAGATATTTTCCAGATACGCTGTTCCGTCGAGAATAAAAACACTGGTTGAAAGACGCTGCAACATGTAACTTGCTACTTGTAACTCAACATCATTCTTTTATTAATGCAAAAAATATGTTAATGTGAAGCGATAGTCGTATAAATGTTATCTTTATGAGAATTTATAAATGTCTAATCAAAAAATAAACATCTAAACAATCGTGTTTTACTTGACCACAATGATTCTTTTACAACTATCTTAAAATGCACTTTTTCTGATTGTTTGAAGGGGCTCTTATTGGCGTCGTTCTAAATCTATCTAAAAAGGCACCTAATAATTTCACTCATGCGAAACTTTTTTGTAGTAACTTGGCGTGGTACAACTTCTCAATAGTGACGGCGCATTTACGACGAGTTTGGGACGTCGTATACAATTGTTTTCGACGTGATGGGGATTCTCAGAAACGCCGTCAAATTCAAAAAATGTTGGCAGGGAACTAGGGCTGTCACCCGAGAGAAATCCCAGGATTTTCGGAACGGGATTAATCCCGAATCCCGGGATTTTTATTTTCAACCCCGGGATTTTTCGGGATCTCGAAAAACTAATTGCAATTTGTTAAATTTGTGGGTTTTTAGCATTAAGGTGGGTATTAAGTTCGAGTTTAGCCGCTAAAATCGTCATTTTTCACGATTACTTTTCATTAATAATCCATTTTAAGGAATTCCCCATCAATTTATAATGAAATCTGCAACAAATATGAATAATTTTATGTTTTTATACCCTTCACCACTACTGTGGTACAGGGTATAATAAGTTTGTGCATTTGTATGTAACGCCAAGAAGGAGTAATCATAGACCAACCTTTTAGTATACGGATCGGCTTAGAATTAAATTCTGAGTCGATTTAGCGATGTCCGTCTGTCTGTCTGTCCGTCTGTCTGTCCGTCTGTCTGTCCGTCTGTCTGTCTGTCTGTCTGTTGATGTATTTTTGTGTGCAAAGTACAGCTCGCAGTTTTAGTCCGATTGTCCTAAAATTTGGTGTAGGGTCCTGTTTCGGCTCAAAGACGATCCCTATTGATTTTGGAAAAAATCGGTTCAGATTTAGATATAGCTGCCATATATATTTTTCACCGATCTGGTCATAATTGGCGTGTATATCAACCGATCTTCCTCAAATTCCGTACATCCGAATATTTTATGAGTCTTGAAAAACTTGCAAAATATCAGCAAAATCGGTTCAGATTTAGATATAGCTCCCATATATAGCTTTCGCCCGATTTACACTCATTTGCCCACAGAGGCCAATTTTTTGCTCCGATTTAGTTGAAAATTTGCATAGGGAGTAGAATTAGCGTTGTAACTGTGCGTGCCAAATTTGCTTGAAATCGGTTCAGATTTGGATATATCTCCCATATAAAGCTTTCGCCCGATTTACACTCATATGACCACAGAGGCCAATTTTTAACTCCGATTTAGTTGAAATTTTGCACAGGGAGTAGAATTAGCATTGTAGCTATGCGTGCCAAATTTGCTTGAAATCGGTTCAGATTTAGATATAGCTCCCATATATATGTTTTTCTGATTTCGACAAAAATGGTCAAAATACCAACATTTTCCTTGTAAAATCGCCACTGCTTAGTCGAAAAGTTGTAAAAATGACTCTAATTTTCCTAAACTTCTAATACATATATATCGAGCGATAAATCATAAGTAAACTTTTGCGAAGTTTCCTTAACATTTCTTCAGATTTAAACGTTTCCCATATTTTTTTACTAACATTGTGTTCCACCCTAGTGCATTAGCCGACTTAAATTTTGAGTCTATAGATTTTGTAGAAGTCTATCAAATTCTTCCAGATCGATTGATATTTAAATGTATGTATTTGGGACAAACCTTTATATATAGCCCCCAACACATTTGACGGATGTGATATGGCATCGAAAATTTAGATCTGCAAAGTGGTGCAGGGTATAATATAGTCGGCCCCGCCCGACTTTAGACTTTCCTTACTGGTTTTTTAATGATTTAGTTTTCACTTTAGTGAAATTTAGCGGCTAAACTCGAACTTAATACTCACCTTTATTTAGTATTAAATTTGAGTCTTCATTCAGTGCAAACGGCCCCTAGGTATCATACCCGACAAATTAAGTTAATAAATATTTATGGTACACTTTGAGTAAGAATTTATTGAGGTTTACTATAAAAAACTCAATTTCATCAAAAGTCGAAGTAAACGATAAAAAATCTCAAAAATTTTGGGAACCCCAAAAAATTCCGGTATTCTACATTTTGAAATCCCGATATTTATAGAAATCGATCACGGACGACAGCCATACAGGAAACTGACTAACAGAAGTTGAAACAAATAGATACACAATAATTAAAACAATTAACAATAAAAGTTATTAAAATTACGAAAAAATATGTAAAAAAATATATTTTATTACTTATAGGTGAGTACTATGTTCGTTTTTTTCACCAAAACACGAAATTAAAAGTTCAAATATATTTATGAAGACGATTATAAAGGGTGATTTGTTAAGAGCTTGATAACTTTTTAAAAAAAAAAAACGCATAAAATTTGCAAAATCTCATCGGTTCTTTATTTGAAACGTTAGATTGGTCCATGACATTTACTTTTTGAAGATAATTTCATTTAAATGTTGACCGCGGCTGCGTCTTAGGTGGTCCATTCGGAAAGTCCAATTTTGGGCAACTTTTTCGAGCATTTCGGCCGGAATAGCCCGAATTTCTTCGGAAATGTTGTCTTCCAAAGCTGGAATAGTTGCTGGCTTATTTCTGTAGACTTTAGACTTGACGTAGCCCCACAAAAAATAGTCCAAAGGCGTCAAATCGCATGATCTTGGTGGCCAACTTACCGGTCCATTTCTTGAGATGAATTGTTCTCCGAAGTTTTCCCTCAAAATGGCCATAGAATCGCGAGCTGTGTGGCATGTAGCGCCATCTTGTTGAAACCACATGTCAACCAAGTTCAGTTCTTCCATTTTTGGCAACAAAAAGTTTGTTAGCATCGAACGATAGCGATCGCCATTCACCGTAACGTTGCGTCCAACAGCATCTGTTGGCGAAACCGCCAACACACCATAATTTTCATTTTTGAATTCACGAAACTTTTCTAAAATCATAATTATTTTATGATAAATTTATATACATTTTATTTGCATATCCAACATACACTTATTAATATTTATATTTCTACTCATATTAAAATGTCATTATCTTTTCATTGTGTTAAATACATTTTAACATATTTAATATGATTTAGATATATATTTAAACTCATTTGCATTATGTTGAATATGTACTTATGCTATAGATCAATAGTGTAGTTATCATCAATGAATTTGCATTTAACATTGCTCGCTGTTCGTTTCATTCATATCAATCGTTTCATTGATAAAATATTCTCATTGATAAAATGTACTCATTCTCTTTCTCCCAACATGCTTATGCATTGATTGAGTGACATGCAACAAATAACTGATCTTCAGCTTGTTGTTGTTTTTCACTGATTAATGCATTACAATGAATGAGTTCTTTTTATCAATGATAGCTTTTACATTGAATGAAATTGAAACAGCAGCACTTTTGAATTAAATATATTTGTTGAGAGAAATCACTCAATTCAAATTTCAAATCGAACTATGGTAGCTAAAGTGGATTTTAAAAGTAATTGATTCGATCTCTCTGATTTGGACCACGAAGCAGACAACATCATTAAGTATCTTTACTAAAATCAATAACTTGTAATTTTTTTCTATTTTTCAGCAAATAAATTGAATTTGTTCTTGAACATGTTTTATTTAAATTAATACGGTTTTCCTTTCTTAATTGGGTTTATTTTCATTGAAAATTCTTAGACGATCTTTAACGTAACATTTTTGGTGCCGAAACCCGGGAAATTTCGCGTATTTTTCTCGGTTTTTTTTTATTGATTTTATTTTCTGTGAAATCACGTGGTGATTATTTTCGTTTCATATACCATAATTGAAATGTCTGACTTGGATGAAATTATACGACTGCAAAAATATTCTTTGGAATTGCTGAGGAAATATGAACAGAGGTTTGATGCTAGGCCAGATTCTGAGAAAACTTCGGGTTTTTTGTACTCATTGGGACAGCGGATTGACGATGTTTTTAAAGTTTTTGAGAGCCGACATCGAGAAATTTTGCTAAGGGTCCACAATGGAGTCTTGAATGTCTCCGATATTCCCTACTTAGTGGATGATTTGTATTTTGATTTCTCCGATTTTTATTTTACTATTAAGGGAAAAGTTCTTGATTCTTTGCCTCAGCAATCGACCTCTCATTTCCCATTTGCCAGCAAATCTGCAGTCTCGAATAATCGTTGTGATACAACGATGAGGGTTAACGCGAAGCTTCCCAAGCATCTCAAGTTTTCAACGCCTATATCTTTCCGTGACAATAATGCATTCCACGTTCATAGGAATAAATCACTTACTAAAACCGTTGAGTCTCTAAATGACGATTTTCAATGTGCTGAGAGTACTTCTAATGTAAGAGGTCCATCTTGTCATTCCGGTGAATTGTTGGGGGTAAATACGGATTCGTGCGCACATTGTGGTAAATCTCATTCTATATTGGAATGTTTCAAAATTTTGGCATTGCCCTTGAATGTGAAATATGAGGTTATATCTCAGAAAGGACTTTGCCGCGATTGTTTTAGTACTGGACATAATTATTGTGACTGCCCCTCGACTTTTCGCTGTATTTCGTGCAAGGGATTGCCTCATTCTATAGTGCATTCGAAAGAAGCTTTGACTCAGACTCAATCTTCATCAAGTTATAATAGCTTTGCTCCAAGCCAGTTCGCATTTCATGTGCCTAGTGCTTTTCGGGCTGTTTTACCGTACACAATACGTCTTGTTGTCAATGCTAACAGTGGTCGCTTTCACTTGAGAGCATTCTTGGACCCTGGTTCACAGGATGGCCTCATTACTGAATCAGCGGTCCAGTTAACTGACTTGAATAAGTTTAGATCATGCCATCAGGTAATTGACATTGGGAATGGTTACACAACGTTGACCACGTTTTTTGTAGACGTCGAATTGTTTTCCTTCACTATAATTTTATCTAATCTTATCTCGTATGATACGAATCCATCGTTAGGACACATAATAATGCCCAATATCAACGTGGACAGTTTTTCCGATACTCTTTTCTATACTAGTGATATGATTTTATATTCGGATGTTGTTTCAGGGATCCATATCCCCACATTTGTCCATGGAAATTTCGTTTTCCAAACTTCTCAATTTAAGTGGATTTTTATGGATTCTGACGATTTTATGACCGTTAATGGTATTCATATACAAGAATTGATTCTCGAGAGTAAATTCCGATCCTTTTGGGAGCATGTACCCATGAATCTGCATCTAACGTACAAGTATATTTCTTGTGGTACGCAATTTCGAACAACCACAAATCAATCGATTATTGTGAAAGTTGAACGGCTTTACGGCCAACCCACCACTTTTGTCACTATGTCCCTTTTTGGGAGCTTATGGGGGCATGCAGTCGACTGGCATTCTGAAATCCCAGATATTAGTGAATCGCATTGGTTTTCAAACGGCGGCTCGTTACCCGAACTTTCTTATCTGGGAACTGGAGGATGCCTTGGACTGCTGCCTAGAACAAAAATTAAATTCCATTACGTTTGTAATGTCTCGTCAATTGCATATACAGCTTTTGTATATGCTGTAGTAGTGGCAGCTTATAACATTAAAGTCCATATTATTCAAGATAGATCTGGAATTTTACCAATGTGTGCTATGACAATTCGTCGTTTGAAATTGTATGAAGCTTGATTTTTATTTGGACTAACATGGAAAGTTATAGGCTCGGTAAGTGTCACAGAGGTGTCCAGTACCTTTAATTTGGGTAACAGTTCTGCTGTTTTCTATTGGATAAAGAAGGCTATATCGAACTGGAGTGTCTTTGTGTCAAATGGAGTCACTGCTATTCTATGGTTTACAAATCCAGTCGAATATGTGTCACCTACGTTGGATCCACTAGACATATCCTCTCGAGGTATGATACCAGGGGGCTTTGTTAAGAACGGTACAAGTGTGATTGTTCCATCATTTCTTTATGATCCACCACCATTCTGGACAGAAAATCTGTCAAATTTGTACACATCTGAGAGTGTACGAAAGGAAACGATTGTGGATGACATAGCGAGAACAATAAAGTGCGCGGAGCTCGTTTTGAAATATTTGAGTCTTCAAAAGATTTTTCGGGTAACCTTATTTTGTCTACATTATAATTGCAGTCACAAGGAGAATAGAAAATATGATTCTAATTCTCTTTCTGAAATCAAACTTCCATCTTCGAAGCAACAAATGACATGTATTGATATTGGAGGACTTTTACAATTTGGAAGGCGGCTACAAACCCAAATATATCGTTCTATGAAAAACATCTGGTTCTCGTATCTGGTTCTGGGCAAAGGAACGTTTGTCGCATTTAAAGTACTTTTCCTGGTTCATACGCACATTCAGGGTAGTATCAATCCTTTATAGAAATACAATTTACAAATGGCCTAGATCTAAAAATTGTTTCTTTACAGAGCTTCCACACTACAAGTCAACACATCAGCGCCAAAAAAGTAAAATCATTCAACTCATATCACAAATCATCATACTATTACACACCATAATCACCATCAGCTCTATACACACATAGTAACATCAAAAAGTATAATGCCAGTTCTACATCGCTGTGAGTCGGAGCATAGCGGAGCCTTAAGGTTCGACTAAAATACTCCCAACGACTGGCAATCATATCCAACCTCATCACGAAAAACTGTCGTTCTTCAGGGGGGAGAATGTTGGCGAAACCGCCAACACACCATAATTTTCATTTTTGAATTCACGAAACTTTTCTAAAATCATAATTATTTTATGATAAATTTATATACATTTTATTTGCATATCCAACATACACTTATTAATATTTATATTTCTATTCATATTAAAATGTCATTATCTTTTCATTGTGTTAAATACATTTTAACATATTTAATATGATTTAGATATATATTTAAACTCATTTGCATTATGTTGAATATGTACTTATGCTATAGATCAATAGTGTAGTTATCATCAATGAATTTGCATTTAACATTGCTCGCTGTTCGTTTCATTCATATCAATCGTTTCATTGATAAAATATTCTCATTGATAAAATGTACTCATTCTCTTTCTCCCAACATGCTTATGCATTGATTGAGTGGCATGCAACAAATAACTGATCTTCAGCTTGTTGTTGTTTTTCACTGATCAATGCATTACAATGAATGAGTTCTTTTTATCAATGATAGCTTTTACATTGAATGAAATTGAAACAGCAGCACTTTTGAATTAAATATATTTGTTGAGAGAAATCACCCAATTCAAATTTCAAATCGAACTATGGTAGCTAAAGTGGATTTTAAAAGTAATTGATTCGATCTCTCTGATTTGGACCACGAAGCAGACAACATCATTAAGTATCTTTACTAAAATCAATAACTTGTAATTTTTTTCTATTTTTCAGCAAATAAATTGAATTTGTTCTTGAACATTTTTTATTTAAATTAATACGGTTTTCCTTTCTTAATTGGGTTTATTTTCATTGAAAATTCTTAGACGATCTTTAACGTAACAGCATCTTTAAAAAAATATATTGGTGATATATATTGGTATATTGGTGAACAATTTTTGACTTTCCAAATGAAAAAAAGTGATTGTTTTTCAGATATTTTCCAGATACGCTGTTCCATCGAGAATAAAAACACTGGTTGAAAGACGCTGCAACATGTAACTTGCTACTTGTAACTCAACATCATTCTTTTATTAATGCAAAAAATATGTTAATGTGAAGCGATAGTCGTATAAATGTTATCTTTATGAGAATTTATAAATGTCTAATCAAAAAATAAACATCTAAACAATCGTGTTTTACTTGACCACAATGATTCTTTTACAACTATCTTAAAATGCACTTTTTCTGATTGTTTGAAGGGGCTCTTATTGGCGTCGTTCTAAATCTATCTAAAAAGGCACCTAATAATTTCACTCATGCGAAACTTTTTTGTAGTAACTTGGCGTGGTACAACTTCTCAATAGTGACGGCGCATTTACGACGAGTTTGGGACGTCGTATACAATTGTTTTCGACGTGATGGGGATTCTCAGAAACGCCGTCAAATTCAAAAAATGTTGGCAGGGAACTAGGGCTGTCACCCGAGAGAAATCCCAGGATTTTCGGAACGGGATTAATCCCGAATCCCGGGATTTTTATTTTCAACCCCGGGATTTTTCGGGATCTCGAAAAACTAATTGCAATTTGTTAAATTTGTGGGTTTTTAGCATTAAGGTGGGTATTAAGTTCGAGTTTAGCCGCTAAAATCGTCATTTTTCACGATTACTTTTCATTAATAATCCATTTTAAGGAATTCCCCATCAATTTATAATGAAATCTGCAACAAATATGAATAATTTTATGTTTTTTTTTAATGATTTAGTTTTCACTTTAGTGAAATTTAGCGGCTAAACTCGAACTTAATACTCACCTTTATTTAGTATTAAATTTGAGTCTTCATTCAGTGCAAACGGCCCCTAGGTATCATACCCGACAAATTAAGTTAATAAATATTTATGGTACACTTTGAGTAAGAATTTATTGAGGTTTACTATAAAAAACTCAATTTCATCAAAAGTCGAAGTAAACGATAAAAAATCTCAAAAATTTTGGGAACCCCAAAAAATTCCGGTATTCTACATTTTGAAATCCCGATATTTATAGAAATCGATCCCGGACGACAGCCATACAGGAAACTGACTAACAGAAGTTGAAACAAATAGATACACAATAATTAAAACAATTAACAATAAAAGTTATTAAAATTACGAAAAAATATGTAAAAAAATATATTTTATTACTTATAGGTGAGTACTATGTTCGTTTTTTTCACCAAAACACGAAATTAAAAGTTCAAATATATTTATGAAGACGATTATAAAGGGTGATTTGTTAAGAGCTTGATAACTTTTTTAAAAAAAAAAACGCATAAAATTTGCAAAATCTCATCGGTTCTTTATTTGAAACGTTAGATTGGTCCATGACATTTACTTTTTGAAGATAATTTCATTTAAATGTTGACCGCGGCTGCGTCTTAGGTGGTCCATTCGGAAAGTCCAATTTTGGGCAACTTTTTCGAGCATTTCGGCCGGAATAGCCCGAATTTCTTCGGAAATGTTGTCTTCCAAAGCTGGAATAGTTGCTGGCTTATTTCTGTAGACTTTAGACTTGACGTAGCCCCACAAAAAATAGTCTAAAGGCGTCAAATCGCATGATCTTGGTGGCCAACTTACCGGTCCATTTCTTGAGATGAATTGTTCTCCGAAGTTTTCCCTCAAAATGGCCATAGAATCGCGAGCTGTGTGGCATGTAGCGCCATCTTGTTGAAACCACATGTCAACCAAGTTCAGTTCTTCCATTTTTGGCAACAAAAAGTTTGTTAGCATCGAACGATAGCGATCGCCATTCACCGTAACGTTGCGTCCAACAGCATCTGTTGGCGAAACCGCCAACACACCATAATTTTCATTTTTGAATTCACGAAACTTTTCTAAAATCATAATTATTTTATGATAAATTTATATACATTTTATTTGCATATCCAACATACACTTATTAATATTTATATTTCTATTCATATTAAAATGTCATTATCTTTTCATTGTGTTAAATACATTTTAACATATTTAATATGATTTAGATATATATTTAAACTCATTTGCATTATGTTGAATATGTACTTATGCTATAGATCAATAGTGTAGTTATCATCAATGAATTTGCATTTAACATTGCTCGCTGTTCGTTTCATTCATATCAATCGTTTCATTGATAAAATATTCTCATTGATAAAATGTACTCATTCTCTTTCTCCCAACATGCTTATGCATTGATTGAGTGACATGCAACAAATAACTGATCTTCAGCTTGTTGTTGTTTTTCACTGATTAATGCATTACAATGAATGAGTTCTTTTTATCAATGATAGCTTTTACATTGAATGAAATTGAAACAGCAGCACTTTTGAATTAAATATATTTGTTGAGAGAAATCACTCAATTCAAATTTCAAATCGAACTATGGTAGCTAAAGTGGATTTTAAAAGTAATTGATTCGATCTCTCTGATTTGGACCACGAAGCAGACAACATCATTAAGTATCTTTACTAAAATCAATAACTTGTAATTTTTTTCTATTTTTCAGCAAATAAATTGAATTTGTTCTTGAACATGTTTTATTTAAATTAATACGGTTTTCCTTTCTTAATTGGGTTTATTTTCATTGAAAATTCTTAGACGATCTTTAACGTAACATTTTTGGTGCCGAAACCCGGGAAATTTCGCGTATTTTTCTCGGTTTTTTTTTATTGATTTTATTTTCTGTGAAATCACGTGGTGATTATTTTCGTTTCATATACCATAATTGAAATGTCTGACTTGGATGAAATTATACGACTGCAAAAATATTCTTTGGAATTGCTGAGGAAATATGAACAGAGGTTTGATGCTAGGCCAGATTCTGAGAAAACTTCGGGTTTTTTGTACTCATTGGGACAGCGGATTGACGATGTTTTTAAAGTTTTTGAGAGCCGACATCGAGAAATTTTGCTAAGGGTCCACAATGGAGTCTTGAATGTCTCCGATATTCCCTACTTAGTGGATGATTTGTATTTTGATTTCTCCGATTTTTATTTTACTATTAAGGGAAAAGTTCTTGATTCTTTGCCTCAGCAATCGACCTCTCATTTCCCATTTGCCAGCAAATCTGCAGTCTCGAATAATCGTTGTGATACAACGATGAGGGTTAACGCGAAGCTTCCCAAGCATCTCAAGTTTTCAACGCCTATATCTTTCCGTGACCATAATGCATTCCACGTTCATAGGAATAAATCACTTACTAAAACCGTTGAGTCTCTAAATGACGATTTTCAATGTGCTGAGAGTACTTCTAATGTAAGAGGTCCATCTTGTCATTCCGGTGAATTGTTGGGGGTAAATACGGATTCGTGCGCACATTGTGGTAAATCTCATTCTATATTGGAATGTTTCAAAATTTTGGCATTGCCCTTGAATGTGAAATATGAGGTTATATCTCAGAAAGGACTTTGCCGCGATTGTTTTAGTACTGGACATAATTATTGTGACTGCCCCTCGACTTTTCGCTGTATTTCGTGCAAGGGATTGCCTCATTCTATAGTGCATTCGAAAGAAGCTTTGACTCAGACTCAATCTTCATCAAGTTATAATAGCTTTGCTCCAAGCCAGTTCGCATTTCATGTGCCTAGTGCTTTTCGGGCTGTTTTACTGTACACAATACGTCTTGTTGTCAATGCTAACAGTGGTCGCTTTCACTTGAGAGCATTCTTGGACCCTGGTTCACAGGATGGCCTCATTACTGAATCAGCGGTCCAGTTAACTGACTTGAATAAGTTTAGATCATGCCATCAGGTAATTGACATTGGGAATGGTTACACAACGTTGACCACGTTTTTTGTAGACGTCGAATTGTTTTCCTTCACTATAATTTTATCTAATCTTATCTCGTATGATACGAATCCATCGTTAGGACACATAATAATGCCCAATATCAACGTGGACAGTTTTTCCGATACTCTTTTCTATACTAGTGATATGATTTTATATTCGGATGTTGTTTCAGGGATCCATATCCCCACATTTGTCCATGGAAATTTCGTTTTCCAAACTTCTCAATTTAAGTGGATTTTTATGGATTCTGACGATTTTATGACCGTTAATGGTATTCATATACAAGAATTGATTCTCGAGAGTAAATTCCGATCCTTTTGGGAGCATGTACCCATGAATCTGCATCTAACGTACAAGTATATTTCTTGTGGTACGCAATTTCGAACAACCACAAATCAATCGATTATTGTGAAAGTTGAACGGCTTTACGGCCAACCCACCACTTTTGTCACTATGTCCCTTTTTGGGAGCTTATGGGGGCATGCAGTCGACTGGCATTCTGAAATCCCAGATATTAGTGAATCGCATTGGTTTTCAAACGGCGGCTCGTTACCCGAACTTTCTTATCTGGGAACTGGAGGATGCCTTGGACTGCTGCCCAGAACAAAAATTAAATTCCATTACGTTTGTAATGTCTCGTCAATTGCATATACAGCTTTTGTATATGCTGTAGTAGTGGCAGCTTATAACATTAAAGTCCATATTATTCAAGATAGATCTGGAATTTTACCAATGTGTGCTATGACAATTCGTCGTTTGAAATTGTATGAAGCTTGATTTTTATTTGGACTAACATGGAAAGTTATAGGCTCGGTAAGTGTCACAGAGGTGTCCAGTACCTTTAATTTGGGTAACAGTTCTGCTGTTTTCTATTGGATAAAGAAGGCTATATCGAACTGGAGTGTCTTTGTGTCAAATGGAGTCACTGCTATTCTATGGTTTACAAATCCAGTCGAATA
Source organism: Haematobia irritans (assembly GCF_050003625.1). Taxonomy (NCBI): domain Eukaryota; kingdom Metazoa; phylum Arthropoda; class Insecta; order Diptera; family Muscidae; genus Haematobia; species Haematobia irritans. The sequence continues at coordinate 691,997 of NC_134397.1, forward strand.
TGTGTCACCTACGTTGGATCCACTAGACATATCCTCTCGAGGTATGATACCAGGGGGCTTTGTTAAGAACGGTACAAGTGTGATTGTTCCATCATTTCTTTATGATCCACCACCATTCTGGACAGAAAATCTGTCAAATTTGTACACATCTGAGAGTGTACGAAAGGAAACGATTGTGGATGACATAGCGAGAACAATAAAGTGCGCGGAGCTCGTTTTGAAATATTTGAGTCTTCAAAAGATTTTTCGGGTAACCTTATTTTGTCTACATTATAATTGCAGTCACAAGGAGAATAGAAAATATGATTCTAATTCTCTTTCTGAAATCAAACTTCCATCTTCGAAGCAACAAATGACATGTATTGATATTGGAGGACTTTTACAATTTGGAAGGCGGCTACAAACCCAAATATATCGTTCTATGAAAAACATCTGGTTCTCGTATCTGGTTCTGGGCAAAGGAACGTTTGTCGCATTTAAAGTACTTTTCCTGGTTCATACGCACATTCAGGGTAGTATCAATCCTTTATAGAAATACAATTTACAAATGGCCTAGATCTAAAAATTGTTTCTTTACAGAGCTTCCACACTACAAGTCAACACATCAGCGCCAAAAAAGTAAAATCATTCAACTCATATCACAAATCATCATACTATTACACACCATAATCACCATCAGCTCTATACACACATAGTAACATCAAAAAGTATAATGCCAGTTCTACATCGCTGTGAGTCGGAGCATAGCGGAGCCTTAAGGTTCGACTAAAATACTCCCAACGACTGGCAATCATATCCAACCTCATCACGAAAAACTGTCGTTCTTCAGGGGGGAGAATGTTGGCGAAACCGCCAACACACCATAATTTTCATTTTTGAATTCACGAAACTTTTCTAAAATCATAATTATTTTATGATAAATTTATATACATTTTATTTGCATATCCAACATACACTTATTAATATTTATATTTCTATTCATATTAAAATGTCATTATCTTTTCATTGTGTTAAATACATTTTAACATATTTAATATGATTTAGATATATATTTAAACTCATTTGCATTATGTTGAATATGTACTTATGCTATAGATCAATAGTGTAGTTATCATCAATGAATTTGCATTTAACATTGCTCGCTGTTCGTTTCATTCATATCAATCGTTTCATTGATAAAATATTCTCATTGATAAAATGTACTCATTCTCTTTCTCCCAACATGCTTATGCATTGATTGAGTGGCATGCAACAAATAACTGATCTTCAGCTTGTTGTTGTTTTTCACTGATCAATGCATTACAATGAATGAGTTCTTTTTATCAATGATAGCTTTTACATTGAATGAAATTGAAACAGCAGCACTTTTGAATTAAATATATTTGTTGAGAGAAATCACCCAATTCAAATTTCAAATCGAACTATGGTAGCTAAAGTGGATTTTAAAAGTAATTGATTCGATCTCTCTGATTTGGACCACGAAGCAGACAACATCATTAAGTATCTTTACTAAAATCAATAACTTGTAATTTTTTTCTATTTTTCAGCAAATAAATTGAATTTGTTCTTGAACATTTTTTATTTAAATTAATACGGTTTTCCTTTCTTAATTGGGTTTATTTTCATTGAAAATTCTTAGACGATCTTTAACGTAACAGCATCTTTAAAAAAATACGGTCCAATGATTCCACCAGCGTACAAACCACACCAAACAGTGCATTTTTCGGGATGCATGGGTAGTTCTTGAACGGCTTCTGGTTGGTCTTCACTCCAAATGCGGCAATTTTGCTTATTTACGTAGCCATTCAACCAGAAATGAGCCTCATCGCTGAACAAAATTTGTCGATAAAAAAGCGGATTTTCTGCCAACTTTTCTAGGGCCCATTCACTGAAAATTCGACGTTGTGGCAGATCGTTCGGCTTCGACATTTCACGGTCTTCAGCAACACTCTCAGAAACAGACGCAATATTCTCTTCTGTACGCACTGTACGCATTCGTGTGGTTGGTTTAATGTCCAATAAAGTAAACTGAGTGCGAAACTTGGTCACAATCGCATTAATTGTTTGCCCACTTGGTCGATTATGTAGACCATAAATCGGACGTAAAGGTGGGTACTATGTTTGTTGGCACGAAAAAAACTTCACTTAACCATTCTTTCGCGTTGAAAAATGAGAGTGTTGACAATACATTTCGAACGAAGAAAACTGCTATTTTGGAGCTATTCCGCGTTTATTTCTCCGCAATTTAATTGACAACATCGCCAAATGTCATACTATTTTTACTTATACATACGCAGCAGCTGATTGTTTACATACACGCATTCATGATAATTGTTTTGAAAAGTGTTTTTCTACCAGTTTTTGGATTGTTTTGCAAAAAAATCTCATACAGCACTGGACACTAATAATTGTTAAGAATAAAGCTCCAGCCGCTCTACTCCTGGTGTCTTACCACATTCTGCAAATTGCACATTCTGCAACACCAGTGGTCACCACCACGGTTCCCACAAAGGATAATAACGCCATTTCATTTGCCAATGTTGTTACATCGGGGGGAACAACCAACTTAAGCCCATAACTCAAGTTCAAGGGTAGTTCCTAAGCCAAAGTCACTGTTCCCGACTTATATTTCGTCACAAAGGGATGTTAGTGTTCTATACCAGACTCTTCGTTGACTGAAATTAATACATTGAGAAGCAATTGGCTGGTTTACTGAAGGATGTTATACTCTCCCAATGTATAAGTTCCAATAACTATTTCAGTCACGTTATGAAATTCAACCAGTGTTTTGAATTGATAAAATGCAAGAATGCCGCTAACTGAAATTTAAAAGCCACAACGAAATTAAATCGTTTCATTCCAGCCTATCGCAATCATTCTGGACAAATGATGAATACAAGAAAATTATTTTGCTATTTAAATAAAAATTATTTAATTATTTGCTATAAACATTTATTTTGGATATAACTTTGTTCAGAAAAATTTACTAATTTTATATTAAAAAGTATAAAACGTATAAGACCACCCAATTACTTATACCCCGGTATATAAAAATAAAACAAGTTCGATTATAATTTTATTATGATTTTTTATTAATTTGTACATTTATACACTAATTAAAGACCCTAGAACACAATGTTTTCTTTTCTGGATTATCAGCTTTCTTTCATTAATATTGTTATATTTAAAAATTTTTAATTATCATTTCTCATATTTAGCTTTCATGTTGTTTCCATTAAAAATTAAAATTGCATTAACATTTCTTTTGTTCAGTTCTCATTCATTTACGCCTCTTACACACAAAAAACGAGCTCGCTTAACAAATAGAAAAGGAAGCAATTACGAGGAGCGGTAAAATAATAAAAAAAAAATACAATTCATTTCTTTGTAAAAAATGGGTGTTGAATGTAGAAGCACTGGGTTTACAGAGATAAGACGAAATCGTTTTTAAGCATATTTTAAAAAAGAAATCTTCATCGATTACATCTGCAGTATTATGACAATTAGCTTCTTCTACTTCTTCGTGTTCTGTGCAAACATTATGTTGCATAACATTCGTCAATTCTAAATTAGCAGGGGATGATGATAAATGGTGGCCTGGTTGTATCTCTACAATATGACGCTGATGGAATGCTATTGTTGCTGATGGCTGAAGCGATGATGGTACTGTTGTAATAGGCGGAGTTTCCAACGGGCACCGGTCGCCGATTGGAAACTCCTAGAAGACATTCCTTAGGGGTAAAATTTCACCCGGCCACTTCTTCGCCAGCAAAATCCAATTTAACAACATCACCTGGTAAACATTCCTCCACATCAACTTCATTCTCTGCCGTATTTATACGGTTCAATGTCATTGTAATATCTGGACCAGACTTAAGTCCCACGGTAGCTCCTGCTAAAGCTATTGTAGTGGTGGGAACAACAACATTCGATCCAGCTGCTGGTGATACTATTGTGGATGATTGTGAAACCACCATTGCATTAGTATTGCATTTGTATTACTAACGGCAGCAACAGTCGATATTGCATTTGAAGAATTAGTAATAGTGGCTAATGTTGGAGTAGTATTTGCTGCCACCCCAATGGGACCACTCACTACTTGGGCGGCCGTTGTATTTGGTTGTTGCAATACAATATTTGCGGTCACAGCCACTGTGGTCGTGGCAGGTGTTGAGGGTGCTATGTTGGAGTTGTTCACTGTAGCTGATGTAGTGGCTGCAATTGTGGGTGTCAGGGATGTGAGGGCAGATGCTACTGTGGCAGAAACGGCTACAGAACCAGATGCTGTTATATATGTTATATACATATAGCACTCCGTTATTTTTATTTCGTCAATCTAATTGCATTTTTAAATAACAACGCGAACCACTTTTGTATTCTAATTTAACACAAATCATTTGAATAAATCAATTATTTCTTAATTCACATTACAAATGGCGCCATGTTTTGAAACTAACTAATCTCAACATATGGAAGGATTTAAAGCCGACCTAATTAGGGACTATGCACTTTATGTCAGTTTTTCAACTCGAAAAAAAACAAAGTACCACAAATGAAAAAATATTTCGGTAGTTTTTCGCATTTTTGGTTTTGTATGGGATTTCGCTTCGGAAACCGAACATAGTACCTACCTTAAAGCGCGAAACACATTTCGAACCGAACACTGATTTTGGTAATAAAATTCAATGATTTGCAAGCGTTGCTCGTTAGTAAGTCTATTCATGATGAAATGTCAAAGCATACTGAGCATCTTTCTCTTTGACACCATGTCTGAAATCCCACGTGATCTGTCAAATACTAATGCATGAAAATCCTAACCTCAAAAGAATCACCCTTTATTTAGATCGAGTCTTGCCAAATAATGGATGGAAAAGATCCAAGGAATTCGTTGCAAATAATTTTATATTTCTAAATTAGTTAATTAAAAAAGTAACCGTGAAAACAAGCTGGTTTTCAGCTTGAAAACTGAACATGGTACTCTGCTTATTAATTTAAAAAAAAAAAAACATGAAAATAAAACTGCTCCGTAAAGGCCGGTACTCTGTTTGTTGGTGCGAAAAAAGTTCCACTCAATCATTGTTTCGCGTTGAAAAATGATAGTGTTGATAATATATTTTGAAGGAAAAAAACAGCCATTTTGGAACTTTTTCGCGTTTATTTCATCGAAATGTATTGACAACATCGCAAAATGTCACGAAATGACTACATACACATAGGCAACTAGTGGCTCGATTTACACACATACACGCATACATAATAATTAAATTGAAAAAGAAGAAGCAGAAGTTATTTTACAAATAACTTTGGATTTAAAAAATCTAATTTTACAATGCTTTACAAATTTATTTTTTGGACATAGCAATTAATTCTTGTGATTCCATTCATTGCTACCCCGGTACTATACATGTTGGTTAAAGTTCTAATGCTTGGTTGGTTGAAGTCAATTGCTGTACTCCTTTTGTTAACATTTTGTTTTGTGTTTATTATCCCGATGCCCAGTACAAATGAAACGATTGTAAAATATAATTCACCAAATAAAGCTTTTATTTTGTTAACATTTGTGATTAAATTTCATGTTTTATACATTATTTATGTTCTACAAGCGGCTAGATGTTGGTTGCTAGTTTATTACGGAAATACAACTCCATGTTATACTTTGTTTTCTCAATCGATAAGATTACATTTTTAAATAATAATCCGATCCACTTTTGCATTATAAATTCACCAAAATCAGTTTAATAAATAAATTATTTCTTAATTCACATTGCAAATGGCGCCATGTTATGAAAATACTGACTGATCGATTTACGTCAGTTTTTCAACTCGAAAAAGAACAAAGTATCACAAATGGAAAAAATTTCGCTAGTTTTTCGCATTTTTTGGTTTTGTATGGAGTTTCAACGCGAAAACCGAACAGAGTACCGGCCTTAAAACATGAAAATAAAACTGCTCCGTAGTAACATACGTGTTGTCAGGTATGTTACTACCGTATATAATGTGTACGTCGTTTTTGCAATATTGTCTCTACCTTTGGTATTGGTAGCACTGAAGTTATTCTGATTGGAAATGGTATCACTGATGAAACTACAAGCTGGCAACACCATTTAGAATGAGTGGTTACCAGAGTCTTCTGTTCGCCAAAGGGTTGGTGTTTTATGACGGGGTACTGTTGTTTACTTCTTCTTCTTCAGTCGCCGTTGTCATTGGGGAAGCAGAATTTGTGAAATATAATGGAGGTATTTTAATTTAAACGATATAAGTGTTGAAAAATCGATCTCCTGGATTGTTAAGATGAATTTCTACTGTCTAAGTAAATTTTTCGATTATTCGTTGGCTATACATCAACCCTTGAAACACAATCGAATAAAGGTACGGTGTGAAAATATGTGGGTCATAGTTTCAATAATCATAACATTATTATTGGTTCATCATTTCCTTTCCAGTATACATGTTTCGATATCTCTGAAAATTTCATTGTATTGGGAGCATCATCGGGTTCGCTTTACCTCTTTAATCGAGAGGGCAAATTTCTACATCTCATCCCTAGTAAACACGGAGCTGTGAATCACCTATCAATATCTGCCAATGAAAAATACGTTGCCTTTTCCACACAACGCTCAGTGGTTTGTGTTTATGTGCTGAATTTGTCAGCACAATCAGTGCCCCAAGTTATTTTCACCAATTTATGCAGTGACCAATCGGTGCATATCACATGTATTCATTGGACGCAGGATGAAAAACAATTTTATTATGGCGACACAAGAGGCCAAGTAAATTTGGTGCTACTGACCACTTTTATCGTAAGTTATTGTATTTGCAAAGATTTCGTTTCAATTCATATTTTTTTTTTTGACATATTTCACTCATCTCTTTATTATTGGTTATCGTTGTTAAACCATCACACAATGAACTAGTATGTATTGATTGTTAGGAACGTCATTTGTTGATAAAACCGAGATTGACCTTGACAGCCCTAAGCTAGATTAGTTGAGTGTTACCAGTATTTGCCAATTATCGAAAGGGTATTATTGGCCGAGCAAGTCCAGAATTAAAAATCCACCCTTACATGAAATATTTTAAGAAAATTGTCTGACTATGTACAACAATATTTCTGACCATTTGGAACCATGGCTACGTTATGTGTTGTGGTGACATGATAATGTGGTTCGCAATATTTGTTTTGGCTAGACAATTTTTCTATCAATACAACTTGTATCAGTATGTGTTCTCGATTTGGATGCTATTAAAGATACAAACAAATGAAATGCAATACAATGCAAGCTTAAGGGGAAATTCCAGACCTTCAACAATTTCCAACCTGAAAGAATTGTAGTACTAAAGTGACACTAATTGGCTTCAATTCATAAAACGAATAATAAATAAAAAATTGTAGGGGGATATCGGCGACAAATCATTCAAGAGACGGGCAGGAAGGCAAAGTGGGAAAATGTTTTCACTGAGTACTAATGCGAGCATGAACTTGTCGGCTTTATTGAAGAGTAATTATCTGTTAATGAATACAATATTGTGGTGAGACATTAGAGCTTTCCACGTCCACGCCCATGCTAGTTGAAAAATAATAAATGCATTGTCCCTAAAAGTGGTAGCATATAAAATAACAAGTGGTGGCATACAATTGAGACATCATGGTCCAGATGAATGTCGATGGTGTGAGTTTGGTGTTGAAACTTGCTTTTTTTTAGTAATAGACTTTAAAGTCGTTTATTTGGCAATATTAAACGTCAACTTTTTATATTTACCAAATTCGACTAATCTACATTTAAATGAACGTTTAAAGGAGAAGGTGCTCTATATTTTTTGGTATTAATTGAGGGAGTTTGCTTCAAGGATATCTGTTTTAATGAAAATTCCCCTAAAATTATTTTTGTAACCAACGAAACCTTTTTATGACCAATGTCTAAGAGAGCCGGTGTTAAAAAAGTCGTATAGTGAGTGCTCTTTCCCAATTTTTTTAAATGTTGACTTTTTGGCACTTATGACTATTCCTAGTACAGAGAATTTCTAAGCATGTTACACATCTGTCTTGCTTGCTGATAGAATATCGAGCCACGCTATACTCATGGACTGCAATAATAGGCAAGGGCACATGGTGACCAGCTCATGAGATGGAACAACGTGCGGAAAAAAACCTTATTGCTCTTGTAGATTAGAGGGAAAATGTTGATAAAGTGCGAGGTACGAAAATAACCACGAATTTTTATCGACTTTAAATTCTAAAACTCTATAATTATATTCATATTAACCAATATTTCTTACGTCATAAAAAATAACGTTGAAATAAAACAAAACATTTTTACTATCTACATGTTTTTACGACAACTCCTGAGATGGATTCATGTATCTTTTATTTAAAAATTCAATTCAAATATTGATAGCTTCAAGTAAACCACAGCGAAACTAAAGTATTAACAAAAATGTAAACAAAAATCATTATAATAATAAAAACTAATGTGAATACAATATTCTCAATAGCTGACAAACTAAACGCACCGCATATGGAAATATTATCAATGGGAATGCAAAAGCAAAGCGAATTGTCATTATTAAAATACTGAATCATTTTTGCTTTAAAGGAAGAAATTTCCATAATCTTCATAAACAATGGATGGAGCCACCGTGATGGTGCGTTCAAATCCAGTTTCGACCAAACACCAAAAAGTTTTTCAGCGGTGGATTATCTCACCTCAGTAATGCTGGTTACATTTCTAAGGATTTCAAAGCTTCTCTAAGTGGTTTTACTGCAATGTGGAACGCCGTTCGGACTCGGCTATAAAAAGAAGGTCCCTAGTCATAGAGCTTAACATAGTATCGGGCAGCACTCAGTACTAAGAGAGTAGTTCACCACTGTGGTATCACAATGGACTGTCTAAGTGAGCCTGAAATATCGGGCTGCCGCTATACCTAACCTAACCATGAATGAACTTTCCGAAACAAGGTGTGAGATAGAATATAAGAATATGAGTAGTACGAGTAGAGTTAAGAAAATTAAAACATTGGAGGATTGGACAATAATATAATATCAATGACGTTTTGACTAAAACAAAAAAAAAATACAGCGAACTAACCGTTCGGCAAATAACGTTCCATTGTGATGATAGACCGACTTTTATGAAAAGGGGTTTCCCTTGTAGCCAAATTAAGAGCATTTTTAGTTCATTATCTGTTCATTAATTTTACGACATCTACACTGACCCTTTTACTCTTTGCCATCGTTTAAAGGGCACCAGCCTCATAAACATGTCCATACATCCCATACTGTTCTTGGAATCTCCAATTGTACAAATTGATGACTTTGAGTCCCTTCTGTTGGTATCCAATTGCTCCAAATGCATTCTATGTAATACGGAGTACGAAGAATACAAGCAGGTAAGTCCACAACAGGTTGGTATAAATATCCCCGATGGGAGTATAAAAAGGACATCTTGAACTTTTAGATAGGAAATAAACCAAGGGATGGTTCGTATGGAGCATGCTTCTTCATCTCGTCCAATGAGACTCAGCAGCCTTCTCGAATATATTGCGCACGGCCGGGTTCACGTTTCTGGGAAGTGGATTTCGAAGGTGATGTCTTACAGACACACCAATTTAAATTTGCCCTCGCATGTCCTCCTGCTAAGATTCACAAGGATCAGGACAGCGAAAACGATAATGTGTGCGGTGACAATGAGGGCAACGATGAAATGCTGGACTATCAACCACAGAATTTACAATTTGGCAGAATTCAAAGGTTAAAGCAAGATTTCTTGGTGGCATTCACCGATTTGGGACTCTACATATTCGATGTGCGCAATTCCAGTGTGGTATTGTGGTGCAATCAATTCGAAAGAATAGTCGACTGCCGAGTGTTCAATGATGATATTGTGGTTTTTACCCAAACGGGTTCGCTGTATTCGGTACAGCTACACACTTTACAGTCACAGGCGTGTGCATTGGTCCGTCAAAACAAACTGCTAGATTGTGCATGGCTTATGCGGCGAAATGTGAAATATTTTGCTGATAAAGCCAGAGAAGATTACGAGCTGGGATTGCTGAACAAGATCAAGAATTTTCTCATGGAACGTCACCAGTATGAGCTGCTTAATGATTTGTCGGTAATATTTGATGCTATTGCTCAATGCGAAAGTAGTGGTGGTGGAGACAATAATAGCTCTGGTGGCTCAACTGCCGAAAGAAGTAGTGTTGGCGGTGCTGGAGCACCACCGTGCCATAGGAACTCGGGCGAAAATTCGCCACAAGGTGTTTATGTATTGGAAAATGCATTCTGTGATAATCTTAAGAGCCAAAAAGGCGAAAAACACTTCAAGGATGCCTTGCTAACAGTCACAGGAAAATTTGGCAAGAACATAATCAAATACAAGTTCAACATATTTGCCGAGGAGCAACAGAACTTTGTGAGAGATTTGATACCAGCCAACGAACGATCTTTACCCTTCAAAGACATCAAGGCTATGTACGAGAATGACGAGGAAATTGTATGTCGTTCTAAGAAATCTTCGTCGGCACCAAGTACATCGCACTCATCTCGCAATGCTGGCAAATCGAAAGTCGCTGGGACAGGCCAACACATTACCGCCGAAGAGAAGACGATATACAACCTATATTTGATTTGTAAAAGCTCCAAATTTAGCAATACGAATTTTGTCGAACGATACCGTTCACTCTTCGATGAGTATTCGGCACCAGAACTTATTGCCTTGTTGGAAAAGTTAGCAGAAGTAATGGTCGAGCATGGTGATGACCGGGAGCAGGCGAAACGGCACTGTTACGAAATGTACTTCCATTACTTGAACCCTGAACTCATATGGGAAATGGATGACACTTCTAGAGATTACATAACCCAAGGATTCATCTTGTTGAATTCCTCCGAAGACATCGTGCGCTGTGACAACTGCATGTTTCCTCTGAGATTCGATAATTCATGTGTGTTTCATGAACTGGGCTCAGTGCTGTTGCGCTACTACTGGTCACGCAATGAACAAGTCAAATGCTTCGATGTGTTGACTCGCGTCCCAGCCCTCTTCGATATCCTAGCCAAACTTTATTTAGCCGAATACAATATGGACAAAGTTTTACCCATTATCCTCAACTACGGCCAACCAGATTTGCTAATGGACATGGGCAAAAATTTCTCACTAGCGGCCTGGTCAAAATGCTTTGAACATTTCGTAGAGTTACATCAGGGCCGTTTAACGTGCATCAATTGTGAGTGTGTAACCACTGTTGAGAATGTGAATAGACACTTTTTCTACACTTGGAATTGCTTCTTGGGTATTGCAATCGATTTCATGCAAGCCGATGAAATTCTCTCCTTAATTTTCAAATGGTCCAACTACATACCAAACGATGCCATTGACCGAGAATTTTATTCGCGTTGTCTCCTGAAAGGTTGACCACACCACCAACCAAAGCAATTGAAACAACTTCATAGCAACATCACATTCCGGCGATCTATTGGCCATCTTCGACATTCATCACTATAGAAGTCTTCGTTGCCGACGGTGTTCACTTGTCCCTCAAGAGTATAGTTCTCATCGGGAACTAGTTTCCTAGTCCTTTTACAGCCAAAAAAGAATAAGTATATATATTTACTCTAGCATTTATGTATGTTTAATCAGAAAAGTTCCAAGTTAATAATTTGCCATCCTGCATAGGCATTCATTCAGCGACACACTCACAGTCATATGTTAAATAAATTGCAATACATTCATGATCATCTTACCTTCTCTTATCTTAAAAGGCACATGTGAAGCTTAAGCATATATGGCTTCAATCTTAAAATTATTTACATAATTATTCCTAATTGCAACAATTACATTAATGCTTTACCATTATTAGTTAGTTCTTGACGTAACTTTTACGGAGAACCTGAACCAAAAATCAATTGTGAAAGATCTTAGTGAAGAGCAAAAACAAAATCACCTATGGTATGAACGGAATACAATGGGTATGTATGGTTTAATGCCGTCAGTATTAGTGGTTCTTTTCTCAATACAAAAAAAATAAAGCCATTTAAAAAATAAAAATAACACAGACTCTTATTTTTTTCAATATACAAAGATAACAATCTCGATTTATCTCTTCTAAAAAGAATCGACTTTCTTTAATAACTTAACGAGCTACGACTACACACATATACATTCCTTTGTATGTTAAGGTCAATGTATGATGAGATATATACACAATTATACACATACGTATAAATATTTATTATTCAAAAAAAGTAATTGTATTTACACACTAAAAAATTATGTATTAAACAAGATTATATATACCCTACGATAAAGTGTTGAAACAAAAGCAAATAAATATAAAAATATATACATCTATGCATTGCTGTTATTATTTTCGTATTTTTCCATCCGCTGAAACTGTGCACGTACACCATGTGATATTTGTGAGATTTATTACATGATGAAAATGAAAAAGGCTTAGTTTTTCAATTAAAGATAAACTAGATCATAGTTCATAGAAAATATACAATAACATTAAAAAAAAACTCTTTTTTTGAATTGGAATTAGTCATTTATAAAAGCGAACAATTTTCGAATTCCCCAATATTACTTTTAGGCGGGAGCCACCGTGGCCCAATTCAAGGGGTTCCATAAAGAAGTACGCGAGATATAAAGTCGATTTTCCCACAGTTACTTCTTTTATTCAACTAACTTTAAAATATGAAAATAAACGCAACCAATACTTGAAAACCTTTTCCCCCAAGTTTTTGCATTCGTTTTGAATTCAGAGTTGTGTCAAAACCTAACATTGTAATGGCTGATTGTGAATACGGGTGACATAGTTTACGCAAGCGAGTGCGATATGCAATATATCAGTGGTTGATACGAAAAGAATTTATAATTTTGTACTTCAAGGTCCATTTTGGCTACCATGAAAATTCGTTTCTATACCGGTGATATAAATTCTGGTTAAGTAATAATCGGGGGATGAGAAACAGGCTTAGACTTATTATGTGATAAACTGGTAAACCTCTTTATTATAAGTGAGAGTGATCCTTTTACATGGATATATCATTGACTCTGAGCGACTTGTTAACCACCAGCCTCTCTGAAAAACTTTTTCGTATTGGACCGATAAGTGGTAAACACCCCAGCAAAAAAAAACGTAGCCAAAAGAAAAAAATGGAAATGTTCACTTTGGACCCGGAAGTGATGTAAAAGTTTACAGTCTTTTATAGGATGAAAGTTGATGACGTGCTAATTAGTACTAGTACTACTACTAGTAATACAAACGATTTGAAGTTAGCAAAAACCTCTGTACTCTAGAATTTTACGTGTGACAAAATTTTCCATATTGTTTATGATGTTGCATTACACAAAACGAACAGAAAATTGAAGATATATAAGAACAAAATTTTCTTTATTAGTAAACGGTTATAATGCAATTGAATGAATCGAGAATATATGATGATCTGGGTAATTGAATTTCAGAACTGTACCTCAAGGATTCAGAAAATCATTCAAGTAAAGATGTAAAATCGATAAATAAATACTAACTTTATAGGTAAAATAATAGTTGTTTGCTTTGAAAGTTACTGAGAATTGTTTATTTCTAATTTCAAAAAACAAAGATGCTAGTATTAAGTATGAACTAGCTTAAATAAAGGCAAATAATTGTTATACCAGCTATCCTTGGAACACTCCCGAAATTTCTACATCCTATATGGTGTGGGGTTATCGTTAATTGTACATCGGTTGATAGCTTAGGGCGAAACTTTTATTTAGACCTTTACTCCTGTATTCCATTTGCTTACGACGATTAGTAAAATCTTTGGCTAATTCGGTTCTTAGTAGGTTCTGCATCAGGGCATATGGTGGTGTGGTGGAGGATACATGTTTGTTTAGTACCCACAACAAGTTATCATTGGATGCATTTCTTGTGGTACAATTGTCCCTACTTAGTGGTTTCTCCTCTTCAACTAGATGCTGGCCGTCACCGAAGCATTCTTGGCGGTTGTTGAGACGGAATTCTCTGAGAGATAAGAAGTGAGAGCTAATTTTGTTGCTTTCTTCATTTGAGTTCGATGATAGCGTCTCATTGATATTTCGGTTTTTATTAGGTGGGCAATTCATCTGGTCAATGTCGCTTTTCAAAAGAGATTCAGTGGGTGAATATAATCGTTGTTGTTGTTTAGCCATACGTTCATAAGTGCATCTCTGTTCGGTGAATTGAAAAGTACCGCCAAATGGTAAAGTGCTCATGTCATGGTGAGTTAATAATTGTCTTATAGGCACATAGTTGCTCGAGGATGGGACTGCTGTCGATTGGGTGGAACTACTGGAATTGCGTCTGTCGAAATTTTTCAAATTTGATGTCGAGTGGCCTAAGCCCCTGGATGGTGTGTGTTTTCTTAATTTTATAAATGAACTTTTATCTGTATCTCGATTTTGGCATCCTGGACATCCATTGCTTGAGGATTTTCGGCTTTGAAGCGATGATTTAACGGACATATCAATGTTAAATTAATGCCGGTGGTCGACCGTCTACTGTGCTTTACATACTCCCATATTTTTTGTTTACTAATAAAATGTTTGAAATCCAAACAGAAGATCATTGTTTCCTTGCCATTTGTTTTGTTTTGGTTACCTCACTTACCGCCATCTCACCATAGTAACCAAAAATAAAGAAGGAGAAGTAGCAAAGGCTAAAATGATACATAGCTGATAAAAATTGCTTGACAGGTGGTTGGCACTATCCAAGGCATTGTTTTTTTTTTTGTACGAAGGCATTGCTTGCTTTTTTAACTCTTTGAGACATATCTCTCGGACTTGACTTTAAAGAGGTTTTTTATGATTGATTTGAACATAGACTGTGTTCATTGATACACCCAAAGAAATTTGTTAGTAAAAACAGCAAAAAGTCTGCTGAAATGGAAAGGGAAGGCGGTCACTGTTTGGTGAAATAGCAAATATTGTCTGCTTTTTTTTAAAGCTCGATTACACTAAAACATGTTTTAGTTTGGCTGAAACGAATAAAAATGCCAATTTAGGGGCTATCGTAACACAATTAAAAATATCTATAGTATTTACCCAAAACACTGAATATATATGAAATTGAGACATAACAGCAAACAAAATGTTTGCTGAACGCATTTAGAAGTTTGTAAGTATATTACAGTGCAAAAATATACCAAAAACTACATTTGGTTCTTAAATATTTTTTGGGGAAAAACTTATAACCTAAAAATTGTATAATTTGTTGTTCGTTAGACCCTGAAGTACAAAAATGTAACAGCAGACATCGACTGCTGTTTTTAGGAGACTTTTTTCTATGAGTGTATAAGAGAAGTCTCTCCTTGATAGTGATGAAGTTTCAACCAATATTTAAGGACGGTATCAAGTTCACAGCGCCACCGTGGTGCAATGGTTAGCATTCCCGCCTTGCACACACAAGGTCGTGGGTTCGATTCCTGCTTCGACCGAACACCAAAAAGTTTTTTCAGCGGTGGATTATCCCACCTCAGTAATGCTGGTGACATTTCTGAGGGTTTCAAAGCTTCTCTAAGTGGTTTCACTGCAATGTGGAACGCCGTTCGGCCTCGGCTGTAAAAAGGAGGTCCCTTGTCATTGAGCTTAACATGGAATCGGGCAGCACTCAGTGATATGAGAGAAGTTCACCAATGTGGTATCACAATGGACTGAATAGTCTAAGTAAGCCTGATACATCGGACTGCCACCTAACCTAAGTTCACATTACTTTCCTTACTTAGTTGAGTTCACTTTATTGTGAAAATAGTAATAGCAATGCTAGTATAGCAGGTTTCTATTGCTTTGTCGATAACACAGCTTCTTTCAGTTTATCATTAGGTAAAGTATAAACCGGAGTATTATAATCCGGCCACAAAGGTCAATTTAGTGGAAACACATTATCAATAATGTCTGAGAACAATAGTTCCAATCATTTCATAGCATATTTTACAAAATCAACCTAAGGAATAGTTTTTTATATTGTAAATAAGAACAATCTTTATTGAAAGTCTGAAGAACCACTTGTCTTGTACTAGATAGGCCCGCGAGACATTCTCTAGTTGGTAATTGAGCGTTTTAATGGACAAGTTTAAATTTAGATATTTCTTGGAAAATGTCACTTTGCTTTTTATGCCATTGCATCCAATGTTCTTACCATAATATATGGAATAGATTTGCAATGTTCATGGATATTGGAAAATTCTTTACACCATCCTCACCCCACTATTAAATATGCCTTCTACTTTTGTTTGAGCCATTTGATAAATGTGCATAGTTTGCTTCCATTGTCCGGTACAACAAAATTTTCTATTTGGTTTAATTTGTGTTGTTCCTTGGCAGGCTGGACTGGTTTGGTTTGTTGGATAACCACAACAATGGGATTTCGAGATATTTAATAAAATGTAAAAGTTGTTATTTTTGTCCAATACAATGATATTATCTGTAGAATTTGCGGTTTCCCACCACTGAGTATCTTTGTGCAAACCTAATCATATACAGGTAGGATTCGTATGTACATGGGAAATTGATTTTCAGTTTTAAGTTTTGGTGCATAGCTCCATAGAATGCTCGCAGTATTGGTGAACGCCACACTTGAGACCAATATATACAGGGAGATGTAGTTTCGATCACATTAGTACAGAAAAATCTTTGGTTTTCTTTGTACCATAGATCCTAAGTAAAACATTTAAGGACGACAAAATCTTTAAAAATGTATATATTGATGTATGGGTGATTCGTACGGCTTCTGAACGTTGCGTCGTTTTTCATTACTGCTTATTTTGTCCAGATTTTTAATAAGCTGTTTAAAGTGAATAGGAATTGATTAAACTTCGTCATTATTACATAAGTAGAGACATAAAGGTTTAATAAAGTGTTCATGTAGTTCCGTTGGGCTTTAACTGCCAGTTAATAGAAAGTAAATTGCAAATATCCTCTCTATGATTAACTTCAAGCCTAGTACGCTTTAAAAGTTCGTTAGGTAACGTTGCACTAACTGAGCGTCATGAAAATGAGGTTTAGTGATATTTTCATAGATCTCCGTTAGCTGGTAAAGTCGCTTTCCGTATATATAGGGGAATATGATGTCGACATTTGTGTGAATATTGCCTATATTCCACCGACCTATGTTTTTAATGCCTTTCTATAAAAATTGTCATGTTTCATACACATATCTTTCAGAAAAATCTGCTAAAGCAGCAAATTTTTTTGCTATTTCACCCTCACAAAAAAATCGCATCTGTAACATATACTCCCAAACATATTCTGTTTCAAGCATATATTTTTTTAGAATTTGTGCAAACAAAAAAATGTTTGTGCTGTACAAACATATTATGTTTCACCCTAAGCATATCTTTTTAAGGTTGGGAGCCACCGTTAGCATGCCCACCTTGTATACACAAGCTCATAGGTTCGATTCCTGTTTCGACCGAACACCAAAAAGTATTTCTGAGGGTTTCAAAGCTTCTCTAAGTGGTTTCACTGGAATGTGGAACGCCGTTCGGACTCGGCTATAAAAAGGAGGTCCCTTGTCATTGAGCTTAACATGGAATCGGGCAGCACTCAGTGATAAGAGAGAAGTTCACCACTGTGGTATCACAATGGACTGAATAGTCAAAGTGAGCCTGATACATCGGACTGCCACATAACCTAACCTAACCTAACCTAGACTTAAACATTTCAAAGTTTCAATTTTGCTCATTTATCCACATAAAAAATATGTTTCTGAAGCAGAGCACAATTTTTCCTCATTTGATTCTATCACAGTGCTACATTGATATCTTCTTTATTTCTCTCCGTCGCCATCTTTATTTTGTTTCTATTTTAGCCTAATACATCGGGCTGCCACCTAACCTAAACTAACCTACATTGAGAAATATTTTTCCAACTGTCAACTATAGGAATTGCCAGTAAGAAATTGCTATCCGCTTTCAAGTTCATTTTTCGTAAAAAAATATTTTCTCATACAAAAAAATCTTATAGTTAGTTGCACTTATTATTTAGAAAGTACTTTACATTTCACAAGTAGTTTTATAGTATGACAAAAGAATTTTTAACTACCAATTAAGAAAATTTTTAAGGAAATTTCCATCGTATTTTGTAGGCCATGAACTAAACGATTGCTACTTAAAATTTGTAAAATATCCTTTCGAGAAGTTAATTTTCGTTGAAGATACGAAAAATGAACTAAAATTCTGGATAATTCTTGTAATAAATTATTGTAAATATCTTCTTAAATTTACGAGACACTTTTTCTGTGTATATTCTTGGTATTTTGAATGATATAAATATGATGATATAGTCTATTCCATTTGTATTTATTCTGTAATTTCTGTATTAAGGTTGAGTTATATACAATGCGTTCATGCGTCCGTTGATGGAAGGCTTGATATTTTCACTTTGAAGCACTCTAATCAAGTTGTTGCTTTTAAAGATCATATTCAACTCTTCAATCTTCGGACGCATTAACGTATGGTAGTAACTAACATAACATAAAGTAACATAAAGGTTATGCATATGAAATAAACAATAAGTTCAGAAGAATAATTTTGGTGCTACTAAGGCAGGTTACGATTTTCGAAATGCTTCACGAGAGTGCTCGTAAATTATCGAGCTATTAAATCAATATCCTTAAAAAAATTTTTAACTTATGGCACAATCTAAATTAGTAGTGATAATTTTCTGCTAATACAAAATTTAAAATTTTAAGTTTATGAAATAAAATTCTAAAGAAGAACAAATAATTTTTGGTATTGCAAAGTTGATTAATTAAATTGGAAGGCTTCGACTATTGTGTATCCCTAACACATCATTGATTTCTTAAATTTGGAATATCGTAATCTGTTTTTGTTTCAGTACATCCCCTTAATGAAAACAGTAGTTATCATGGAATTTGCTTTAAGAGCTATTAAATAATGTTATACCCATATTGATTTATATCGCTGACCGAAAAAGTTCATACCTATCACTAACGTGTATAAAAATGTTTTCCACTTTGTAATTTTGGAAATTAATACTCTATGACTTTTTAGCGAAATTACCCTAGCATATTATTTTGCTATATTCCTAGAACCATTGGGATAGAGGCAAACTCGAACAAAGAAGAAACTACTCCCGCTGCTGTCGGTTGTCCTGGCTGTCTTCCTATCAGTCAGTCAGTGTGCCACACAACACCACTATTGCTTTAACAAATAATTAAACCACAAATCTTCCGTAGGAGTGCTATGGGTGGATGGTATACGGGTATTTGAGCACGTTTGGGTTTTATATGACTTGGGGTCTGCAGTTGAAAGGAGCCTTGTGAGGCATTAAGTTTTTCTTAAGTTATTAGCGGTTTGTGTATGAGAGTAAAGTGTGCTTGGTTTTGCTGGCAAAAAATTGTTCCTTGCCAGGATATCTGGCAAAATTTGTATTCTCCGATAGGACGGATGAGGCGGCCGTGGTAGATTTTTGCTTTCTATTAAAATTTTAATTGAAAATATTTTTCGTTGACTCCACATAGGGAAATTAGGAAGAATATATTTAGAATTGATATGGCTGGTATGGATAGATGTGCTTGTGTTTGTGGGTGCGCGTAACAAGTTGTATCCTACTACCGTATGTTGAGTTTTGGCTTATCCGCCTTAAGATTGTCTTCAGTGTGGCAACCAAGATTCATAAATTATCTCAACCCACTTATTTGGTGGTTATATTATTCTTAGTGAGAAATAAACAGCTTTTTGTGTGCTTTTGTATGCCTTCACATAGCAAAGGATTGCGTGTATTTGATGGCAAGAGACTGTCTAAAAAGCGATTTTTCTTTCCCACCTGAAAATTATTTATGTCCTGGCTGATTCATAAGCATTAACATGTGAATTGCTCAGAAAGCAGTATTGTGCCCCAGAAAAACCCTACAAGAATTTTAAATTAAAATTTGAGTAGATTTTCAATTATTAACGAAGAGGTTCCAAACAAAATAGAAGCTTAATATTTATGGATATGTGGCGATTCCTACTAAAAAACAAAATGGTAGAGAAAATAAAACAGGGAACAGCCCTAAATCAACTCTTGGTGATATTCAGCACATATAACATACATCATTGACAAGTATTTGCTACGACGGGGCGAATATTAAAATTTTCTAATGTCATCAGCAAAATTTCATTGAGCAGTGAAAAAAAGAAAAAAAGAAAACACCAATAAAATTGAACTAAATCAGAAACTAATGCATTTTTCTCAATAAAACATAAACTGAGACTGGTGAGGGTAAAAGAAGACATTGATACGAAATAAAATTATTATTTCAGGCTCACTGATACCACAGCGGTGAACTTTTCTCTTGTCACTGAGTGCTGCCCGATTCCATGTTTAGTTCATTAACAAAGGATCTCCTAAGTGGAAGAAGTATAAAAAAATATGATAGCTTTAGATTGGCCTCAATGACTCAGAAAATATTCCTTAGCATTTGTTTCTATAATAATTAATTCCATCTATGTACTTGGGTAAACACGTGTGAACTTTCCGAATTGGAAAATCCTCTAATGGAGTGTAATAATTCAAATTTAGTTAAACAATTTAATTAGCAATATTATTACATCGTCACCTAACATTACAAAGGACAACGAACGTAATTAAAATGCGGGAAGAAGTAAAGCGGATATAAAAAGCACACCATTTGCCGTGGATCTGGGAAACTCAATAGAAACAGGAACAATAAGAATAAAGCCTCGGTACACAAATTTTAAGTATGGTTGGTATAGTTTACGCTTTAGTCATTTTTGTAGTGTAAATGTACATTAATTCCACTGTCTCATAGTTTCATGAGTTTATGGCAAGCGTATTACTTGCAAAGAGTTTTTTTTTGTCAAAGGAAAGGGCCTTTACGGATTTTCAACACTGCAGTGCATGTAATAGAAATGTCAGGAAATATTGTCAACATCGTGTGTTCTAGAAGGCAACAATCAAACATATGTGGCGCAAATATATAAAAAATAACGCAGTAGTAAAATGACTGTTGCATTGAACGAGTATATATTAAATTTGTTAATTATTTATATTTGTTTTATTATTTTACTATTTCAATGTAATTCATCTAGCGAAAAAATTGAAAAATTTTAGAGCGTTTCGTATCATCCTACAAACTTTATTAATATTGCGCTTGAGGACTGAATAGTCAAAGTGAGCCTGAAACCCAACATATACACTATCTCAAACAATTGTGCCAAACTGTTAAAGCTATATTTCATTGTATCTCAGAAACTATATGGCAGATACGTTTCAAGTAAATTTGATATTCGCTTCGATGGGATTGCAGTTGAGTTTGTGGATACTTTAAAATGCTTGGGTGTTACGATTGATAAACAACTAAAATTCGAATATCACATTTCTGAGATATCGTCTAAAGTATGATCCACATTACGATGCTAAGGAATTTATTCATTGCGGGTTTGAAAACTATTTCGTTATAAAAGATTTGTTAATGTTGCATGATATAATTATTGCTCAAGAGCCCTTTGAAATTGCCCAGTTGTTTTGTTTCTCTCGATCAACTTGGAATCCTATTATTATAATGCCAAGAATATCATCGGCTATTTTTGAAAAGTCTTTTTCGGTACGGGTGTCTAGATATTGGAATAGTCTTCCACTTATATTGCGAAATTTTTCTCATTCAAAATATAAATTAAAATATCTATATTTAGATCACTTTGAATAAGTAATTTATGATGGATTCATGGCAAGTATAATATATATGTAAATGAACGTCTTCACATTAAAAAACGCCTTCAATGAATTAAAAATTCCGTGAAATGAGTTGCAAATGTATTCTTTGTGTGTATGTGAAATCTGAGTTTCCATTTGTACATTTACAAACATTTACTTTGGCTTTGTTCACCTGTTCCAGGATTTCATCAACTATCAACATTGATTATTAAGTGCAGATTCATTTCGGGGCAGTCAAACAGATGTTTCCATTGTCGTTAAGTAGGTCGAATCAAATATTGACATTGTCATTCTCGCTAAAGCGATAAATTTTACGAAAGGTTAAGAAGGATATCGCAAATTTCAAATTAATATCATTGCAGACATTAAACTTATTCATTCCTTACAGCTTCATGAGTTGTGACGTACAGATGCGTTTTCCTTAATGTGCTATGTTATGCAATATTTAAGCCATTGTCTGCAGATAAAGCGCAGAAAAAAATATGGCCAACATTTTTCGAATTAAAATTTTGAGTTTTAAAAAATGTTAGAGCAAAAAATGTATTGATTAAATAAAGTTTTTAATCAAATCAAAGATCACTTTTAGATTCCCAAAAAATACCTAATGCGAAATAGAAAATACAAACTCTTCCATGCTATCATACGAACCACAATTGCAGGGCAGCGAGATGTGAAATAACATGGACCAAAAATATCTAGGAATCGACTGGATACTAGAGTTCTATACAATTCCATTTGTATATGCAGAGTACACGTGTACTTGCTACATGAGTACATCTATTTGAGAGAGTCGCAAAAAAATTGGTACACATTTTGATAACACCAAAAGCTACGAGTAACTTCTTGTTGTTACTCTGATGTTTTCACTACCAACGAATACATATTTCTCTTACGCTCTTATTGGAGTGCACTCAGGGTGATGTTGCGAGAACAAAATTACGTGGAGTACTACATGTACAACTTGCAGTTTGAGAAATACAAAGTACACTTACTTTCCATTATATATGCTTTCGATTTGTTATACAAAACGGATAACGTTAAGCTAAGTGTGTGGCATATATATATCGATGCCCTCATTCCAGAGTACGCTAAGTCGACTAAGCATGTTTTGATGGAGTTCGCTGTTCTTTATTCTGATTGATGTGAATTGCATCCTGTCAAAAGTTCGAATTTATTGGACATTTCTATCAAAAGTTATGGTTAATATTGTACTTAGCCTGTGTCTAAAGTTTTAAAAAATGTCCAATCCAAAAAGGGCAAAAAGCTTTGTTCGGTCTAAAGGGGTCTAAACCATTTTTGGCAATGTTCTATTATCACTATTTTGAGTTCGTAAATACTAAAAAAAAAAATTATAAAAAATATGATTTAAGACCGAAAATAAGGGAATTTCTATCTAATACGGGTTTTGAGAAATTTCAAAAAACAAAACTTGTTTCTTGTTTCCTGTAAAATTCCCTTTTTAGACTTAGCGCACTTTGGAATGTAGACATCGATATGAAAGATGTGACATACACACATATCTATGATAAATAACAATTGAAAGTTTTGCTTCGAACATAACTGAGAAATACTTGTGGTACCACGTGAAATGGACAGAATGTATGTTGTACATGTTTCTCAAGTACTTGCATTTTTATACCCTTCACCACTACTGTGGTAGAGGGTATAATAAGTTTGTGCATTTGTATGTAACGCCAAGAAGGAGTAATCATAGACCAACCTTTTAGTATACGGATCGGCTTAGAATTAAATTCTGAGTCGATTTAGCGATGTCCGTCTGTCTGTCTGTCCGTCTGTCTGTCTGTCTGTTGATGTATTTTTGTGTGCAAAGTACAGCTCGCAGTTTTAGTCCGATTGTCCTAAAATTTGGTATAGGGTCCTGTTTCGGCTCAAAGACGATCCCTATTGATTTTGGAAAAAATCGGTTCAGATTTAGATATAGCTGCCATATATATTTTTCACCGATGTGGTCATAATTGGCGTGTATATCAACCGATCTTCCTCAAATTCCGTACATCCGAATATTTTATGAGTCTCGAAAAACTTGCAAAATATCAGCAAAATCGGTTCAGATTTAGATATAGCTCCCATATATAGCTTTCGCCCGATTTACACTCATTTGCCCACAGAGGCCAATTTTTTGCTCCGATTTAGTTGAAATTTTGCATAGGGAGTAGAATTAGCGTTGTAACTATGCGTGCCAAATTTGCTTGAAATCGGTTCAGATTTGGATATATCTCCCATATAAAGCTTTCGCCCGATTTACACTCATATGACCACAGAGGCCAATTTTTAACTCCGATTTAGTTGAAATTTTGCACAGGCAGTATAATTAGCATTGTAGCTATGCGTGCCAAATTTGGTTGAAATCGGTTCAGATTTAGATATAGCTCCCATATGTGTTTTTCTGATTTCGACAAAAATGGTCAAAATACCAACATTTTCCTTGTAAAATCACCACTGCTTAGTCGAAAAGTTGTAAAAATGACTCTAATTTTCCTAAACTTCTAATACATATATATCGAGCGATAAATCATAAATAAACTTTTTCGAAGTTTCCTTAAAATTGCTTCAGATTTAAACGTTTCCCATGTTTTTTTACTAACATTGTGTTCCACCCTAGTGCATTAGCCGACTTAAATTTTGAGTCTATAGATTTTGTAGAAGTCTATCAAATTCTTCCAGATCGAGTGATATTTAAATGTATGTATTTGGGACAAATCTTTCTATATAGCCCCCAACACATTTGACGGATGTGATATGGTATCGAAAATTTAGATCTACAAAGTGGTGCAGGGTATAATATAGTCGGCCCCGCCCGACTTTAGACTTTCCTTACTGGTTATTGTTGGTATTTGATAAGCAAGAGTGCTCTTCACTTTACTGCTTGCTCTCTGAGAGAAGAGAGTGTATGTACTATATTCGATAGCGAATTTTATACATGTAGTAAAAAGTTATTCGATGCAGACCTCTACTGGATACTGCGATGAACCAAGTATCCTGAAAGCCGCCAGAAACAGGAGAACTAACTACACCCTCAAAAAAAAAATCGCTTCTGTAACCCCAAACATCATTTTGCTTCAAGCATATATATTTTCAGGATTGGTCCAAACAAAATATTGTTTGTATTGTTCAAACATATTATGTTTCACCTTAGTGCATACACTGGTAGTAAAAGATGTTAATGACATTTTCTTTGTGTGGATATATTTTTAAGGAGCCAATTGGTTACTTCCATTATTTTACTTGCAGCATACACTCTAGGTCTCTCATTCTAAACACATATATGTTTATAGGCTATTTCCAAATTAATATATGTTTGCATCTAAGCATATTATATTTACAAACATTTTATGTCCCAAACATACTATGTTCTAACATATTAACATATATGTCCCAAACATGTTATGCTAGTTTATGAACATTATATGCTTGCACTTAAATATATTACTGCGATGAACCAAGTATCCTGAAAGCCGCCAGAAACAGGAGAACTAACTACACCCTCAAAAAATCGCTTCTGTAACATATACCCCAAACACATTTTGCTTCAAGCATATATATTTTCAGGATTGGTCCAAACAAAATATTGTTTGTATTGTTCAAACATATTATGTTTCACCTTGGGGCATACACTGGTAGTAACAAATTTTAATGAAATTTTCTTTGTGTGGATATATTTTTAAGGCGCCAATTGGTTACTTCCATTATTTTACTTGCAGCATATACTCTAGGTCTCATATATGTTTATAGGCTATTTCCAAATTAATATATGTTTCCATCTAAGCATATTATATTTACAAACATTTTATGTCCCAAACATAATATGTTCTAACATATTAACATATATGTCCAAAACATGTTATGCTAGTTTATGAACATTATATGCTTGCACTTAAAAATATTGTGTAAAAAAGTTTGAGTTCCAAACCTATAATTTTTACACCCAAACATATGAAAAACAGTCTTTTTTGTTCGTGAAGTATTGAGTCGCTCTCTTTCAGATTGTTTATGCTCAATTCATACTAGTGGCGGCTAGTGGAGGAGTAGTTAAGATATAGTGACAACCCGTTATTTCATGCTCACTAAGACTATTCAGTGCTGCCCGATTCCATGTTTAGCTCATGGACCGGTCACCGGTTTCTTTATGTAAAACCGTATAGCGAAGTCTCAATACACTGTTTTTCATTATGACAACTGACATGTCTTTTGTTGTCCCAAGGAGTCTGCATTCGTTAGTGTTTGTGCGCAGGATATGGACATTTGTGCAAATTTGGCCAATGAATTTGCATTTAAAGCTTCTTATGGTGACCATGGCCAAGTTAATCTCGTATTTGGATGCCAATAAATCATGGTGTCATTGATGCATATAATTATCCCCCATCTACACATGTATACCAACATCTTTCCTCCCACAACACCTGTGACTATCAGTCCATCCGCACTCCGCTTGTTCACGTAAATAAATCTCCATCGCAATATGATTTACGTATGGTCATAGGTTGATGGGTATGCGTGTATACATTTTCCATGAGTGCACTTCGGGATAGGGCGAGTGTGTGTGTGTGGTGGCTACTGGGAAACCGGAGCCAGATAAGCATATGCTTAAGCAGAGATTATGACCGAGTGTAATGATATAATAACTGCTCCATCGAGACCATTAGCAATTCAAAGCATGTTTCGTCGTGGCAATTACGGAGCTGTGCAATTATGCCTGAAATCAATACCGGTTGCATGAATGACAACGGAAACCGGATGGTTAAGCAAGAACAAACATAACGTAGAAATCCTTCACACACCATCAAACACACACACCCACACACACAATCTCATCCACCTGCCGTATCCTTACATAGGAATGTAGCCATGCATGTTGGCACGACTTATTGATGCATTCTGGTCATATGTTGATGACGGTGGCAGTGGTTGGGGCATCGTGGCATCGTAATTAGCCATGTCAATTTGTGGGTTGTATGGGTGCCTTGGGTTAGGAAATACGTAATTACTCAGACATTTGACTGTCTGTGCGGACTCTAATCCATACCATATGCTTGCCCATGGTAGTCACTAGAAACGCCAACTACTCATCATATACGGATCGATTTCAATGGAATTTATTAATCGGAAACAATGCTGGTTGTACTTCAAACCGACAGTTACTGCTTATTATTCTCACTATCTATTCTGTTGTCCAAGTGGTGGGGGAGGATGAGGTTTGGGTTGTGATTTTCCATTCGATTTGCAACGAGCTGCAGCAAAATTGGCACTGACTTATTTTCAAAGTTACCCAAAATCGCCTCAAGTGATTCACGCAAAGGTCTAACATTTTCACAACCACTTTCCTGGGAGAACATTTGAGCCGAATAATGTAATCCATGCCATTGGAAATATTCCATAATTAGTTGATGTAATAGGGTGATGCATAGGGTGATGGAATGACCATCAGCTGAAGGTGAAGGCATTTGCACCAATGTTTTGATATCGCTGCTGCCCTGCATCATGGCCACCATTTTGGCTTGCAACAGGCAACGGACTTCTTCGAGAACACCATCTTGTTGAAATTTTGTTTTAATGGAGGCATAAAGTTGATTGATGGCCTCTTCCCTGGCCACAAAATTCTTCGACATTTTGTCTAATGAAACGAAGTTTTATGTTCAGAATTGTGATTGTGATTTCCCTTCAATATTGCTAGTTTAGTAAGTCAAATTTGAAATTTTTGGTAACGCTTTGAACATAAAATGGAACAAGTGAAAAAGTATAACCAAATTTTTGTAGTTATATACAAAGTTGGTCCAATTTTTGATTTTTTGATGTGATCAGCTCTTCTATAGATGAGATAAATAATAACTACACTGAAAAAAAAAGCATCCCCGGTTCCAAAGATTTTGACTTTACTTTAAAAATTTTGGTATTGATTCCGAGCCAAAGAAGCGGAGAATACAAGTAAGGATACTTTTAAGACACAATTCTCTTTTAAATTTAGGTTTTGTGTACTTGCTTCTAGGAAGCAAATTTTAAGTTTCCGTTTTTTCAGCTTTTTATCTTCATATGCTATCAAAGTCCTTTAAAAACGAGTTAACGACAACTTTATTTTCCAAATTGAGACCCGACTTCTAGTAGAAATTATGCTATGTTTCAAGTAAAAAACGTCTTTAAAATAAAGTGTCGAAAAACATGTCTTACATTTGAACGATTTTTTGCTTTGTAGTCAAGAAGCAAACAGACAACAAATTTAAAGAAAATTTCATTAAATTTAAAGAATTTTTCTGAATTATTAAAGTCAAATTGACCTTAGCCCAAACATTTTTTCTTTCATGTTATGATACCCATTTTTAAGTGAAATCACTTAATTATAAGGACTTCATTGAAAAGTTTATCGACTTTTGGACAAGGAAAAAAAACTTTATATTAGAGAAATGCGTCTTCTATACTAAGCAAAATTTGCATTCGTATTTTAAAGACATGAAATCTTTGACCTCACGACAATATTTTTTTCAGTGTAGAAATAGGCCCTGTATAGTACGCTACACCTAAGCTATTTAGTAGCCGGCGACATATTTGAAAGTGTCTAATGAAAAATAGGCTGTGCGTTATACTTTATAAGATTCATCACTTTGGTAGTGTAACAAGTCAAATTTGAAATTTTTGGTAACTTTTTGAAGACAAAATGGAACGGGTGACGAAGTTGAACCACTTTGGTTTTTAGCAACCGAGTGATCAGCTCGTTTATCGACACCATAAATAATAACTTGACATTGAAAGAAATTGACCATAAGTCAGGTAGATATCACTGTATGACACGCTATCCCGAAGCTGTTAGTAGCCATCAGCACATTTGAAAGTTGTT
Source organism: Haematobia irritans (assembly GCF_050003625.1). Classification (NCBI taxonomy): domain Eukaryota; kingdom Metazoa; phylum Arthropoda; class Insecta; order Diptera; family Muscidae; genus Haematobia; species Haematobia irritans. Next base: position 720,542 of record NC_134397.1, read on the forward strand.
AACGAAAAATAGGGTTTGCGTTGAAATTTATAAGATTCGTCACTTAAGAGTCGTATAGGCACTGCCATATTTGGCGATGTCGGGTATTTCATATGTATTTGACCTACGTCTCTATTTGCCTCGTTAGTGGCAAGTTTGGCATTTTTTGTAAGCGGTGATAATTTTGTGCCACTAAATGTGATGCTTTTTACAATTGTACGCCACTTTTTTTGTCATACTGTGCCACTTTTTAATTACATGAATTTATACTGTAATATATTTTACATATTTCGATCGCATTTGTGAGCAATTTTTCTTTTTTACCACAATACTATCAGTGTAGACTTTTACCGCCTAAAAGTAGGCACGATAAATTTTCTATAGTAAATACACCAGGTTAATCTTGTGAATATTATGGCGTTTTCTTTTCTTGTAAAAAATTCACACTTTTTTTGCATTTTGCCCGGAAAATGTACTCTTTAGGTTCTTTTCTAAAAAAACAGGCAAAAGTGCGAAAAGGCTTCTGTTCTGTTGTGAAAATATCGCCACGCATAGAGGCAAATTACGGGCATTTTCAGCACTGCCAACAAACGAGAGTGCTGCGATTGCCCTGTTTCCTTCTTTGAATTCTTTTCTGCCCGCTGAAATGATAGCATTTTTTTAGGTTTCTGGTAACATTTTAAAAATGCGCATTCTGTACAGACAAAATGAAGGCAAAGCACTTTTTTCAGAAAAGATAACACCATTAGATATATTTCAAAGATTTTCAATTAAATGGAGATAAAATTAATTCTAGACTAGTTAGTATCTAAATAAAAAAATCACTGTGTTTAATTGTTGAATGTTCTTTATGAAAAATTATTCCACTTTTTTAAATGAGTGCGCCACCCTTTATGGCTTGCGACAGTATCTAGGAATTCTCATTGGTTATGCTGGACCATAAAATTGGGAGGATATTTATAAATAATAATTAAGTTATTTATTACAGTTGCTAGAAAAAATAGAGCATTAGAGGTTTAACATGGAATGGGTAACACTTATTGATATGAGAGAACTTAACCACAGATGAGGTTAGGTATAGGGCAACCCTTTATTTGAGGCTCACATACACTAACCAGTCCATTATGGTACCATAGGTGTTGAACACCTCTTTTGTCAATGTTCGCTGCCCGATTCTACATTCAAAAAAGTTTACTTGGATCCAAAGATTTTTACTTTCCCGTAAGGATTTTGGTTTTGATTCCGAGCCAAAGATGCGGCTTCTTTAAAATAAAGAAATTTTTTAGAGACCTATCTGGCTTTAAATCAAGGCTAATAAAATAAAAATAAAAATATTTATTTTGTTTCTTATTCGATCTTTTTCTGTTTTAATAAAAATGTACGCGGTTTATTAACAAAGATACTCACGTACAAACAAAGGCCAGTTTGAAAATCCAAATTTTAACTGGTACTTCAGAGTAAAAAATGTTTTCTTAATTCCAAAAAAACTTTAAACCAAAGACGCTAAATCCTCAAAATAAGCGTTTGAAGCGTTTTAATTTTAAATCTAAAGTTTCAATATTTCAGTTAATTTAAGGACAATTTCTTAAATCAAAAATGTGTTTCTTTATTGGCCTGAGTGCAAAGACATGCAACTTTAACGGAGGGACGCAAATTTATAAAATTTGTGTCCTAAATTTAGTGAAAACAAATTTGGAAGCAAATATTATAAACTTTATTTTAATTAAAATGTCAATATTTTAAAGAAATTTGTACTTAATATTTTGTAAATTTCGCATCTTAAAATTTGGGTTGCGTAATCTTTTATATCACGTAAATATTTTTTTAGTGTATGTTAGCTCAATTGCAAAGGGACCTCATTTGTATAGCCGAGTTAGAACTGCGTCGCATTTTTCGTAAAACCACTTAGATAAGCTTTGAATAGGGTGTAATATACCGCTAACAAATATGGCGGCCGATGTTTACAATTTATAATCAAATAAGGACCCAGAACCTTATAAAATTTCTGGAATATAGGTACACAGATAGAAATAATTATTATATAGGTGGATTAAATTTAAAACGAATTGTTATGTGGTTGAATATAAATATAACCAATTATCATTTTATTTCGTGAATAAAAAAATCATCCTTTACACACGGTGTGTCATAAGTTTTGGCTTAACGACCCGTTTTGCTAGTATGTTCGAAATATCGCCCTCTTCTATGTGTGTGTGGGCGGCTAGGGGAGATGATTATTTAATTGGTATTAAGAAAATTTAATTGCAATCATAGTTAAAGAAATGATTGCCTAAGGCTAGAGTTCAAGAAAGGCAAAAAGTAAAATCGTCTGCAAACTTTTGGCATAGGAAAAAGAAATACCCTTAGAAGTAAACATCGTCTCGTACTCTCTGAACTCTGTGAATGAAATAAATGGTACCTCTTTTTTTATTTATTTTTTTGTCGATTATGGAGAAATTCGAAAGTTCACCTCTTTGGGAATTCTTAAAGAAATTTCACGTAGCTCAAGTATCCCAAATGCAGAATCCGCCATATTGGCTTGTAAAAACCTATTGCGGAACACACAAAGGACAACGAGATGCATTGATGTGTGTGTGTGCGTTTGTGGGAGGATGTGTAAGACTGTATATGGCGAACCCTTAGGTTTCAACCGTATCGGGACTCCCTATCAGTTACAAAATTTATAGCACTTAATGGAATTTAAAAGTTTGTTTATTTTGTGTTGTTACTGAAAGCAATGCCACATGCTCGAGGAGCTGCATTCCATTGCAGTGACTTCAGGTCGGCAAACGTTGTTGGTTGCTTTTGGTTTTTGCATTCGTTTCGTCTTGTCTCTGCCAAGATGGAAGAGCGGGAAGCAGGGTAATGGCAACTAAAATAATTCTTAAATGAATTTATGTTGAAAACGATAATCATGCAAATTAATAGTTTTTCCTTCCCTGGCTGCAAGATATGCAGAGAAAACTTTTGTGTAAGATTGTTCGACAACCTTTTTCTTTGTTCAATCGTTGTGTGGAGGGCAAGAGAACTGCAGACGGCAGATAGAGGGAGTTTTCAGGATATATGGACGTGCTTCCATGTTTGCTTTCTTGTCTGAGGAGAATCCTAAAAGAAGTTGTGAGAAACAATGTAAATTTACTTTTAATCTGACTAAAGTGGCTCTAGGCTGTACATGCTCATCAAACATCAGTTTGAGAAGTGACAAGTTCATGCCAAGCAGGTATCCTGCTGCATTTAAGTGATACCAAACATAGAGTACGATAAAGTGTCTTGTCACTTGCTTCAACTTGAAATTATCTAAGGAAATCTTTAAGGTATGAAATCTACTTGAATTCTATGAAAAGGTGATTGGATATTTATGGATGTTTCTTAAGAGATTAAGCAAATGGATAAACGAGGTGTTACACATTTTGAAATGTTGAGAGCATGAAGCGTTCCAATGCTTCAAACAAAGATAGTTCATATTAACGGAAGGGACGAATTTACGAAGCCGAGTATCCTAAGTAGGAGGTCCAAAGCCGACATCGTTAAAAAACTGAAATGTATGGTTTTGAACATCTGGTAACCGGATTTTTAATTCACGAAACAATTCCTGTATTTCAATGAAATTTCTAGGTACTTTGTCATTTGTTTTATTTTTTTCTTAACTTTCTTCTTATTTGCAATATTTTATTGTTATGTGTATTTATTATAAGTGGGAAATGTTTTAACATTTATAATCCTGCACTTAAGAGATTAAGCGAGATTTGAATCTTGTTATGTAGGTACTCAATAAAAGTAAATGAAAATGTTTTCTCTGAAAGTCGAACTTCTTGTTAAGACGTACTGAACCAGCGAAATAAATAACATATTCTGAAATTCAATGTGTTTTCTATATATTTTGCAAAATCACTTGTATTTAAAAAATCCATATCAGTTTTAATATCTTTCTGTTGATGTGAGCCGTCATTGTCAAAAATTGTTTGCAAGATTATGCAACTTAAATTTTAGGACTCGAAATTTACGCAGTGCTAAGGACAAAATTCTTTAAAATAATGACATTTTAATTAAAAGAAAGTTTATAATCCTTGTTTCAAAAATTTTTTCATTAAAGTTAGGACACAAATCTTGAAATTTTGCATCCCTCTGTTGAAGTTGTAGATCTTTGAAGTAAGGCAAATGTTCCTTAAAATAAAGAAAAACATTTTTAATTTAAAGAAATCGTCTTTAACTCAACTGACATATTGAATTTTTAAATTTAAGATAAAAATGCTTCAAATATAGGCTAAGATTTATTTTAAGGATTTGCATCTTTGGTTTAAAGTTTTTTTAGCATAAAGAAAACAGTTATACTTTGAAGTACTTGGCGTAATTTGGATTTTGAAACTCGAATTTGTTTGTACATGAATACCTTTATTAATACATCGCAAACAGAGAATAAAAATTTTAATTTTATCGATCGTAGATTTAAAGCCAGGGAGTTCCCTACAGAATGTCTTTATTTTAAAGAAGCCGCATCTTTAGCTCGGAATCAATACCAAAATCCTTAAAGAAAGGTCAAAATCTTTGGATCCAAGCAAATTTTTTTTTGAGTGTAGGCGTCCAAAGGCAAAAAGGAAATTCCATCCAAATCCAGAAGAAATGTAATTTTTGGCATGAACAAGTAATTTTGTTCATATCTGGTAAACTATGCTTCGTGGAGCCAAGGAAGAAATCCTTTTTTATATATTTTCTAAAACTTCGCCTTTCTTTAAAGAACTGCAATATTTTCTATAAAGCATTAATAAAATATCTGAGAAATTAAAGTAACAAAAACATTGAGGTTTAGTCATCTGTAATCGATTATTCCTTTTGATTTGAATTTTATGATGGTCAACCTCAGTGTTACTTAGTGTTCCCACTATTTCCAATGGGATTTCATGTCCATTTAAACAGACTTGGACTAGGACAACATTTTTTTTTCAATTCCATTTCCGTTCTTTGTGAATTTCGCACTTCATTTCCGACCAATGATCATTTCTTGCAATTCCTTAGACTTTTCAAAGAATATTCTGAGAATACACAGCTCGAAACGTAGGGACGAAGGAGCACAATGACAAAAATGCAAATTATGCCAGAAATGTCCACAAAGCCATCAAAGAAGCGTCAATGAATGGAAACGGCATAACTCTGTGGGTTGTGGACAGACACAACCCATAGACCACACAACAGTGCCCCTAATAAGGGAATCCATAGCGAGAAGCTCATTACGGAGAACCCCTTGAATGAGTATATTTCATTAGAAACAGATGTTGCTCCATGGACCGTAAAGAAGAATGGGGGCAATGCAAGACGACATCACACAATCACCATATTTCTTAGTGACGAGCATTTGTCACAAGCTCTAGGAGTTTTCTCTTCAATTTCTCTATTGTCCTTGAGAGAAAAAAAGAACAATGTCATAACGCAATATAGACTAGGGCGATAATGATGACGGCGAGGAAGACGACTAGGAGATGAGTCGTCATAATCATCCTTCTTACCACTAACAAAAGCAGAGGCATTATAATGGAGATAGGTTGAAGAAATCACGCGCCTCAACAAATAAACGCCATTGGAAAGACCTAACTGATTTTCCATTTCCATTGATAAATCTGAGGGTTGTGATAAACGTAACGAGTTTATGACGTTGAGGCCCTATCGTGTGAGATTGTCGGACCACTGCACAATTCTGTTGATCATTGACTGTCGCATACCGTTCATCAGTTCCATACGCTTCTTCCCAAACTAGAATCAGCTTAGTAATTTAAGAAATTTTGGCTATTAGAAGAGAATATACCAAAGGATGTATCGGCCATCGATCTCTTTGGTCTCGGACAAAAATTGGCAAACATATTATATTTTGGACGTGAACAAATTCATGGCATAATGGCAATATGAGGATGCCTGGTGACCAGAATATTAGTCCGCCATTCTTATCATGCATTTAGTTTCGGGCGATGCGTCCTATAACTCTTCATGGGCATGGGATGTTTATACTCATACTGGCACGCAAAGGCCCTCGAAAAATGCCTTTCTAGCCCCTTTATCAATTACTGGTGTATAAACACCTTTGCTGCTTATAGCGATGACGGAATATGTGCCCTGGTTGTCATTCTGTTAGAATGGTTGCGCTCCACTGCAGACACAATTGGAGTCTTTTGTTTGTCATTTTCATATTTATTTATCCATTTATTTAACAAATAATGATGACAATTCTGGTGGAGCATACTTACCACATCGCCAAGGTGTCACCACCATCAATTCTAAACAAAACTAGGCATCTTGTATTTGTCAAGGGGTGGAAAGGGGAAATTAATTGGTAGGGGGTAGATTTATTTGTATGTAAATACTTAATCAAGTGGGGATATTGAACATGCCAGGCCCATACATCATCTGCAATGTGATGTCCATGTTGAATGATGCGTCAATTTGGTTAAATTGACTTAAGGTCCTACTTAAAGGAGGACATGTGCTTTCTTATGGCTTTAATCATTGCTTCGGCTTGGCTATTGGATGAGTCTCGCAGAAGTCCTATAACATCACTAATGCCATTGAGGGGTCTTCCTTTCTCACTTTTTGTTGCTAAGGCATAGAGAACACCAGCACAAGCTCCGCGTTTGCCTTCCCAGTTTTCAGGACTAGGGTCGAGTCTTAAAGTAAACAAAATTGCTGCTGTACTACAATTTATTAGGGTAGATTTAAGCTTACTTTTCCAACATATCAAAAGCTTTGGCCGACACCCAAAACTCTTCGCATTTGTAGCATTCATTGGCAATCAGTTGCAATAGGAGGAATGCTTCCGAATTTGTATCTCTGGTTATGAATATATTCCAGGCCTAAAAATGGGAAGTTGTCATTAATGATTTGTGTTGCAGGCATTCTCTATCACTTACCAATTCTGGTCTGCCGGAATGTATATGACATTTGGCCAATATCATGCAGTAGGTGTGCTGATTTTTGATATCCGTATCGGAGATTTGAAGCAACAGCTCTTCTGCCTCCTTGTAATAGCCTGTGGCACACTTTGCCTGGGCATAATTGTAATTGAAGGTATCATCATTTACGAAATAGCTACGTATAGAGTTCATATAGACCAGTACCTCCTCGAACTGGCCGTACAGAAAGAATGCCGAAGCCATACTCTGGCGGCCAGGTATTGTATCGCATTCGGTGGCTGAACTACCCACCAGATGTAGATTTTGTTGAGCAGTTTTAATGTGTTCTTTCTGCAGAGAGAAGAGACGAAAATTTTACCATAGAATGAGAAATGTTTGAAAACACTCATTGAAAATGCGTAAGGAATAAGGAAGGCAACGTTGTCGACTCCGAGTAATGCTCGGAAAATTTATATCATGCCCGACCAGAGAATGAAGCCTCCAAGTCGCGCCACTGACTATTTTCGGCAAGTCGATGCTGTCGCCGATTATCACGGCTCATTTCGACTGAAATGTAGCCGCAAATTAATCACAATAAATTTATTTAATTCTGAACAAAATGTAACTTTGATTTTATGATAAATTGTACAACTAATCTCGGATTCCAATAATTTAATTTTTTAGGCGTAATTGATATGCACCGAATAGACAAATTTGCCAAGCCGCCGATGGTAATATATGAGTATTAGTCGCCTCTGGCAAAAATGGTTTGGCTTCACTCTGGGCCCCATATTGGGGCTAGAACCTCACGCACACTTACGAGGTGAAACCCTATATTCGTAACGAAAGTTTGTGTGCGTGAACAAAAGTCAGAAATGGTGAGATATTGTCGTCTCGAAAATTGCTGGAAGATATTTTGGTGAGTAGCATTTTATCCATATTTGTGATTAGAATATCTGCGATGGTATTAGGTTAAATTTTAGATGAGCAAGGTAACAAATTCGTATTAATAAACTCATTATACTCATTATGCAAAAACACAAGTCGATTGTCATATAATTCAGGATTATAATGAAATGATTTTTAAAGCCATCCTCACTCCCTTTCTCCGTTATAGTTATTTCCTAAAAACTTTATTGGCACTATACCTACCGATCCCAATTGTTGGCCCAGAGCTGCATGGACTACCCCTTTCAATATGTATTCATGCGGTACACTTGGCTGAAGTTCCTTCATCAATGAGTGTGCCTCTTGAACATCACCATTCTTCAAATAAAATATGGCCAAATTCAATCTAGCCTCGGGAACGATATTCAGTAGAGCTGGAAATACTTGCAAGGCACCTTCACCATTACGAAACACCACCAGATTGTGACGTATAAGATCGGCCCCAAAAGTTCCATTGTCAACGATATTCTTGATTTCCTGTTCAGCCACTCTTCCATTGAATAAGCGAAAGCGGTTACAGGCTTTCAAATTGATGGCAATGGTACTATCGGGATATTTGCTGAGATACACGTCCAAGACCTCCTGAGACATGTCATAGTAATCGAGTTTGTAAAAACACAGAGCTAAATAGACATTGACGGCAGCATATTCTCTGCAATAAAAACAAATGGATGGAAGTGCCTAAGGATATCTGTCTTAGTTGACACTATGAAAATCTTCCTTACTTATTGTCCAATAGCAATCTCTTGTATATATCAATGGCTTCCTGATAATGAGCTCTGAGATAGTGTAATGAAGCCACACTCAGTTGGTCTTCCACTTTGTCCTGTAGCGATTCGTGCATTTGCATCACTTGCTCCTCGTTATGAAATTTGTGAGCCAGATGCAGCATCAGGCGTAGCTTGAGTGGGGTATTGGGTATTTGTTCTATCATCTTTTGGGCCTCATCATACATACCCAGATAGAACATGCACACCGCCATATTTAGGTTAATGTCTTCGGTGGGGGATTCTACCTCATTGATATGCTTGTATAGATCCAAAGCCTTTTGATAATCACCCAGATGGAAGTAACAAAAGGCAATCCATTGATCGATGCTAACGAGTTTGTCCTCTTCTTCGGAATCATGGGCAAACTCTAAAAAGGCACGAGCTCCAGTGTAATCACGTTTTATAATAAAATCCTCCAATGTGGGTGGCACTTTTTTTGTATTCGTTGCACTTGGTACATGTCGTGAGTTGGCAGAGTCATTTTTACCACGTGAAAGAATCTAAATATGGGGAAGAATTGTGATTTTTTTTTATTTTGATACTTCTTTGCATTTTGTGTTAAAAATTTACCATGGTAGATAGAACTTTTCATTTGCGTCTTTACCTACACCTGTGAAAAAAAAAACTTCTAAACCATCCCTTATGTCTTAAGTGTTATAGCGGCAGAATGAATGACCATAGCAACAGTTTCTAAGGCGACTCGGGTCGGTAAAACCGTGTATATTTGTGATGTTTGTCGATGGAACTGGCACGTTGATATTGAGATTTTGAAAATAAAGAACACATAGCGATGAAAGAGATTAATGGCGATTTGGAAAAAGGTGTAACATTCTCGAAATTAATTGCAAAATATGAAGGATACTGTTATAGCTTTTGGTTCCTGTATCCCTCACAATATTATGAATTAACAATAACGTAAAAAATGACACTTTCATTTGGACAACACTGCAATGAGGGAAAAGGTAGTGTCACCGTGGTGCAATGGTTAGCATGCCCGTCTTGCATACACAAGGTCGTGGGCTCGATTCCTGCTTCGACCGAACACCAAAAAGTTTTTCAGCGGTGGATTATGCCACCTCAGTAATGCTGGTGACATTTCTGAGGGTTTCAAAGCTTCTCTAAGTAGTTTTACTGCAATGTGGAATGCCGTTCGGACTCGGCTATAAAAAGGAGGTCCCTTGTCATTGAGCTTAACATGGAATCGGGCAGCACTCAGTGATAAGAGCTTCTCTCCAATGTGGTATCACAATGGACTGAATAGTCTAAGTGAGCCTGATACATCGGGCTGCCACCTATCCTAACCTAACCTAACACCTAGCCAACATATTTTTTTGCGAAACGAAAACGCCTTAAGTTAAACGGAGGTAACTTTATGACTACTACCCTTACTTTCAAAGTCGAGTAAATTTTCAAAAATAAATTTTTTAGACTTTTTAAGTTTTGAAAAAGTCGAACTTAATCTCCAGACAAACTAAGTCTCGTTACTACGATAAACGCATTATCGTAAAAGGATTAACTTCTTTGTGCGAAAAAAATATTAATGCAAAATATTCTTGAATATGAAGTCTTCAAGGTTGTCTTTAGAGCGACCGTTTTATATTTCGTGTGAAAACATAATTTTAGTATTAGGTTTGATTAGATGTAATAGTTGTAGTCCGTTATTTTAAGTCTACTTCTTAGACAATTCCGTTCATTGTGATATCAATGGTCGATACTAAATTTGACTCAATAACAAAGGACCTCCTTGAAACCACTTTAAAACCTTCAGAAATATCGTCAGCATTACTGAAATCCTTTTTGATGTTCAGTCGAAACTGATATTGACTCATAAACCTTTTTATGCAAGTTCGGTATGTTACTCGTACTTTCAAAAAATAGTCAAGTGCTAAAATTGTAGTGTTCTAGCGTTGGCACTATTGTGCTGCGCGATATGTTAAAATGTCCGATTTCTAACTTCTCCACTTATAAGATAAGAATGTCTTCATTTAAAGTGAGCAATGTATCTAAGAGTTTTGTCTGAAGTCGTTGAATATTCATGAAAAATATCAATTCATACATACATACACATTTCAAGTCCAACATCCACAGTCTACCAAAACTTTCATATAATTGGAAAAATTATATTTATTGTAGCTAAAAAACGAATGCGATTAAGGCATATTAACGGCCTTATTCATAAAAAATCATTAACGTGTACTCTAAACCAGTGATATTTTTATTCTATAAGCCTTATATAAAAATAGGTATTCATTAATCATTAATAACACTAGGGCTGTTTTCTTTTAGCACTGGATATGCTAAGCCGTGAAGGACTAAACGAAAACAGATTACTCGTTTATCCAGGACATCTCCAAAAATATGCAACACTGTCATCAGCTGTTTAAAAACAATCACAGAAAAAAGTGAAATCTTGCATTTTTAATGTATGAAATGATCCAATTAGTAATAAATATTTACTGCTGCGATTATTTATGACCACTTTGAATTTCATGTTTTTCGAAAAAATAGTTATCGTGACTATTTTTTCGCGTCACTTTATCAAAATACAATCTGGCAACATCGGCGCGACTTGCACTGATGAGATGTTCTGGATAGAACACCAGTGCAACGATGTTCTGGATAGCCCATACAAATGTTGCATCCAGTGCAAAAAGGAAGCAGTCCTACTATTATAGTTATCATGCGTTTTTAGTGATCAGGTGGCAACACATGTCGTTAATCGAACCGGATTGTATTCGAATATAAAGTCTATTGTTATTAAAAACACATCACTAATCTAATGGAATTCATCTATTTAATTTCTCGAGCTAATTTTCGACGCATTTTTCATTAAAGTAACAAAAGTAACAAGTTTAAGATGACGTTAAATTTACATAATATTGGTAGGTATGAATTTTGTACGTCTATTTCAACAGTTCTCTTATTTGGATTAGTATTTTGAAAAATGGCATCAAAATAGGGTTTTTAAAAGAAAAGATCGCACATTTTATACGCATTGACATATAATGATATACGAAATAGCATAAAACAGCGATAAATTAATAGGTATTGCCCAAAAAAAGCATTTTGCAATTTTATCAAAGAGTTAAAGAAGGGTACATCCTACAATAAATTTTTACAATTTACCAAAGACTTGTTAAAGGTTTGGTAAGCTATTAATCGTTTATGAATGCTATTTTTCACGATTGATAAATCGTTTATAAACGTCACTTAACCTTTTATGAATACGGCTGTAAAGATTTTTTACTTGAAACAAATTCAATGAACTTCTTATAAGGCCTTTTGTGGGAGCCACCGTGATGCAATGGTTAGCATGTCCGTCTTGCATACACAGGGTCGTGGGTTCGAACCCAGTTTCGACCAAACACCAAAAAGATTTTCATCGGTGGCTTAACCCACATCAGTAATGCTGGTGACATTTCTGAGAGATAAGAGAGAAGTTCACCACTGTGGTATTACAATGAACTGAATCGTCTAAGTGAGCCTGAAATATCGGGCTGCCACTACACCTAACCTAAGGTCTTTTGTCCTTAGAATTAGACGATTCGACTTTAAAATAATCCTCGTAATAAAAAAGTGATACACTTTGTTGAAAAAAGCTGAAAAAATAATTTAAAATTTGTTTCCCAGTATCAAGTACGCAAAACTTAAATTGGAAAGTAAATTGCGTGCTATGTAGTTCCGCTTCTTTGTCTCGTACACAAAAAAGTCTGTTGTAAAACTGATGCTAAAATGAACTAATATTTATTGCAAACATTTTTTCTTTAATTTTGTAAGCCCAACGATTCTTTTTTATTCCAAGTATGTCTCAAAAATTTAGGAACGAAATGGCAGTAAGATTTCAATGACATACAAATTAGCTCAAACTAAAACAGAAAAAGTTTTGCGTATACTTATCAAAAATAGTAAGAATGAATAAAATGAGAATGATCTGGCGCCTAAGATTTATTCTTTATTTTTAATTCATTTTTGCTTTTCGAGAAAGATGCATTTCGTAAATGGTAGTTAGAAATGAAAATTTTCGTTAATTTAATGAATCTCAAAATTTGGCATACAATTTAGTTCAATTTTCGCACGAGTAGTTCATTTTCCCAAAATGTGATTTACTTTTTTCTGTGTAATTGATACCAAAGTCTTTAAAGTAAAGACATCATCTTTGAAACTGGGTAGGTTTTTCAGTATGGTTGAACATAATTTCTTATTTCATTATATCGTATTCATCTTTAAACTAAACTTACTTTTTTTTTGGGGTATTCAAAATATTGGTAATAGGATGAAAGAATAATTTGCCTCAATTGAAAGACATTCGATTTAAACAAAAGGATATACATTTTTAAGGCGATTTTGCCAAATTTACTACAATTTAATTTTAAGGGTCTTTCCTGTGCTATGTCCCAAAATGTAAATTGCACATTTTCTCGTATTATGTCTTTATTTATTTCTGTGAATTTTTCTCCTTCTAATGAACGTAGTGCAGTTGGTCACAAAATTTTTCCATTTCAATGATTGCATCGTTTCCACTTAGTATTGTGTCAAGTATTAACACCATTGGACCACCTGTAGCGCATTTGACTTTACGCATTCGAAACCAGAAAAATAATTGCTCTACGGAGGGAAAAACAAACCTCATTTGTTTTGTGGTAGAAATATTTATTTTTTTATTTTTTTAACAAACTAAATAAACAGATGCTTGATTATAAACCCCACATTTAATTAAAAAAGTATTAAATAATAAATTCATATGTAAAGAGTGACGGCCGGACGGTCGGTCGGGCTAGCTGAGCGGGCAATTATTTGTTGATTCAAATGAGATTTTGCAGATTACAGCCCGCGGCTTGTGAAATATTTACACAATATTTTAAATGAATGAAATGAAACTGAGAACGAATCGAAATCGCAAATAAACAACAACAACAACAAAAACTCCACTAAGTGATGAAAATTGTTAAATATTGTTCTGATACATGGTTGTTTGTGTAAATACTCTTTATTTGTGTGCAGTTATGGATGATGCCTCAAAATGTAATCATTTACTTGCAAAAAACAAAACCAAAATAATTCTCTGGAATTGTTTTTCACATGTGCGGGGTGTGTTTCAGGGATGGAAAATACAATTTTTAAGAAAGTACAAAAAAGGTATTTTTTTGAGCAAAAAAGTACTTTTCACTAAATTTGAACAAAAATTCCATTGGAAGATTATTGTCAAGAGCTCCTTTAGACTGAATTTGAAAGACAATAAAATTTTGTTTGTCAACTCCGCAATTGTAAATATTTTTTTAGTTTTATATCCTCTTACAAAGACTGCCGTAGTATTGTAATCACGGTTGCCACAGTTGTACTTCATGGTACATCATACATTTTCTGTAGATAAATAAAAATAAATTTTTGACAAAATTTTCTAATGAAATAAAATTTTAACAAAATTTTTTATATAAATAAAATTTTGATAAAATTTTCTATAAAAATAAAATTTTGACTAAATTTTCCAAAAGAAAACAATTTTGACAAAATTTTCTGTAGAAGTAAAATTTTTACAAAATTTTCTGAAGAAATACATTTTTGCAAAATAATATTTTTGGTAGTTTTTGGTAAGAAATGTTTGTAGATTACTGTTGTCTCAACTTTTGACCGTGACTGACGAATGGTTCGCATTATTTTAGTATGCGACCGATAACTTCTCATCTAGAAAGTGTTCGTGTGGAAGCTTAGTATAGAAACACATGCTTTTTCGACTAAAACATCCTTGAAATTCAATAAAATCGTGTTTTTGACTATGGCTTTTACAAAATCAAGATTTTCTTCCCGCATGAACTTGTCTGTTTTGCCAAATTTGTAAAAGACTATTAGCAAATAAGCAAAATACTTTCTCAAAATATTAAAATATTTTGTCAAAACTATTGTACCATAAATCCGATATAGGGTCAAAAAAATGTATATACAAAAGGTACTAAATCATTCGCGGGGGTACTACGGTACTGATCAGGGTGAAAAAGTATTGAAAAAAGTACTATAGTACTGCATTTTCCATCCCTGGTGTGTTTACATTCCGTGATAAACATGAACACGTGATTGCATTGAATGGACTATTGCTCATGTACACTGAAAGAAAATATTGTCGTAAGCACAACGACTTTATGTCCTTAAAATACGAAATACGGAGCACATACACTCAAAACAAAAGTGAACTAGTATAATTCTATTTTATTTCATGTAATTATGTATGTTAGTTAATTGAACCTAAAATGGAGGAAAATCATACACAAATAAAGCATAAAGATTTACTAAATTCGTATCTCCCACAAAATAGTTCAGAATTTCTAAAAATTTGTAAATTTTACCAATAATATACCCATCTTAAGCTTCGTATGTTACTAAAGACAATTTTGCGCTTTTGAACTCAAATCTTCCTGCATGCTATGAAATTTTCTTTAACAAGTTAAATAAATTCTCTTGAAAAATATTTACTCATATTTATAATCGGCGTGACATCTGCGTTTGTAAAACAGATTAGTTAAAATTGTCTAAAATCAAACCAAATTTTATAAAATTGACCCAAATTTTCCTTCCTGGTCGGTTCACAGTTTTTTGTTTGTACATAGAAAAAAGCATGCCCGGTTTCAAAGATTTTGTCTTTGCACTAATAATTTGGTTTTGATTCCGTAGAAGCGTAGAATTGAAGTAAGGACAAACTTAAGACGCACTTCTCTTTTAAATTTAAATTTTGCGTACTTGATTCTAGAAAACAAAGTGTAAAATTATTTTAACGACAACTTAAATTTCCAAATTCGGAATTGACTGCAAGTAGAAATTATATTACGTCTTAAGTAAAAAACATGTTTAAAATAAATTGTTGAAAAAGTATCCTATTTTTAAACGCTTTCATTAATTTAGAAGAATTTTTCAGAATTACTAAAGCCTAGTTGACTTTAGTCAAACAAACTTTTCTTTCATTTTAGGGCACCCGATTTTAACTCGAACCACTTAACTGTAAAGACAAAACGTCTTCATTGACAACTTTTCAACTAGGAAAGAAACTTTATATCAGAGAAATGCTAAGTAAAATTCGCATTTTAAGGACATATAATCTTTGGCCTCACGACAATATTTTTTTCAGTGTATGTATCGATATAAGCCCTGAATGCAATTTATACATCTCGTTATATTTGCGGCACTATTACTTAGAAGCCGCAATGAATTTGCTCCATTGATTCTGAGTCAATGGAGCGAAGAATTATTCTAAGGATACGTTTAAGACGTAATTCACTTTTGAATTAAAATCTAAATTAATTGATTTTTAGTTTGCTTTTTCATAATCGAATATAAAAGTTCTTCACAAAAGCGTTAATCTAAATTTTAAATGCCAAATTCAAATTCGAAAATATTCCCCAAAAAAGTAAGAATGAACATTAATAATTTTCTTTACATTTAGTTCATTGTTTCTTCTATAAGAGGGTTTAATTTCGTAAATTGTAGTTACAATGTATACTGTTCCTTTTTTTACTTTTTCATTTTTTGAATAACATATTGTGGGTATCCCAAAAAGTGGAGTACAATTTATTTCAATTTTCCTACAAATAACCGGCATAACCGGTTCAACCGCTTTTCTTAAAAACACATAATTTTGACGGAAAAATCTTATTTTATTGTCACAAAAAAGCAACGACAAAATAATTCGACAATTTATTAAAATGTGTGTTCAACCCATTTTTTAAATTCAAATGTACGTTGTATCTACCCCCGTAAAAAACATTATATGTTTAAAGTGTAAATTTATGTTCTAGCCTTAGGTTAGGTTAGGTTAGGTGGCAGCCCGATGTATCAGGCTCACTTAGACTATTCAGTCCATTGTGATACCACACTGGTGAACTTCTCTCTTATCACTGAGTGCTGCCCGATTCCATGTTAAGCTCAATGACAAGGGACCTCCTTTTTATAGCCGAGTCCGAACGGCGTTCCACATTGCAGTGAAACCACTTAGAGAAGTTTTGAAACCCTCAGAAATGTCACCAGCATTTCTGAGGTGGGATAATCCACCGCTGAAAAACTTTTTGGTGTTCGGTCGAAGCAGGAATCGAACCCACGACCTTGTGTATGCAAGGCGGGCATGCTAACCATTACACCACGGTGGCTCCCTTGTTCTAGCCTTACAAAGAACTTTTATTGAAAATATTTTTTTTATTTTATTTACACTTTTGTACGTTACTAAAATACATAAACTAAATCTTTACTTAACGTTTGATTTGATAGAAAATACATTTACCCCAATTTTCATGAAGCTCCGTTAATGCTACGTTAGCTAACGAACTTTTAAACCGTACTATGAACATACCTGTCATCTTGCCTATATATTCCATATGCCAGTTAGGAACTTAACTGCAAAAATTTTTTCAGTTAAAGTTAACCGGGGGAAAGATATTTCAATTTTTCTTTCTATTAACTGGCAGTTAAAGCCTAACGGAGGTACTTGAAAATGGCCGTTAGTCATAAAAAATATTTATATGTACAAAGTTATATTTTAGCTGTAATCGGTGAGGCATAGAACATACCAAGTTTTTCAGAGTTGCCATATCGATTTTTTCCCATTCTGCCGTAATTGCCGACTTCAGTTGTAGTTTTTAATATAACACTGAAAAAAAAAGCATACTCGGTTCCAAAGATTTTGTCTTTACTTTAAAAAAATTGGTATTGATTCCGAGCCAAAGAAGCGGAGAATACAAGTAAGGATACTTTTAAGACACAATTCTCTTTTAAATTTAGGTTTTGTGTACTTGCTTCTAGGAAACAAATTTTAATTTTTCGCTTTCTCAGCTTTTTTTCTTCATATGCTATCAAAGTCCTTTAAAAACGAGTTAACGGCAACTTTATTTTCCAAATTAGGACTCGACTTCCAGTAGAAATTATGCCATGTTTGAAATAAAAAACTTCTTTAAAATAAAGTTTTGAAAAACATGTCCTATATTTGAACGATTTTTGCTTTGTAGTCAAGATGCAAAAAGACAACAAAATTTAAAGACAATTTCATTAAATTTAAAGAATTTTTCTGAATTATTAAAGTCAAGTTGACCTTAGCCTGTAAATTTTTTCTTTCATGTTAAGATACCCATTTTTAAGTCAAATCACTTAATTATAAGGACAATACGACTTCATTGAAAAGTTTATCGACTTTTGGACAAGGAAAATAACTTTATTTGAGAGAAATGCGTCTTCTATGCTAAGCAAAATTTGTATTCGTATTTTAAAGACACGAAATCTTCGACCTCACGACAATATTTTTTTCAGTGAAACGTTTCGAAGAGTTCGAAACGGTTATATTTAGAGACGAAAAGAAATTCCATTTGGATGGTCCTGATGGCCATCACAAACATTGGCGAGATTCTCGGTACCCCCGTCACACTTGCTATAAACGCACCCACGGGGGTGGATCTCGTATGGTATGGGCAGCTTTTGGAGCACGAGGAAAATCTAAAATATGTTTTGTCCCCACTAAAATGAACGCAGAGATATATGTCGATTTATTGAACAACAATTTATTAGGTTTTGCAGATGAGTTATATGGTGAAGTTTGGACTTTCCAACAAGATAATGCTCCCATCCATGTTGCACGCCTCACAAAACACTTTTTTAAGTCTCGTGATATACCTTTACTGGACTGGCCAGCGCTAAGTCCCGATCTAAATCCTGTAGAAGATCTCTGGGACATATTATCCGCCAAGTTACATTTACGTTCTAGCCTTATCTACACTGAAAAAAATATTGTCGTTAGGTCAAAGATTTCTTGTCTTTAAAATACGAATGCAAATTTTGCTTAGCATAGAAGACGCATTTCACTAATATAAAGTTTTTTTCCTTGTCCAAAAGTCGATAAACTTTTTAATGAAGTCGTATTGTCCTTATAATTAAGTGATTTGACTTAAAAATGGATATCATAACATGAAAGAAAAAAATTTTGAGCTATGGTCAACTTGACTTTAATAATTCAGAACAATTCTTTAAAATTAATGAAATTGTCTTTAAATTTGTTGTCTGTTTGCATCTTGACTACAAAGCAAAAAATCGTTCAAATATAGGACACGTTTTTCAACACTTTATTTTAAAGACGTTTTTTACTTGAAACATAGCACAATTTCTACTGGAAGTCGAATCTGAATTTGGAAAATAAAGTCGTCGTTAACCCGTTTTTAAAGGACTTTAATAGCATATGAAGAAAACAAGCTAAAAAAACGAAAAATTAAAATTTGCTTCCTAGAGTCAAGTACACAAAACCTAAATTTAAAAGAGAATTGTGTCTTAAAAGTATCCTTATATGTATTCTCCGCTTCTTTGACTCGGAATCAATACCAAAATTGTTAAAGTAAAGACAAAATCTTTGAAACAGAGCATGCTTTTTTTCAGTGTAAGTATTAATTATGCGAACGTTTCCAAAAAAACAATTAATCGATTTATGACTAATAATTATTTAATAGAATCATTGGTTGATTAAATTAAAGGTGGTGTGGATACTCTATTGTATATGCATTAAGCTTTGGGTGGAATCTTCCTTTGAAGTTCTCTATTTGAGATGCAATAGTGTCGTTAATTTAAAGCAATGGACGATGCCACAAGCAATGTAAGAGTGACCTTCATTGTAGATTTGGCAGCATTAAGAAAAAAGTGAAATTGTTGATAAAGTTTCTAACGAGAACAAAGTTTATTTGCATTTGCTGAACGTATGGGTGGTCTGCTTTTTCGAAAACACCAGCACATTATCAATGGCCAGTCGCTGGTTGGAATGGTGGAAACATCATTGCCCTGCTATACTTGTCGCAGTGGACATTTTCCCATTTGAAGTATGACTGGGCTTAGATAAATGACTGGTCTGGCATAGCATGGAAAAGTTGTGAACATCATTTTCACCGCATAATCCCGGGCTTAAGAGGACCGCCTGTAGAGTTGCGTCTAAAGGAAATTATAATAAAAACTCATAAACCGCAACAAATTTTGCCATTATTTTTTATGGAAAACTTTAGCTTCATTCATGGTACACACTGGACTTGTAACACGGACTTTGTAGTACTCCAACGGAATGTATGTCTGCTAGTAGTTATGGGGGGATGTGTTTATTTCGCTGTGAAATTTCTATCTCCCATACACCCAGATTACTTCCAAGTCCTTCACTCCTGTGTTTTGGACATTTTGTTGTTATTTTATTGTAGTTGTTTTTGTTTTTCTTTACTTTGAAATAGAAGACGCACCTCCCACGGCTTTTTTATTACTTTCCATTATAATTTAAAGGTATTCAAATTTATAAGCCCCCTTTGTTTGAGGGTGTCAGGCCATTCGGAGGGGGGAGTAGTCAAGATTAAGCAAACGACAAAGGAACAAAGCCCTCATTTGGGACAAGGGTCATTTGCTTTAACTTTAAACTCCTAATATGGTTTCATGGTCGTTTGGAGTTTGAATTGTTGCCCTCTTACATTTGCCGTTTGCTGCTCCTTTTGTCCCCCCCACCCCAAACCGAACTGTAGCGAGTCGAAGTAAAATGGAATTATGACAGTGTCCGTTGTCATTGTAAAGCTTTCTTTGGTGAAGTAAAGTAAAAGTAATATGGGAGCAAAACCGAAAACAGAAAACTTTTTTTTTGTCCTGTGACAACTCACTTCTACTCCATCACATATACCATGGCACCTTTTGGCCTGCCATGTTATATGGTTGTGGTGCACTGTCAAAGCAGAAAATGGGTCTCTTATCATCACTTCCAAAGGCAAAGTATACGAGGAGTAATATTTAAATTATAGCCCAGAATAGAATTTTTTTAATGTGGAAACTTGTGTAAACTGTAAATTAAAGAATTTAATTTCTTTTGTTTTTCTTCTTCATTTTCTTATTTAGCTGTTGGTGCTGTCGTTGTTGTTGTTTTGCCCTTATTTTGCTCAGTTTCAATTCGCCCCACCACAATGACACACATAAACTTTTGTCAAATTTTCCCGACATGGGTGTCATTGGGGACACAAATAAAACTTTTCTTTTTAATTTTTAAATTTGGTCTTAAATTCAAGGAAAATATATTCGAATGCCTGACAGAAATAATTCGAAGTTATTTGTTCTGAATACACGATCTTAATATGTCGTTTATTATAAGATTTTTTTCGTCAAATATGAGATATCCCAAACCAAGCCTACTGAATTGATGGTATTCTGTACATTTGAGGGGTATTTGTTTCTGAAATTTGAACATATTTCAATTTAGTGGAAGTATTACTGACATCTATGCCAAAATGGATCTTAGATCTGAATCTTAAGATATCCCGTGTCGACTTTAAAGACGACGATTTGAAGCATTGAAGTTACGATGACTTACATGTGAAAATATTGCAATAAATGTATATGGGAGCTATACAATAATCTGACCGTGGAGATGGGATCCATAAATAGAAAAGAATTGACATGATTAATATTTTTGCAGGTTTTAAGGGTACTAAAGAATTACATAGTGACAAATAATGAGTAAATTTAGCTTAAATAGTCATCAGAAATAGCCTTTTCGACAGATATGACTGAAGTCGAATTTTTGTATTTGTTAAAAACGATCAATTTTTTGAAAATAGAGTCTAATCAATTTTGTTAAAATCGACTAATCGAACTTTGACAAAAATTCGAAAAGTCGCATTTAAATTGGTGGGGGAATGTGTCAAATTGTTTATTCGCATACAATTTTTAATTTTGAGTTATGTATATCGAAATTTCCTATTGTATATATATGTTAACATGGGGTCTGGTTGTTTAATTTTATTCGGATAATTCCGAAAATTAAATAATTAATGAAAGTTGTTATCAAAAATAATAAAATGTTTATATTTAACATATAATGTCTAATTACATGATGTATTGAACCTGGTAATGGCTCCCAGATTAGGGCCTAGATTATGGTTAAAAATTTCGTTAGCTAATCTATCTCAATTGGATAATTCTGAAAAGTAAATAAATGGTGAAATTTATTATCAAAATTAATAAAATTTTTATATTTAATATACTATGTCTCGATGTAATGAAACTGGTAATATCTCCTACACTAAAAAAATATTGACCTAATATGGAAGATTATGCAACTTAAATTTTAGGACTCGAAATTTACGCAGTGCTAAGGACAAAATTCTTTAAAATAATGACATTTTAATTAAAAGAAAGTTTATAATCCTTGCTTCAAAAATTTTTTTCATTAAATTTAGGACACAAATCTTGAAATTTTGCGTCCATCTGTGTAAGTTGTAGATCTTTGAAGTAAGGCAAATGTTCCTTAAAATAAAGAAAAACATTTTTAATTTAAAGAAATCGTCTTTAATTCAACTGACACATTGAATTTTTAAGATAAAAATGCTTCAAATATAGTCTAAGACTTATTTTAAGGATTTGCATCTTTGGTTTTTTTTTAGCATTAAGAAAACAGTTTTTACTTTGAAGTACTTGGCATAATTTGGATTTTGAAACTGGAATTTGTTTGTAAATGAATACCTTTATTAATATATCGCAAACAGGGAATAAAAATTCGATGAATGAGATCTGTATCCAATTTTAATTTTATCGATCCTAGATTTAAAGCCAGGGAGGTCCGTCAAAGATGTCTTTTTTTTAAGAAGCCGCATCTTTGGCTCGGAATCAATACCAAAATCTTGAAAGGAAGGTCAAAATCTTTGGATCCAAGTAAACTTTTTTTGAGTGTAGAGTATGGTAAAGTCGACTAAAAATTTTTTGTAAAGCAAGACATTTTTCTTAACCCTTTCACTACCGAAATAAACCTAAGGTTAAAAACTTTAATTTTTCTTCTGTTTTTACTAGTACTAACAGCATGTAAAACAAAAATTGTCATGTTGAGATCCCACCTCAATTACTTCAAGAGCTATATGAGCTTGTTCTGAAAACTTAATTCTTGAATTGTGACCAAATGGCCTTACGAAAATAAATATTTGGCCTATAATATTTTTCAAAGTGTGAGGAAAAATACAAAAAAGAACCCGTAAAAGTATCAGCTATAGTTTTTTTATAAATGTCAATTTACTAGAAATATACAGTACAAAAATTGTCTCAAATTTTCCTATTTTTCGTTTATTGTTAAAGAAGTTAATAAAAATGCATTTAGACCTCACCAATATGGACAATATTTATAGTTTATTTAGATTAAAGCCTCTACTTTAAAATAGCATCGAGAAATAAACGAAACTAAGTGGCAAAATAGAATTTGGTGTCGTTTTCGAATGTCCTTCTAAGTGGACATCGGTAGTGAAAGGGTTAATCAAAAACACCCTTTCCTTTTTCGGTAAATTCTTCTCCCATCTTTTCTATAACGTTACAAGTGGTAAACCGAAGAGCTTAAAGTCTTGAAGTTGGAATTGTTATGAAACTTCTTCCTTTGTATTTTCGTGCTGATTTAAAGAGCTCTGAGTTATTAAAATATGTAAAAGAAATTTTAAATTATTTTTTAATATCCCAGAAAAACTCCTACATTCTTCCTCTGCTTTCGACTACAGCAAGTATGCAATAAATTCAAACTGAAGACTGAAGACAAATTACAATGAAAATGTTTTCTAAATTATTGTATCCAAGGCTTAATGCTAAATTTAATCTATAAAGTTATTTTTTCAATGTGTAGGATGAAGTGAATAACTTTAAGATGACAAGCGGTCCTACTCTAGTCATTTGTTTTTTTTTTGGTTGTTTCGTCCTTTCTTTTTGTCGCCTCGTTCGATGGAGTGACAAAACTGACACTGAATAAGACTTCATTCATTCTAGATGGCGGCTTCAAAGAATTTTTCCCAAAGTCACCTAACGAACTTTTTTCCAGGATACCATAGCCGTTTGGTCCCTATTGTTTCATAAGAATTGTGTAAAAAACCATGAAATGTTGTTAAAATAAGCCTTATTAGTATGCAAACAAATTTTGATTTATTTCTATGTTCTACGGCACCATCACCATCATTCCACTTTGTCCTCATCACCCTCATCTAGGGTCCAACACCGACATCATCGCCCAGGTTTCTGCATGGCTGCACCACAAATAATGTGAAAATAATAAGCGAGGATACGAAACTGTTCGGCACAAAGACCTGTGTGTTTCCCAAGAGTTTTTGGGACGAAATAAAATTTACAATCTTATCAGTTGGTTTAATGGTCTTACACTTACCTTGGCAATTTTATGTGCGAAGGTTCTTTGTTACCATTTTTTGCATTTAAGATGGTTTCTTTTGTAAAACTCTCTAACATAATATTGAACTGTGGGAACCATTGTCACATATGAATGTTTTACTGAATATTTGAGGAGTACAATTTTATATTATTTATATGGAAAATAAACATAGTGTATTCTACAGACTCCTGGGAAAATGGATTATTTAATACGCATGTATGTTACACTGAACAAAAAGCAAACTGTTTAAGGGGCAAAGTAATTATTCCATTTTAATACCAAAGTCATATGTAAGATGACCAACCCTTCAGTCTTCAAGAGATAAGCAACACAAGACGATTTACGAAATAAGTAAATGTTAATCACTCTGTGGGAGCCACCGTGGTGCAATGGTTCACTGCAATGTGGACCGCCGTTCGGACTCGGCTATAAAAAGGAGGTCCCTTGTCATTGAGCTTAGCATGGAATCGGGCAGCACTCAGTGATAAGAGAGAAGTTCACCAATGTGGTATCACAATGGACTGAATAGTCTAAGTGAGCCTGATACATCTGGCTGCCACCTAACCTAACCTAATCGCTCTGTTATATTTATTTTTTGTTCTTTCGTTCATTCTGTGTGGCTTTTAAGATTCAATATTTATTTTATGTTATTTTTTTAATAAGATTGGAAAGCAATTTTTGCTTAGCATAAAAGATTTTCTACTTGACCCAAAGTCGACCAAATTTTTATTAATTGCGCTATGTCTTTAGAGTTAGGGGATTTAACTATAGAGTCAGTGCAATATCAGTAACAGACGAACGTAGGCAGTTTTACTCCTGATACAGCAATTCAACGCAAAATATTGAAGAATAAAGAAATCTAACACGTATAAAAGCGATCTCAAGTTTGAATAATTATTTTCTATTTGATACAAATAAAGATCGAATAAAATAAAATCATATAGTTGGTATATTTAAATAAAACTAAGGTGGACTTGAATGTAAAACAATTATTCAATATTATTGAAATTGTCCTTAATTTGGATGATGTATTTATTAATTTGGATGATGTATTTACTAAAACTAAGGTGGACTTGAATGTAAAACAATTATTCAATATTATTGAAATTGTCCTTAATTTGGATGATGTATTTACTAACAGGTTGGCTGATAAGCCCCCGGTCTGACACATAGATGGCGTCGCTAGTATTAAATACATATTATTTTTATATACTACCAACCTTCAAATGATTCGTGTCAATATTTGACGTCTGTAAGTCAATTAGTTTGTGAGATAGAGCGTCTTTTGTAAAGCAACGTTTGTTGTGGTATTTTGCTACATAAATAAATAATTTATTTACTTGTTTATGATTCTTTAAGGCTCGTCTGAAACGTTTGACTTCAAATTTTATAAATTCTTACTATGTTTTTAACTTATTTAAAACAAAAAAATTTAAAATTACCCATTAAAAATATGAAAACGTCGAGTTGTAAAAAATCGAATTAAAAGAACTTGCTCTGTAGTTAAACTAAAGAATATCTTTTGGAGGACATTTTTGGAAGAGCTTTTAATGTTGCGCCTTTAGAAGAACTTCCAAATTTTTTTTTGCTGGAGGCGACGTGTTTCAAAATTTTATTTTAAGGGCGCACGTAACATGGCATTTTTTTGTACTTGAAAACGGGCTCGAATTTTGAATATCATATTATGGTTTTAGTAAAGTCTTGACTATTACATAGCGCAAACAGACAAAACAAAAACAAATGAATTGTGATCAGTGCCCTAATATCAAGTACGCTAAATCTAAATTTAAAAGTGAATTGCATCGAAACCATCAAAGTATAGACAAAATCTTTGAAACTGGGCAAGATCTTTTTTGGTGTATGTTGATCTCTACTCCAAAAGCGTGGACAATTAGTGATTTTTTGATACTAAGATATTTTAATTAAATCACATTGTTAAACTTTGTTTTGATGAACTTTTTCATTGAAATGAAAATGGTCGTACTTAAATAGAACGGACCTCCCAATAAACGTTTCCACTTATTCCATAAATTTTTTTCGTAATTTATTTGTTTAAAATAAAAAAACTTAAACATTTGCAAACTGATTTCTTAAGACTGGAAGTGATGTATGCAATCTATAGTTGGTAACAAATACAAACTTTGCTCAGGTTGGTGGGTATCAACAATTTAACAAAATGCAGAAGAATTCTATTTCACAAATCTGCTATATATTGCAACTTTTAAATGAACCCAAAAAAGCAACACGAATTTAATACCACGTTCTCCAAAGAAACCATAAGCATCTATGTATCTCTGTTAAGATGCATTTACTATTGAGGCATCGGAAATAAACGAAGGCCTTTATAGAAACTCAAAAAAGATAGTTTAGTTGGAATTAAAATATAAATTCTCCACTAAAGGATTTTTGAATTGATTCCAAACTGTATTTTGTAATAAAGAAAGTGTGGGGAATCTGTTAAATTGATTTTTGGGACATATCAATAAAGCTACTCAAGACGAGTTAAATGTTAATTTAATGATGCCATTTTTTTTATTGAAAATCAAAAAAATGTTTGTCATGGATGCTAAAAATCCTCAAAATAAATATTAGCCTAGATTTGTAGCAGATTCTTCTTTTAGCTAAAGACTAAATATCTCCTTTAATTTAAAGGTTATCTCTGCCTCACGTAAGACCACTTTTGTGGCATTAGAATTAAAATTGGGTTATTGATAGGGCCCCCAGTTACAATTCCCAGTAAATTGCATACTCCTGTGAGAAAATAACCCCACCCCTATCTAAGTTTGCTTTTAGTTGTGTATGATGTCACAATGCTAAAGAATTTACAATTGAAAGTTTTTGCTCTAACTAATGCCGCCGGAGCAGTTCTTAATCGGAGATACATCGTACCCTTCCTACCTCTTCCTTAAAAGGAAACTGGCTGGTAACCGAAGAAAGTGCACTTGACTTCCGGTTACCGAAAAAAGGCAGAGTTTTTGTGCATGGCTCAGCCAGGACATGTTGATAGTGGCAACATTGTGTACCACGTTTGACTGCCAACAAACCTCACGAACAGTTTCCTTGTGGCTGAGGCGGCGACACATGCAGCGGCTATAACTTTTAAACCAAATAGCAAAGCGTAAACTTTTTAAGTAAAATGGAAGAACTAAAATGAAGAGGTCCCAAAATCCATCTCCTTGCCCCGCATATATTTCGTTGTGCCTTGTTGACTCCTGGGTCGTTTAAACGTTTCAATTTCACTTTTGGGTAAACTTTTTCCAAGCAACAATGAAAGATTTAATTTTAGGATGTCAAGTTCCGAATGCCATTGAATGATGTTGCTTTTGTGAGTGTAGGTAGCAGCAAATAATCCCATACAAAATTCCATTTCAATTAAATTATTGCCAGCAAAAGAACTCTGAGGGAATTTCTACGACCCATTGCTTTGGCCAGTGGATTTTAGGAACAAACTTGATTTCGTTTTGGATTGTAGGTGACCATAAGTTGATGAAACATAGACACCTGCCAGTTGCAACGTATATCAGTGAGATGTGTTAGGTGTGAGATGGTGTGTCAGTTGGTATTTATCCTTCGTTGGTAACCAACGAACTGAATCTCATCAGATGCCATCAACATTGCGTCGCAACAAAGTTAACAGGCTCTCGACCACAAAGACCACCCCTTAGTTTTCCAGCGACATGCAGTCCTTTAATGTGAGGCTTAAGAAGTGCAGGGGATTGAATTCAACTAGACCATCAGACATGACTAGAAAATGACCCCCTAAAATGTATGTAGTCTTCACTAGGGTGTCTGGTTTTTGTGGAGAATTGTCCAAAACACTTTGCTTTCATTGCACTCCACCCGAAAACTTTTAGTATTTGTGGTTACCAGTGATGGGAAAGGTACAGTAGTTGCCACATTTGTGGTACATTAGTATCAGTAATGGTTCCCTATTTTCAGGATCAGCGGTTCAGGATCACTTTTGAATTATACGTGTATATAAAAGCGGCAGCCGGATTTATTTCTGCCTCACTTAGACTATTCAGTCCATTGTGACAAGACGTTGGACCTATGGTCGTTAGCTTATCTTCTTCGGGTGGGGTTCGCAATTCGATTATGAAACTTATAAAATAATTGTTACAACCCCTCAGAGATACATTTTTTCTCATTCAATCAAGAAATTAATTGATCCAACAATTTTTTTATTGAAATATTTTTTTTTTATTTTGATGGCAAAACTCAATTAATGTTTTTCTTGAGACATTAATTATTTACAACCATTTTCATGTATCTCCGTTAGACTTTAACTCCCAGTTAGCAGAAAGTAAAATCGAAATATCTTCCCTCCGGTTAACTTTAACTGAAAAATTTTTAGCAGTTAAGTTCCTAACTGGCATATGGAATATATAGACAAGATGACAGACATGTCCATAGTACGGTTTAAAAGTTCGTTAGCTAACGTAGCACTAACGGAGCTTCTTGAAAATGGGGGTTAGTTTAATTTCTTATCCCTCTTCAACACATTTTTGGATTGATTCAATTAAAAAACGCCTATTTATTTGAGCGAAACTTTAATGAGCCAATATATTATATATAAAATAATTATTTCCGAGGAAAAATTTCATATTATTGCTTGGAAATATTTTTTAATAATTGTTGTTGTTGTTTTTATTGAAGCTTAAAACCATGCATTGACTAAACTACAAGTGTAGCTTAACCAACAGAGGAAAAGAATGTTTGTCAAATTTATTTGGGCAAAGCCCTATAGACTGCAAGATGGTTGGATGGACGCACGTTTCGGAATTACCACATTCCTCGTCAGCATCCTCTACTTGCAGCAAAACTATCAACCAATTATCAGAATAAATTCAGGCAGTTCATTAAACCCAACAATGAACCACACGTGAACCTTCCGAAAAAATGTTTTACATAACAACTTATGCCGAAATAAATTCGTACAAACATATCTATTTTCCTTTGCCACCGTCAAATCATCGATTTGAGTGTAGTTGGCTGGGTTTATTTTGAGCGTGCTTCCTTTTTTTCATTCGTTTTGTTTTGTTATTTTTGGTTTTTTCTTTAATCATTGTTGTTTTTTTTTTTTTTTTGATTTCAGCTTAAAATCATACAATATAATATAAATAATAATTCATAGGGATAATTAATTTGTTAATAACAATGTTCAATTGTTTTCTTAACTGATTTCAGTTTTTAATTTGATTAGTCCCCATTTGAAGCTCATATAGAGACTATGTTAAAAAATTTATAACCTAAAATTAACCCGAGACAAAAATCTTTTCAATTTCCTTTTTGATAACTGGCAGTTAAAGCCTAACGAAGTCACATGAAAATGTTCGTAAGAAGTTGATTGTGTCATTTAATTTTCAAATTTATTACGTTTTCAGTTTCAAACAACCTTCTATTTAATTGGAAATATTTTGGTGATTGTTTATTCTGTGAAGTGTGGAAATTTAAAAGGGGTGATTTGTTCGATCCCTACATTAATTGGAATTTTGGAGCCTCCAGAGAGAAACTCGTTTTATCTGAGGTTTGGAACACTAGAATTTGCATGTATAGCTTGTTTTGGCATATGTGTCGTGGATCCAGTTAAAGTATTTTTGTAGGTCAGGACACCTTTGCAAATGCACGATTCTGCCCCATGTAATTTCTTGATGTACCAACTGTGTACTAACAACTCTTTCTCATCTGATTTTGGCACTGCGAACTCCATAAACAAATCCAGTCTGCTTTGGCTTGCGGTTTACTTACCTAATGAAATCCTGTAGCTGCTCTTGGTGCCATGGGTACTTTAGTGTGCTGTAAATGTTCCATGTGTCAGTGAATAACGCGCCAGATGATAGTGTCCAGTGGTCGTCAACTTTGTCAGCAGTTGATGAGTACAGGTGTTGGACAAAAGCGAGAGATTGAATATTGCGAGATTAAAGCATGGCCGTGGCCATAAAGGCGTTGACTACATTTGTTTTTGTCTTTTGTTAAAAGTTGGTTTAATTTCAAAACAAGAAGAGAATTTCGCTCACCTCTCCCCCCAAAACATCCTTAGTAGGTCCCTGTTATTTTGACTCATCCAAATTACATTACCATACCATTGTTAGAGCTGAAAAATTCTCACCGTTTTTCAATTCCTTCTTCGAATTGGAAGTTACTGGGAAATTTTTCATTTCCATACTTCTGAGGCATTGCAAAGAAACGTCTCTTGAATATGTCAAGCCATGAAGTGCAGTCAGCCAACTACCAAATTAACAAGGCTGTCCATTCAGTTGGAAACATTTAATAGTCTGTTTGTGGTTAGGCAAACCAATTCGCCTTGCACTGCTTGTTGGTTAGCCGAGCCAATAGGAAATCTACCATGGATGTTTGAATACAACTGGATAACAATCGCTGCATACGCACACACCCACACACACACACTAGAGCAGATAGTTGCAGTTCCGTCAAGGATAAAGGACAGTCAGAATGGCCTTAATTTCATTTTCATATTTCGCCCTGGTTTTTTGGTGTGTGACACTTTGACAAACAAATGATTATTCGTTGGTCACTGTGGTAGACCTGGCAGCGAGGCTCGTTTCTGCGTAACATTAATGGTCGTAACCACAGGACAAAAAAAGGATACAACCAACCAGCCAGCTAGTGACACGTTGTTATTGTCACAAGTAAAAGGCCGATGTCCATGTATGTGGTGGGCAGTGGACATGTGCCCATCGTTCGGTAGCTGATATATCCAAGTTGTGTTTCCACTCTGGTTAGGACATGGGAATGGGCTACTCGTGTGGGAGGGTCAGAGTGCTAATATCGATATTGGCTTCTATTTTGCAATCCAATATCTAAATGACTGTTGGCTTGTTGTTGAGCAGATGGAGGGCATGGAGCACTCCATGGTTGCTACTTTCATCAATTTGTTTATTGCATCGAATCGTTTGCATTGCAATCGGCCATGAAAACCAATAAATAGTAAGTAATTACTTCGAAAGTACTTTCCGAACACCTTCATAGTTCAGCGCTTGAGCATGTCTGACTGGTTGGCTGGCTGGCTGGTTAAGGTGTTAGCAAAACATAATCTCGAATTTGTTGGCATCTGAATGTCTGGAGAGAGCTGGAGGCTATCGTTTGGAATTCATGACATCATGCTTGCAATCACTATGGATATTCAAAATGGACCAATGAATGGCAGTCATTACTTTTCAATGTCAGTTATGAATTTTGTTTCTGCGGTAATTGTGGTTAGTAGAATTGTCGAAAACTAATTTTCACAAATGTGCGAATAAACACGCGCGCGTGTGTGTGTGTGTACATAACACTCATATTAAACGGGCTATATATTTGGCAATTAAATTTAGATGCAATGCTTGAACGATTGCGGTTTTAATATTTCCCTGCTAATATCCGCTGTCTGATTCTTTTCTGTTTCTGAGTTACTCAACTGTTTTTTTTCAATTATCTGCTATTTTCATTGAAAATTGAAATTTTCTCTGTGCAGGGTTCTCTACACCACCAGCAAAATATGATTAACCACACAGAGGGGTTTATGCCCTCGGTAGGTAGCATGGCGTCTGTGCGAATAGAGTGGTGCTTACCACGGAAATGTCATTAGCAAATGTAGGCTCACGTATGGCTACCATTACTATACAGATGTATTGGTGCCGTAAGTACTACTTAAGGGGTCACACCATGTAGTAATGGAATCATTAGAGCATGATTGAATATGAAGTCCTTTGGTTGAAAGTTCATAGTACTCTGTGGTATTTCGACGTCGATATAGGTGGGTTAGGTACAACATCCGCCCACACAAATTTCTAAGTTGGTGCTTTCTTTCGCATTTTCAATGAATGGTGGTAGGCAAATGGTGTTAACTAACTTTCCACGCATACAAATGCAATGCCCATGTATTTTGGGTCAATGTAATCGTCTTTGTCAAGATTTTCATAAAATTCCAGAGTGCATTTGAAACATCTTCTCTTGGACAGATTTAGCCATGCTATAAAAATTGGGTATGTGAGTTTTTGTTGTCTGGATTGGGAGGGGCCTTCCCCGTCTTCCTTAGCTTGCCGCTTGCTCTAAAAAATTGTCATATTGTATGCTCCGATATAATTGAAGTTTCTGCGGAGCATCACCAAAGATTTTGACCTTCCCTTAAGGACATTGTTAGGGACATATTTATTTTATTTCAATAAAATAAAAATTAGGATACAGATCTCATTCATTTTCATTCTCTTTTTATACCCCATGCCCATTACACTTCAAAAATTTAGTTTAACTAGATTTCAACTGTCATTCTTGTCTTATAAAAAACGGTATTCAAATCCACTTTTAGTAGATTTCGAGCCTAATGTGAATGAGCTATTACAGTTTAAAAATCAAAATTTTAACAGATAAATCAAAGTAAAAATGCGAAAGAAAGTACAGAACTAGTCTCTGGTGTGTATGAACCAGCCCCAGTTCTGGCCGATACTTATGAAAGGGACCAGTCACATTAACATCCCAGCAAAAAAAGCGTCGCCAAAAAAGAGTAGTGACAATGTTCGGTTTAGATACGGAAGTGGTGCAAAATTGGCGCAGAAGTGATGATTTTAACATGGGCTTGTCATAGGACGGATGTCCACCATTTCGACAGCCGTTGTACTGAATTTGCATCACTTCTTAAGGTGTGAGGTATTATAACGCTTGTCTGGAACGTTTGACATCAAATATTTTCAAAAATTCGCAATTTTTCTAGAAAGGATTTAGCATTTTTTCGGAAAAAATTGCACTATTTTATTAATTTTTAAACTGTTTTTAAAATTTCACATTAAAAATATGAAAAAAGCGAGTTATAAAAAAATTGACTCAAATGAACTTCCTGTGCAGTTAAAATAAAGAACTTCTTTGGGAGGGCATTTTTGGAAAGAAAGACAGAGCTTTTGGAATATTTTCAATAAAGGATTATTAAAATAATTGTAATTCAGTAAGTGGGTAAATCCAATAATATTTAATATGAAGATAGTATAATATATAACGATATTAAATATATAATAAATAAATTATATTATAAATTATTTTTATCTTAAATCTAACATCTAAAAACATATCAGTCAATTTAAAGACGACTTCTTTAAAACAAAAATGTTTTTCTTTACTTTAATGAAATGTTCCCTTATTTCAAAAGCATACGACTTTAACGGAGGTATGCAAATTTCCAAAATTCGTTTCCTACATTTAAATGTATAAATTGCGTGTCCTAAAAATTAGGTTTTATATTAGGTCAATTTCAGTTAAGGCATACTAATAAAAATTAAACTTCTCCGATTTATTTGAAAATTTTCAGGGATGGTAATCTTAAGAAACAAATGTATAACCACATTTTTCATATTCATAAATTATGTTTTAGTTAAATTTTCTCAAATATGAAAAAGTTTCCTTGACATTCATAATGTTTTGTTTACTTTAGTTACATGGACAAAAAAGAGGTAAAATTCATAATTAAATGAAGCATGAATGAAGAAAATTTACCAAAACTTCGTATGACACTAACAACATTTTTAAAAATTCAAACTCCAATTTGTTTTTTCAAAATACGAAATTAATTCTGTTGAATAAATTTTGATATTTGAGATAAGGAAAATTGGATTCAGCTATGAAAAATAATTTAAAATAAAATTTAAATTAAACCAATAAAATTAAAATTAGGGTAGAGATCTCATTTATCAAATTTTTATTCTCTTTTCGCGGTTTAATAATAAAGGTATTAACGTACAAACAAATGCCAGTTTAAAAATCCAAATTATAATGGATACTTCAAGGTAAAGAATGTTTTCTTAATTCCAAAAAAAAAAACTTTAAACCAAATCCTCAAAATAAATCTTAGCCTATATTTGAATCGTTTTTATCTTAAATTTAAAGTTTCAATATTTCAGTTAATTTAAG
Organism: Haematobia irritans; assembly: GCF_050003625.1. Taxonomy (NCBI): domain Eukaryota; kingdom Metazoa; phylum Arthropoda; class Insecta; order Diptera; family Muscidae; genus Haematobia; species Haematobia irritans. The sequence continues at coordinate 754,168 of NC_134397.1, forward strand.
GACAATTTCTTTAAATCAAAAATGTGTTTCTTTGCTTTAAGGAAAATTAGCCTTAGTTCAAAAACATGCGACTTTAACGGAAGGACGCAAATTAACAAAATTTGTGTCCTAAATTTAATGAAAACATTTTTTGAAGCAAAGATGACAAACTTTATTTTAATTAAAATTTCATTATTTTAAAGAAATTTGTCCTTAATATTTTGTAAATTTCGCATACTAAAATTTAGGTTGCGTAATCTTTAATATCACATCAATATTTTTTTCAGTGTAGGATCTTCCCCAAATTTGATGCTGGGTAAAGAAATAATTTTGTACATGTGAAAACCAAACACCCACATAAATCAGAGCGAGGATATATCGACTATTTCGCAAGGCGTAAGAAGTATTATCGTTGTCTAGACTAGCATAGCATAGCTTTCATAAATCAAAATTGTGTAAATACAAATGCAACGATTGGTGCAAATATTTAATGTTTATCCCTCCTCTATGAATGAATGTAGTATATACATGGACCAGGCCTCAGATGGCAGCAAAAGGAGAAAATCTATCTAATTAAGTCTTTGTATATTGCACCAACAAGTTCGTAAGTGCAAACTATTGGAAAAACATTTGTAATTGAATCTCACCGTTGGTAAATATTGGTCGTCATTTGCGATTTCCATTTGCACTTTAATATTGAAAGCTATCCAAGTGTGAATTTCAAAAGTGTGGCAGAAACAGCCAACTAGCTGGCCACATTTAAAACCCCCTACCACACTTTACATGGCCCGTGTGTATCTAATGTCATTGGAGCCTTTGTTTCAGGTGTAGCAAAGGAAATGCTTTGATGTGCATGCATGCAATAGAAAAGTTAAACCACATTCAGTAGAGTGATTTGGATGGATGAGCATAAAAGTTGAATGAATATTTTTATATTTTATACAATTAAAACTTCTGTCGATTGCAATTAGATGTTCGATGGCAAATAAAATATTAAAAAAAAAGAACAAAAACAAATGCAAACAACTACAACTTGATGGTCATACAAAAAAATATTTTTGTTTTTTAGACGGCATCTGAATATACTCGTTGTTGTTTCTGTGTATGTGACATAAAACAACGTCATTGAATGGTTTCACATTTTTATTATATTACATTTACCAGAAAGACTCATGAGAAGCAGATTAAAAACTTCATGTCATTTCACATACACACACGCATACACCCCAAATTTCTATTGAAAGTATCTTTTTACCCTCTCCATTTATGCAAGGTCTCCCCAATATTCAATAGTTATGCTTTATAAATACACCACTAAATGCAAAATCCTTTCTTTGCGATAACTGTAGATGTATTTGAAGCTATAAACACTCACCCGTGTACATATACACACACTCACACCTACATACAAAAAGTCTTTGTCCACAGATGCACATATGTGATGACAACACTATGCAAATACCATAAGCGAAAGGAGCACTCAACAGGACTTTCATAGAAATGCCAATATTAGGGATTCCTTGAACATTCCATATGAAGCCACTGAAGATGTTCCTAAGAAAATATGAATTTTAGTTCGAATTATTTTTCCCAAATGCTTTATACAAATTATATGAAATATTTTTTTATTGGGAAATTCTAGTAAATATATTTAAATAGGCGTGTATAGCGATTTTAAATATTTTTTGGAAAAGCCAGGATTAAACTTATTGAGATTTTAGAAGGCATTAAATCGACTTGCTAAGAATTTAGTATGTGGTGTATTTTCTTTGTCAACCCCAAAACACCACTAAATTCATTAGTCGCCACAAAGTCCAGTCTCAATTTGGAAATCGAAATTTGTATCTGATCAATTTGGAAAATGATATCTTGTGGCAAACCGATTGATATTAGTCATTTTTGTACTTTACAATTTGATGTATGTGAAAAAGTGCCTATCAGAAATTATTTGCGCTAAACAGCCCAATGTATGTAAATACGGAAAAACTCAGAGACGAGTCTATGCTGCCCTGTGGATGTATGTCTATCTATATGTTTTTCGCATAAAATTGCTCAAGGAGGTGTTTTGGTGTAGATACAAGCTTTGAAAAAATTGGTTAAAGTTAGTTTTGTGGTTGTGATATCATCGATGGCGAACTTATGATTATATATTTATAATCAAGTATTACGGAGAAGAAATAAATTGCCATTGAAAAACTCTTTTGGGGTCTTTAGTTAACAGGAATAATCGGCCATTTGCGACTTTGAAAAGGTGTGAAAATTGAACTAAATTCTATTCCAATTTTTCAGATTTCCACAATGCGTTGTTAAAATAAAGAAAATGTAATTACATTTTTTATTTAAATTTTTTATTTCCACTTTCGAAATTTACACCTTCTGATAAGAGAAAAAGAGGACAGAATATAAAAATGATTCTCGCCAATTCATGACCATAGTTAGTAGTTAATTTTTACTAGTTTTGAAAGTCTTAGCGATCCTTTCTTCTATTTCAGTTTACAATAATTCTTTTGTACGTTCATTAAATTTTATATCTACGTTTCGTTCATAACATAATTTTGCAAAAAAAAAGTAAAGTTTAGCATTGGTTTAAGGATTGACTTGTTTGTTTTAAAATTACTGGTTCTAACCTTGCAAAAAAAATTGGTTACTTGGCTCCAAAGGTTTTGACCTTCGGACCTTTAAGGATTTAGGTATTTATTCCGAGCCAAAGATGCGGCTTCTTTAATAATTAGGATACAAATCTCATTTATCGAATTTTCATTCCCTTTTTGCGGTATATTAATAAAGCTCTACGCTTCCAAATTATAACGGATACCACAAACTAAATAATATTTTTCATATTTCAGTTAATTTAAGAACAATTTCTTTGAATTAGTTCAATTTCAATTTGAATTAGTTCAAAGGCATGCGACTTTAATGGAGGAGGCGGCAAATTTACAAAATTTGTGTCCTAATTTAATGAAAAAATTTGAAGCAATGATTGTAAACTTTATTTTGATTAAAATTTAATTACTTTGAAGACATTTATCCCCTAAATTTTGTAAATTACACATCCTAAAATTTAGGTTGCGTAAACTGTAATATCATGAAAATATTTTTTCAGTGTGGAAAGTATGTCTACTTAAAATGTTGGTCCTAGTCCAGACATAGTTCTCAATGATCGGTTAACAATAACTTCCTGAGTGTATCTAGTCTTATTTGTTCGTTGAAAACTTTGTTGTTTGCTACTTAGAAGATGCCATTATTTCATACAATTTAGTATATAAGATCTTTTGAAACGTCTTCTAGGAAAACGCCTAAATCATTAGATAAATTGTTTTACAAAAGATTGCTGGAAACAACTTCGTAATACTGACACGATTTGTCATAAAAATTAATCCAAATGAAAAGAGAATTATCATTACAATAACGCAAAGATACAATATACTTACGAAATTGATCCTTTGGATATATACAATGCCGGAACTATGATGTAGCAAACTACAAGTGTAGACACAAAAAATATATCGTCCTATCATATATAGAAATTAGGTATTGCCTTTTACGGATTTAATTGCATGCAAGCACTTAAAAAAACATTTTTTGGTGGGTTTATTGAACCAATTTCATAATTTTTGGAAAGGCTTCTAAAGCCTTCGTATTTCGAATTTTAAGTTAGCATAAACTTTTTCTTTTTCATCCAAAGCTAATACTATAATTCTTTCAAGTCTATTAAAATGGGCATTTAATATGACCATAAATTTACATTTTATTAAAAGCCTGCACCCCTAATAAACGAATGTGTGTGAGCGAGTGTGTTTGTGTGTGTGTTGTGAAAATATGTGAAAGTTCTTTTTGCAACTTGTTTTTTTTTCTTTTTCTTTTTGGCGAACTGAGATGAAAAACTAGAAACAGAATTTCAACACACCAATATGAAAAATTCAATGTTGGTCGAGGGGATTTGAAGGAAAACATGAAACAACGACAATACTAACACATACACATGTGGCGGGGGCAGATACAGATATGAATAGAACTTGAATTTATATGGCTGTTAAGGTATGCAGTAACGTAAAGAGGGCATGTGAATTAGCTGCTATAGGCCTTTGAAGTGTAAACAGGGTCTTGATATTTGCAAAATCGATTTATTTGCTTCTAATAGATTGTCATTGTATTGTTATTTTCCAAATTTGTATAGGTGGACTTGAGATTATTGATTAAAATGAAATGGTAATGCGTTGACGAACTCCAACAGACGTCAGAATGAGCTAGACACAAGACTCCACAAATGGCGGTTTGTGTTGTGGGCTGTATAGTTTATATATTAGTAGGAATTCATGTAGAAAATCTCCCCTTCCCCCATCCGGGGTTCCATAAAGATTTTCCAATCTCCAAAAATTGTTTCTTTTTTACATATACTCCGATTTCTGTCTCACGTATAAAGCTTTTTTTATGGTTAAGTTAAAGAGCTATAACATATTTGTAAACAAAAAAAAAACCATTTTATTGTAAAAAATTCATATGGAACCATCTAAAGAAAATTTCATGTGAATTTAATGGTAATTTTCCCTAGCAAATAATAACCCAGCAAAAAATTTGGGAGTTCTTCTAAAGGCACAACTTTAAAAACACTTTCAAAAATGTCCTCCCAAAGAAGATCTTAATTTTAGCTGCACAGGAAGTTCATTTGAGTCAATTTTTTATAACTCGCTTTTTTCATATTTTTAATGGAAAATTTAAAATTTTTGGTTTCAAATAGGTTGAAAATAGATTAAGAATTAATAAAATGGTAAAAATTATATAAATTTTGCCGAAAAAAAGTTCCAAATCCATTCTAGAAAAATTGCGAATTTTTGAAAATATTTGATGTCAAACGTTCCAAACAAGCATAAGAATGCATTAAAACTCATAAAAAAAATCCAAAAATTATTTATTTGTGAAAATATCACAAAATTTCTTAATTTACATCCAAAACACTGAATTCGCATCACACCTTAGTGATGCAAATTCAGCGCAACGGCGGTTAAAATCGTGGACATCCGTCCTATGACAAGCCCATGTTAAATTCATCGTTTCTTCTTATCTAAAAGCATTGCAAATTAAAGAAAAGGCCACAATTAGCAAGACCTTTCCTTTGTCAACATTCTTTTGGATATATTTTCCTTTATACGCTCACACACACACGCACCCACATGTTAGTGTACATGTTTAGATGGAATATGCACTCTCAATAAACATTGAACTACAGACGGTTCGAAGTAAAAAAGTTTCTGTTTTGTTATTCTTTTTTATGCAGCTTTACGCTCCATCTCTGTCCCCCTTGCTTCCTCGGCCTATCTCTTTCTATGTAGTTGTCCTTGTCGTCACCGTACCCGGTGTTATTGTGTTGTCATAAAAGTGTGGTAAATTTAACGTCATGGGTAAATGTTTTTTAGACTCTAATCTTCAAATAATGGAAAAAGTTTTGCTGTTAAGCAAAAGCTTTTCGATTTTTTGCTCCAATATCTATGCTTTGATTTGCTTTTTCGCATTCCGCTTTGGCGTTCGTGCTCCATGAGGTGGTACAAGTCACCCTGCTTGCCGGGATGCTTAGTCGCAACAGGAAACGAGTAATTTTCAATTTATTGCAAGCAAGACAGGAGGAGACTGGGTAAAAAAGGAATTTCTGGTTTTCTCCTTCATTCCGTTGAAAATATCTCTACTCTAGTGCTTCGATGTTGCAGCAGTGGAAAAATACTTCAATTTTGTGATTGAATTGACGATTTTGCCCCTTGCTTTTCTTTTTTTTCTCTATTGCCACTGGAAAAAGGGAAGAGTGCCCAGTTATCGTATATGTGAGATTGCTAGAGGAGGAAGAAGAAGCTTTGGTCTTTGGCCTGTCCGCAAACCACAAGCAATTAAGATAAAGCTAATTGGCAATTGATTCTTTATTTTTCCCAATTTGAACATGACATAAAGAATTTACCCCTCAACATACAAGACCAAGACCACATTAGCGGCTTTGCTTGATATTGGTTTTCTCTTGTCCGGCAGAAGTATAAGGGAGACCGAAAGAGAGAGAGAGAAGTGAGAGTTATTTTCAGGTTGCAAATTATCGCTGATACTCTAGTGCCTGAAGCTTTGATAAAATTTCAGTAGGCTATTTTTAAAGTGGAGAATACAGAATTTCATACTCCACCTTATTAGGCAGCAGACCAGTGATGCTCTAACCAGAATTTAATTAGAACTTCAAATTAAAAGACGGAGTACAACAATAAGTACTCGGTGTATAGGTTACATGTCTATGGATTTTATAGCCAATTTTAAGAAAAAAATTATTTAATTTCTGTTTTGGCATTATTCCTAATGTGGCAATTAAAATGATTTCTAGACTAATAAACAAGAAATTTTTAATACTACAACTACACATTATTTTTAAGAGCAAGCATACAATGTTCATAAACTAGCATACCGTGTTTGCGATATATATAGGTTAATATCCCCGCAAAAAAATTTGGAAGTTCTTCCAAAGGCACAACTTTAAAAGCACTTCCAGAAGATGCACTCCCAATGATGTTCTTTATTTTAACTACTCAGGGTGTTATTTTAATTAAAATTTTTATAACATCGTTTTTTCATACTTTTAATGGGTAATTTTAACTTTTTTTGTTTCAAATAGGTTAAAAACGGAGTAAGAATTCATAAAATCGTAAAAATCATTTAAATTTTGTTGAGAAAAATTCTAAATCCAATCTGAAAAAATTGTGAATTTTTGAAAATATTTGAGGTCAAACGTTTGCGACAAGCGTTAGAATCCATTAAAAATTATAAAAAATTATAAAAATTATTTATTTGACAAAATATCACAGAATTTGTTCATTTACATCCAAAACATTGAATTCGGATCACACCTAAAGATGTGATGCAAATTCAGTGCACCGGCTGTTGAAATGGAGAACTTCCGTCCTATGACAAGCCCATGTTAAATTCATTAAATGTTCCAAAAAGAACATTTTCATTACTTTTTTTGCGACGTTTTTTTTTGCTGGGATGTTAGAACATATAATGTTTGGGTCATAACATTTTTGCAAATATAATATGTTTAGATGCAAACATATATTAATTAAGAAATAGCATATAAACATATATGTGTTTGGAATGAGAGACCTAGACAGTATGCTGCAAGTAAAAGAATGGATGTAACCAATTGGTGTCTTAAAAAGCAAAAAAAAGCTCAAGCAGAATGTGTTTGACGTTTCATTCTATTTACAATCCATACACTCGGACCAATAAAATTAAAATTAGGATACAGATATAATTTATGGAATTTCCATTCTCTTTTCGCGGTATACTAACAAAGGTACTCATGTACAAATAAATATTAGTTTAAAAATCCGAAGTATAAAAAATATTTTTTTATTTCCAAAAAAACTTTAAACCAAATATGCAAACTCCTCAACATAAGTCTTAGCCTATATTTGCAGCGTTTTTATCTTAAATCTAAAGATTCAATATTTCAGTTAATTTAAGGACGATTTCTTTAAATCAAAAATGTGTTTCTTTACCTAAAAAAAATTGCCTTAGTGCAAAGACATAATGAGGGACACAAATATCCAAAATTTGTGTTCTAAATTCAACGAAAAAAATTTAAAGCAAAGATTTTAAACTTTATTTTAATTAAAATTTCATTATTTTAAAGAAATTTGTTCTTAATTATTTGTAAATTGCGCATCCTAAAATTTAGGCTGCGTTATCTTTAATATAATGTAAATATTTTTTCCGTGTAATTGTGATCAATCAAATGATACACTTTTCATATTTTTAAGCTATACCACTTGCTTTTCCAAGACCGTAAATAGCATTGGACTGTTGTATAAAAAGCTACCAAAAAAAAAGAATGCGTCGACTATGAATTCCTCGTAATTGTTACACACTTTGCTTTATGTGTTTAAGAGCGGTAATTGTTGTATTCCGCTTCCGGCAATCTGGATGAATTTGTTTACTTTGTTTTCTCTTTGTAAAGATTGGATTGGGGGTCATTGTATTTTCCGATGATGGCTTGCTTACTGCCTGATTTTCCATCCTTCCAACGGACAGTGGTGTTGATTGTATTCACGTTAGCTACGTTGAATCCTCGTGCGTTATTTACTCTGCTTTAATTTTTAAATTTCATTAAAAGCTGAAGTGTAGAATTACATGTAGCACCCGTACATACTGTAATGACCAAGAATCGTTGAAAATTTCTATTCTTGTCTTCTTTTATTTAAATTCGGGCCGTTTGGGGTTCAATTCCTGGTAAGATTCACTTGTAGCTTTGTATTTTTAATCATTTTTATGTTTTATTCTCATCTCTGTTCTACTGCCAATCTAGAAATTCTCCTGTAGGGCATTCTCTTTACCATAGAGAGAAGAATTGGGAGTAATTCTGGGAAGTATGCTCTTCCACATTGCTTTTGTATGAATATGGATATGATTTTATGGTGCCTTAAAACGTATCTTTGGGTTTTGAGGATTTTTTTTGGTTTTGTGTGTTCCTTTTACTGTGAATATGGTTGTTGTTGTTTTTATTTCGGTTAAAACTTTAAAAAGTTTTTAATATGCGCCGAGCTTTAATTAAATACATGTTTGTTGTTGCTGCTGTTGCTTTTGGGGATTTAACTCTGATGATGTTGGCCACTCAGCGACCCCAAAATTGTTTGCACGATTTGCTGTTTATGGACAGAATGGATGAGTTGGTTGCTTTTGCTTGCTTGGGTTGTCCGTTGGTCGGCGTTGGTGTGGGATTAGGAGTAGAAGCGTGGAGAAGAGTTTTACGATATCAAAATAGGTAGCAAACTTCCTTTCTTTTTTGTTTTAGTGTCTGTTTGAACAGTTGCTAAATTGTATCCTTCAGATAGTCGTTGTGCGTTGAGTACTAAGGCGTGGGTAGTAGTCCGGCAAAAAGGGATGCCAAAACCACGGTTAACGATTCACCACGGAATAATATTCGTTAATGAAAATTCAGGAATTTCTCTACACTCAAAATAGTGGTGATCTTATATGAACGAAGGGAGCCACCGTGGTGCAATGGTTAGCATGCTCGCCTTGCATACACAAGGTCGTGGGTTCGATTCCTGCTTCGACCGAACACCAAAAAGTTTTTCAGCGGTGGGATATCCCACCTCAGTAATGCTGGTGACATTTCCGAGGGTTTCAAAGCTTCTCTAAGTGGTTTCACTGCAATGTGGAACGCCGTTCGGACTTGGCTATAAAAAGGGGGTCCCTTGTCATTGAGGTTAACATGGAATCGGGTAGCACTCAGTGATAAGAGAGAAGTTCACCAATGTGGTATCACAATGGACTGAATAGTCTAAGTTAGCCTGATACATCGGGCTGCCCTTGATGATAAAAGTGAGGGAATTAATATTAATAATAAAAATAAAATATCAAATAATTGCGACAAATTAATTGTATGAACAATAACTGTAATGAAAAAATGTATAATCATAAAACTACCGCTACAGCGCAGCCAAATTTTCATTCATTGCAGCCAAAATTTTTCCCTGCGAGCATCCTTTTGAGGTCTGAGAACAAGAAAAACTCGCTGGGGGCCAGATCTGGAGAATACGGTGGGTGAGGAAGCAATTCGAAGCCCAATTCATGAATTTTTGCCATCGTTCTCAATGACTTGTGGCACGGTGCGTTGTCTTGGTGGAACAACACTTTTTCTTCTTCATATGGAGCCGTTTTGCCGCGATTTCGACCTTCAAACGCTCCAATAACGCCATATAATAGTCACTGTTGATGGTTTTCCCCTTCTCAAGATAATCGATAAAAATTATTCCATGCGCATCCCAAAAAACAGAGACCATTACTTTGCTAGCGGACTTTTGAGTCTTTCCACGCTTCGGAGACGGTTCACCGGTCGCTGTCCACTCAGCCGACTGTCGATTGGACTCAGGAGTGTAGTCGATTGGACTCAGGAGTGACTGCAAACACCGCTCAGAATCATCAACACGTTGTTGTTTTTGGTCAAATGTGAGCTCGCACTCACATGAGAGCTTCCGCATATCCAAATAGTGATGAATGATATGACCAACACGTTCCTTTGATATCTTTAAGGCCTCTGCTATCTCGATCAACTTCATTTTACGGTCATTCAAAATCATTTTGTGGATTTTTTTTTGATGTTTTCGTTGGTAACCACCTCTTTCGGGCGTCCACTGCGTTCACCGTCCTCCGTGCTCATTTCACCACACTTGAATTTTGCATACCAATCAATTATTGTTGATTTCCCTGGGGCAGAGTCCGGAAACTCGCTATCAAGCCAAGTTTTTGCTTCCACCGTATTTTTTCCCTTCAGAAAACAGTATTTTATCAAAACACGAAATTCCTTTTTTTCCATTTTTTTTTTTACAATAACAAAAGTTGCTTCACAAAAGACGCTCTATCTCACAAACTAATTGACTTACAGACGTCAAACTTTGACACGAATCATTTGAAGGTTGGTACTATATAAAAATAATATGCATTTAATACTAGCGACGCCATCTATGTGCCAGACCGGGAACTTATCAGCCAACCTGTTATAATGAAATAACATTTAAATCAACTGAGATTTTGAGTCTTTGGAAAAAAAAATCTTTAAATTTAGGCTAAAACTTATTTTGAGGATTTTGCATCATTGATTATATCTCTTTTTTAAGTTTGAAGGATCAATTAAAATGTTTGTTTGTTTGTAAATACTATTATTGCTGCATTGTAAAAAGAAAATGGAAAATTCAGTAAATTACCAATATCCAAATTTTAATTTTATTGAACCTATATTTAAAGCGGGTTGTTTCCCAAATTTGACTCGGAATCAATACCAAAATCTATAACAAAAAATCAAGTTCTTTGGACTCAAGTAAACTTTGAATTCCTAAAGAAGTGGCTACAAGAAGTGCTACCTTTATTCTATCAAGAATGTCGGTAAAGTTGGTTAAGAATTATAGACAGGTCAAGCCAGAGGTTACTAAATCTAGGGAAATTGACTTATGGCGATTTCGATTGGTAAAAAAGGTGGACCATTCTCGAAATTGATTGCAAAATATGAAGGACACTGTCATAGCTTTTGGGTCCTGTATTCCTCACAATATTATGAATTAACAATAACTTTGGAATGCCACTATCATTTGGGCGAAAATACAATTAGGACAAAAGTAGTGTAACACCTAGGCAACATAAACCCAGAAAAAGGGGCTCTAATGCCAACTAAACTTTATTTTAGTTCATGAAGATTACTTGAATAATTTAATGCTAGCTTTAATGACGTGAACTAAAAATAAGAAAAAAAGTTGTATACAAATATAGTGCACAATTTTACTACAAAATATTCATATAGTTCATATTTTCCTAAAATGGCAAAAGTTTGCTAAAATTGAGTTCATAAGTCTCTCAAATTAATAAATTTTACTAAAATTGTAACTGTCTTGAACTTCGTACAGCGCTAAAGACATTTTAACAATTTTTAAATCCAATTTTTTCTTTCAACATATGAAATTTTCTTAAATTACAGAAAAAATTGATTATTTATAATAATTTTTATTCAATTTGACAAAAAGTATTAACTTATTTGTAACATGTTGCAATTAGAAAAATATGTTAGTTAAATTTTTCTAAAATAAACCTGCATTTTCTTCGACGGTGGGTTCACTATTTTTTGCGAAACGAAAACGCCGTTAGTAATGCTATAATAACCTGTAACCAAAAAATAATTTCTTTCCTCCGCAACGAAATTTTACATAAATGAAAACCTCGTTTTCAGTAAAGTATTGTTTTAAGACAAAACAAACCCGAATTATTGCTATCGTTGGAACGATTGACGCTTATATTTTTTATTTGATTTTAAAATTTCCTCAGAAAATAAAACTGCTCTTTCAGTATGAGAGTACTAAGTGAATACTGTATTATGCACACAACACAGTTTCATATGATTTCACCCGTATTCTCTATAAATATCACCGTTTGGCATCCCTATTTATGGTTGAGTAGGCTAAAGTTGTTGTGTAACTTTCTACTTTTGCGGTAATTGTGTGGAGGGCATTTAGGAAACACTCAAGATTATACCTCTGTTGCCGCAAATGTCTTTGGCATAAAATATTCAGGCCCCAAAAATGTGTTGTAAAATTGAATCCTTCACAAATATCTAAGCCCCACAGAGGCTAACTTGAACTACACCCCACCACAATAAGATACCATGCCAGCCTGTGTGGAACTTCCACTGGACTAGCATATAGGGGAGACGCTTTAAAATAATTTTAGTAACAGTAGTGCGTTCGATCATAGAGGACAAGATGCGAATTTCAGTATTCTTTCTATTCGTTACTCTGAAATTCCCATGCTCAACACTTTGACTACTCCATGGACATGTTGGAAAATATTTGGAATCTTGTGATTACTCGGGTGTGTATTTCTGTTTGCTTAGGGCTTTTGTCTTTTTTTGTTTTTGTGGCAAGGAACGATAATTTGCTAGCAGTAGTCTATGCATCCTAGAGAGCTGCCTGTAATGTTGTTTGCTTTGGAAGTGTTGTGCATGTTGTGTCCATGAAACCATGTGTTTGGATATAAAACTAAGCTTACACCATATTTATCCGCCTGTCTGGTTAACTGGGGTCTGACTAGACCGTCTACTGTTTGTGCTTCTCTTTTGGGTTTTATTTGCTGGCCGTCTATGAAATGTGTGAAAATAATTTGCATTCTAAGCCAACGGCTTTCCAAATGTATCCAAGTAATGCGCCACTAACACTATTCCGTCCAGTTTTGTTTTGTGGTAAATTTGGATGGTTGCTGAATACGGAATTGTTTCTAGATTTAATGTAATCGTTCCGTTTTACAAACGATAACTATGTACATTTTCAAGGGCTTAAATGGAAACATGAATAAGTACTAGGTTGAAAGAGGCTGTCGATACACCCAAAGGCAGACATGGCTAGAGATGGCTTCCAGAGAACACTGATTTGTTTATCTTAACATATGGTAAAGGTTTGGCACTTTGAGAATATTCTTCATGTTAGTGAAGAGAAAATACAAATTTAACAAATTTGATTTAAAATTTTTCTTTAGAAGTAAAACGTTTTCAGGGAAATATTAACTGATTTTTAAGAGCCTATGTTTCTCTAATAGATATTTCTAAATGCACAAAGGGTTAAGTTTCCAATTTTTATTTTGCCGTTTGCATCGGTTGATATTTTTTTTGCATGGTTATAACATATATAAAAATTAATACTAATTATTAGGTTAAATTATTTTAATTTTCATATTAGTCTGATTTCGAAACAAGCTATTAACGTCCAAATGCATGATTTTATTTATAATTAATTACATCCGTTTACAAAAAAAATCATGTACACTTGATAAGAGGCAACTTTTCTTAGGTATTCCTATCTGCTGAATTCGAAAAATTAAAAACAAAATATATGGAACAGTTTTTGAGATATCCCGTTAGTTTTTAGTTCTTTTTTCATTAACAAATCATATCTCGAGTTAGAAATGTCCGATTATTTCGTTGTTGGTACTTAAATGAAAGGTATTAAAGGTGATAAGTTAAGTTGAACACAAAATATCGATGCGAAAAGGCCAAATTTTCAAAACAAATCGTATTTTGCAATGGACCTTTTCCGCCAGAAAAGTATAAACCATTAAAAAGAATTTTCTTCTCTCCATGGTCGTATAGATGATACTCTAACGTAAGTAATAAGACCAGCTAGAAGAAGAACGACTGAAAAATGACAAAGTTATAAGCAATTGAGTGAACAAATCCGATGTCAAATCATGCAAATATGAGCAACTCACCCACACAAAAATGCCTCTCGGCCAGAGAGAAATGCATTTTTGTGTGGGTGAGTGGCCCATATTTGCATTTGCATGATTTTGTAATTTTTCTTTGTAATTTTTCGGTCGTTTTTCTTCTAGTTGGTCTTATTACTTACGTTAGAGTATTATCTATACGACCAAGAAGAGAAACCCGACGTGTTTTCAATGGTTTATACTTTTCTGGCGGAAAAGGTCCATTGATAAATACGATTTTTTTTGAACATTTGAACCACTTAACTAATCACAGATCCAATTATATACGATTATTCGTCATCTTAATACCTTTAATTTAAGTAGCAACAACGATATAATCGGACATTTCTAACTCGAGATATAATTTGTTTAGTGAAAAAAGAGCGAAAAACTAAAAATAACAGGATATCTCAAAAACTGTTCTATAAAAAAATTATTTTTTTTTTCGAGTTCAGCAGATCAAAATACATAAAAGTCGGCTCTCATCAAGTGTACATTTTCAGCGTAAACTAGTGTTATTATTCGAGATTTGTGGACTAAGAAGATTGATGAACGAGATTAATTGAGTCATTGAAAAGAAGATGCCACATGCAAATTTATACACGACTGACTATACATGTTTCCATTCGGTCTAATGAACTTTCCATACTTTTTATAGATGGATAACTTAATTTGCGTCTTATATGTTAACTTTTGATGGAGGAAATCAACTCTATGTCCACCATGCATTATTTTATATTAGATAATAAACCATATATGAGATTATATCTGGTTATATTAAATTATATCTTATCATAACTATGCATATCTGTTTAGATCTAAACGGCCCTATTTTGAGATCTTGTAACATCGCTCAATTTTACGTGGGTATATTCTACCTTGTTTATGTACCGCCACTGTGGTGTATGAGTAACAAGAAATCATGAACGATAACGTATACGCCGCATGGCCTTTTAAATGTTATTGGTTAACAGGTTCCGCTCACAAAATATTCTCACCCCCATTTTCATGAAGCTCCGTTAATGCTACGTTAGTTAACAAACTTTTAAACCGTACTATCGAAATATATGTCATCTTGCCTATATATTCCATATGTCAGTTAAGAACTTAACTGCTGAAAATTTTTCAGTTAAAGGTAACTGGAGAGAAGATATTTGCAATTTACTTTCTATTAACTGGCAGTTAAAGCCTAACGGAGCTACATGAAAATGGCCGTCAGTCTCACTTTGTCGAAATGTAAAATCATTCTTTTCATAGTGAGATTTTCAATTGCGAGCATCATAGTATGAGTGTAGTACAAAACAAAACGACACAGTCATTAAGGTGTCAATTTTTTAATGATGCAATAACTTTTCGATGTTTTATTAAAAGCAATTTTGGCTCCTATATGTTTAATTTCCCCTTGTCAAAATGTATGAAATTTATCCTTGTTTAGAATTTTACCAGTTTAATTCAATAATCCATTTGCAATGGCAAAGTTTGCTATTCTAAAAATATCTCTGACATATTTTATTTGTTAATTTTAAAATGACATTTGGCAAAGTGGTTATCCCCATATCATAATCAAGGGATAGGATTGGTAGCGGCTGTCGCAAAAAGCACATCATTCTCGTCATTCGTATTTGTCGCTATCTTTATCTTTTATTGAATATTTTCACATTTCACAAAAATCCCCAATGATTGTCATTTTGGTTTTCTAACTATTGCCATTCAAACACATTTACACATTCGTGTAAATGTGTAAGTTCGATGCCAGAGTGAAATGTCCTTTAATTATGCATGTGTTTGGATGCGCCTTTGGGATTCATTGCGATGCAAAGACAGAAGTCCCCAATACACTTTCTATATTCCAGAGCATCACTAGGTGAAAGTGCTAGGAAATAGTTTCAATTTATTTGTATCCTTTCTCCAAGCACATATATTATTTATTAAACCTTTTAGTTGGGGGTATGAAAAGATCTTTAGTTTGTGGCTTATGTCAAAGTAGAGTTCTTAGCGTTGTTATAAATAATTTCTCTCGATTTGCTTATCTATTCTTAGTTGGATTTTGGCAGCAACTTGTTGAGACAACTCGGGAAGGGCGTTTCAAATTGATAGTATACGAATCAAATTGAATTCATATGATGTAGTAAGAAAATTAGTAATATAACTTCAAACACCACCTGAGATATCACAATGGGCTGCCACTATATCTAATCTAACCTACCTCCAAACATTAAAATTGTAGGTCGAAAACCATATATGAATTCTTATTTACTTTTGAAAACCCAGTTTCAGTAGTGACCATCCATGATAGTATTCTATCAAGGTAACCATCAAAATAAAAATAAATTTAAGGGCTTGTTATATGCTATATGGGCTAGTGATATGAGCAGACCCAAAATAAGTGATATGTAAAAATCTTGTGAGCAGTGAGTATATTAAAATCGCTCATTCGTTGCGGTGCGGTTTCATTGGTACACTGAAAAAAAGTATTTGCATTAAAGGTTACACAACCTAAATTTTAGGATGCGCAATTTACAAAATATTAGAGAAAAATTTCTTTAAAATAATGAAATTTTAATTAAAATAAAGTTAAAAAGCCTTTTTATGCAATTTAGGGCACAACTTTTGGAAATTTGCGTCCGTTAAAACCGTATGTCTTTGAACTATGGCAAGTATTCCTTAAAATTTCTTAAAGAAACACAGTTTTGATTTAAAGAAGTCGTCCTTAAAATAACTGAAATATTGAATCTTTAGATTTAAGATAAAAACGCTTCAAATATAGGTAAAGACTTATTTTGAGAATTTAGAATCTTTGGTTTAAAGTTTATATTTTTAAATAAATTCATGTTTTTTCAAGCTCGAGATCTTTTTCTATTTTTTTTTTGAATTAAGAAAAAATTTTTTACTTTGGAATTTTAAACTGACATTTGTTTTTTACGCGAATAGCTTTATTAATATACCGCGAAAAGTGAATGAAAACTCGATATGTGATATCTCTATCTAAATTTTATTGATCCTAGATTTAAAGTCTTTATTTTAAAGAAACCGCATCTTTGGCTCGGAATCAATACCAAAATCTTTAAGGGAAGGTAAAAATCTTTGAATGCAAATAACTTATTTTTGTGTACATCTTGGGTGTATGGGTGTAACTTTGAGATATTTTTACTTGAATATTGAGACATATATTGATATTCTTAATATTTGTAGATCAAATGCTTGTCAATAAAAAAAAATCTTTTGACTTTCAAAGCATAAATTCAAAAAGGAACGAAACCTCATTTTCCTCTCTCTTTGTTTTTGTATATCTCCATTTATTTAGGCTATGGCATTGCAAAAGATTTGCCATTTTACATTTCAATGTAAATAATATCCACAGCAGCTGGGTACACCATTAAGTGACAGCCAGCACCACCAAAGCCAGTCAACCAAAGCCAAATAATGAATTTTGGCGACAAATTTATGCAAAATTATGTTGGAAGTTTGCTTATGGACATAAGGCGGCATACTTTGTGTCTTTTAGCCCTTCTGTTTGAGTTTTGTTTGTTGTTCGAAGTGTCGCATAAACTTGTCAGCAATAAAGCGAAACAGTTTAAAAGTAACCACCATTTGGGCAAACGGCAACATCTCACCGCAAGAATATCACTGGTTTTCGGAAAAAAGCCACAAAAAGACCACACAAAAACGCGGCAAAGTTTTCTGCCATGCTCAGTGGTATGCGGTGTTAGGCCAAAGATATCAGCTGCACAACTGTGCATGTTTCCGAATATTCGATTTGCGTAGTAATTCTCGATTTTGAGATGGTAACGGATTTTAGTCTTATATTAAATTTTTAAGTAGTTTTGCTTTAATTTTTTTAGTAAGTACTCATTGAATAGTAGTACCAATATCGTTGAATCTATTACTTCGAATTTACTACCAAAAGAAATTGCTTTTATTTAATGGTGAAAATGAAATAATTTCATTGCAGAGGATAATTCCAATTGGGAATGAACCCATGACCCTTTCACCACGGTGCCTCCTTAATTAGCGATATTGGTATTCGAAGAACTTTAACCTTTACTCTCACATGGTTTATCCATTTATATGGACAATTGCCATCGGATTGCCATAGAATTGTTGGCAATTTGTTAATTTTATTAGCATCATCATTAACGACACTACAATGGCTTCTAAATGCTGGTGTCTTCTACGTTGCGTGACACCGGTTTATGTGAAATGAAGCGAACAACCACTCGAATACCACAGACTTGGCTAGCTCACCCTGCGGTCCACCTCCTCAGAGGAGACAACAAAAATTAAGTTAAGCTATTGCAGATAATAAACGTCTTTGCGAGAATTTCCTTTTTTGTCGGACACGTACGCTTCCAATGCCATTGGTGTCGTCGAGCCAGTGCAGTTGTCGCCATCGATGGAGCATTCGTCGTCTGGGCGAGCAGGTGTCACGCAATCCTAACAGTATTAACACTCGAATTATATCTATTCACGTACCCATGAACATCTAGCAGTTTGTCCTCCTTCCCAGATTAGCTCGATTGGAACTATCTTTTATAGCACGTAGCAGTTTCGTTGCTTTCCGGCGCATTTGGTGCGAGTGTTTAGCCTTATTATGAATTTATTGTATGAGGTGTTTTTTCCTCTACTTTTTTTTAGCAAAAAGTTCCTTGAAAGAGGGAGGAAAAATGAGAGCAATGTACGCTAGACGTGGCAATCAGATTTCTAAATTAAATGGGCGACAGGGAAGCATTCATCTCAATGAGGCTGATTTGCGTTTACTATAACCCTGGGCACAATTTAAATATCTTAGTTGACTTTATTAACACAAATGAGAGATACTAGACAGAAAACGCATTT
This sequence comes from Haematobia irritans, assembly GCF_050003625.1. Classification (NCBI taxonomy): domain Eukaryota; kingdom Metazoa; phylum Arthropoda; class Insecta; order Diptera; family Muscidae; genus Haematobia; species Haematobia irritans. Next base: position 772,747 of record NC_134397.1, read on the forward strand.
CATATTATCTTTGATGTATGCAATCCGGCTTAAAACTACATTTTTTTTAATTCTTATGTGTTGGGCTATGCATTGAATGTTGCCATTAATCTCCCTTACCTGAAGCCAGTTTAATTGTATTTCATTTGATATGATTATTATTTTTGAGAATGTTTTCTTTGAATTTAATGATTTTTTGCGTATGTTAGCTAAATAAACTAAAAAAAAAAATTATACACATATCAAGCTTAAAGATTTGCTAAATTTCTATGTCCCATTAAATAGTTCAAAATTTCCTAAAATTTGTATATTTTAAACCAAATTCGCCCCTCTTGAACTTCGTATGGCGCTAAACACATTTTTCGAATTTTTAGCTCCAATTTTTTCAACATCTTAAAAAAAATTAAATAAGTTTAGTTGAAATTGTCCTTCCTAGTGGGTTAATTGAGTGTAGTCGATGTACATAAACACTTTATTGGCAATTCTAAAGGAGACGTAGCCGTCGAGAAAATGTAACTTGTCTTCTAGTGAGTGACAGTGCTCCTTGGAGGAAATTATCAATTCAATGTGTTTTTTTATTAAAATAATATATTGCGAAACACGAACTTAATGTCGGTCTTAAACGAAAATTTTACTTATTTGGTGTACCCTATAGCAGTTTATGGATTTTGGAACCTTAAGTGGGAGGATATATTTCTTCATTTGTTTTTTTTTTGCACCCGTTTTAGCTGTGAGATTGTTTGCTCCCTCTCTAACATTTCCCAAAATATTTTTGCTTTTCATTTTTAATGGCAAACAAATGTCATTGATTAGGTCTTATTTCAATTTTTAAAAGCTTCTTCCTCAATTTTCTAACAACTTGCCATCTCCAGTAGCACAGCCAAGGGCTTTGCCTCACATACATATCTATAAAGTCTAATAAAAAAATATTTTGCTATGGATTTTCTAGTAGCATAGCATTCATGAACTGATAAGACGATATTAAAATACACACAAAAACACACACACGCATATTTACAGTATGAGCATAGAGAATAGGTTGGCAACGTTGGTCTTATTAAAACTGGAATTAATTGGAAACGCATAAATGCAAAGATACCGCTTGGAATAATCGTAAAACGTCAAAATACATGAGTGTCTGTATGAATTTTTGAGACGAGAGCGTTGTCGTTTGATTTCTGGAAGACAAAGTTGCCATTGGCAAGGGCAATTCAAGAGACAGAGTGCAAACAGTGATTGACATTAAATGGAATTACTAATTCCTTTGCGATATTTTCCTAGGTTAATCGTCCGTAAAAGCGTACTAAAGATTTGGCATTACTTACGAAAATTGATTAAGAAAATGTGAACGAAGCCAATAAGCAGCTAAAAACACAAGACCTAAAAGGATCTAAGCACAAGCCCATCTGCACTTCATCATTGAAGAGCATTAGGTGGTTACATTACAAGTGGGTTACCCTAATGCGCTAAGCACAAATATCCTGTTGATAGAATTCACAATACGGTCAGAAGATAATCACCAACCAGAAGTGGAAATCGTTACTATAACAACCGTATTGTGGAAAAGAGACATGAAGAAGCCGTGGATGAGGCCTTTAATAGGCAACGTTATACTACATTCAAAGCCTAAGCAAGCTAAAGCAAAACGAAAATGATTTTATATTGTTAGTTTCAATCATATACGGTGTTCTCACCAAGCATGTTTTGGGGTTTGAAATGTTTTCCTCGTTTTGAAGTGCTTATAAAGAGCACTTCAAAACGAGTCGTTTTCGCCATACTAAAAAACAAGTTCAAAACACAAGTTTTCCTCCAAAACACGTCAATTTTAGAATGAGAACCCACCTAATTTGGAATATACCCCGAATAACATACCCTATTCAAAATATATGTCAAAATATTGAAATAAGTTTCATAGAAAAAAAAAAAGAATAAACAAAGGCTTTTAAGAACATGGACATGTGAAAATAACATAAAAAATTTTTCCCTTTGCGCTCGCGGTATATAAAAATATGTTTAAATATACATGTACATACTTTTTGTATGAAAATATCAGTCCCGTAGTACTCATTCAGTCCCGTGGCTTATAACTTAACCACGGGACTGAAGCCACGGGACTGATAAAAATTACGTATTTTTGGCTTAAAACTATCAAAAATACATATATAGTTGTAAATAAATAGCAAACCTAAATGCTGTACGAAATGCGGTAGCTTACTTGTATGTTAATAATAATTTAATTTATTCAAAAGAAAAATAACACTTTCCACGGGACTTATAACTTTACGGAACAAGCACTGACTGCGACCACTCCGACGAAAATAAGTCGCAAACTAAAATAGAAGTACAGTTTCTTTGAGAATCTTCAATGAGAATAAAACTTCAGCGCGAGAGAAACACTACAAATTGCACATAACGGTGGTTACCTTTTTTTTAAAGCAGAAAACCACACCAGGCACGGGACTGAGAGAAATTGTTCCGGACAAAAGTCTATGATTTTTATAATTCCTTTAAATTAATTTTATTTAATCAAAAAAGAGTATATGTGATTTGAAGTGATAGTGCATAAATTCATTTTAATGAAATTAAAGATTTTTAATATTTACATACATACTAAGCACGTTTTCTTTTGCTATGTCTGCTTTGGACACACCAAGGGACTGAGATTATGTGTACGGACACAGAAAGGAGTCATTTAAGATTATTCACCCATATGTCAGATGAACTATCAATTTATTAGCTGAACTATTTATAACTACCCACAAAAATAAAATTTGGAATTACTTTTAATGTACATCCAAAAAACGTTCTTCACTTCACCAGAATTTCTTTTGGGGGGTAATAAATAAATATGATTTTTTTTTGCTCATTTTGCGATGAATTAAAATTTGCTGAATTTTACCAGCTTTAAAACATTATGAGGGCCATTATATACTGTAAATATTTGAAAAGTGTACTGATCCATTTCTTGGCAGTCATGGAATTTGCGATAAAATATGTGCTAGTGTGATAACTTCTGTCTTTTGGCTAGCCCACTTTCGGTCCATAAAGATTGTTTTCATTGCTTCCTTGACGACACTGTCTTTTTGTTAAGCTGATGATGTAAAGATGAGTACAGTGAAACTTCTGAAAGGTGGACACACATGGTCGCCTAAATTTTTGGCCACCTTTGAGAGGTGTCCAGGTATGAGAGCTTAATTTTAATGTGTTAATATACCAAACGTCCCCAGACAACTGTACATGTTTTGGAGGTGTCCGGTTTTCAGAGAGTCCAAGTTTGAGAGGTTTCACTTTATATTCATATAAAACATCCGTAATTCTCTTGATGATATGTTCTTGGGAAATATGCCCCCAGAAAAAATACGTCGTTTTTTATAGCCCATTTAACTTTATTTTAATTCATGAAAATTAGTTGATTTCAGTTCAATTTTGAAAAATGTGAGAAAATTTTTCTTATTTTATTTATTTTTTGCTTACCTTACAACTTCACTAAATATGAAAATTTTTCTAATTTTGTTTTTTAAATTAGTGAAGTTTGTTGAAACTGAGTTCATAGGATTCTCAAATGAGTAAATTTTACTTAATTTGTGTCCGTCTAGAACTTCATATAGCGCTAAAGATATTTAACAATATTTAATAAAATTTTTTTCTTCCAAATATGAATATTTATTAAACAACACGAAAAAAAAAAATTATTTTTAAAAAATTTTCTTCAATTTGACAAAAATTATTAACTTATTTCTATCATGTTGCAATTGCTAAAATATGTTAGTTAAAATTTTCTAATATAGACCTACATTCTCTTTCATGGTGGGTTCACTTTTTCCTGGGTGTGTATATGTGTTTCACTATAAGGCCTCCAATTGGAAAAGCCTCACCTATTCTCACTGTGAATTCGTGACCACAAAGTACAAAGCATATCTATAGAACATAATCGTGTTTATCTGTAGAAGTGTGTGTAGATGTACGAGTTTATTGGTTAAGACCGCCTCAGGTGCTTCACTTGGCCCAAGAGAAATAGAGGCTAAAGACAAGTATAAGATATCTTGACATCATTTATCCCCTCCACCCTCACATGCAGTTAAATGTGGTATCCTTTTACTTGAGCAAACATTATTGGTAAACACAACAATATCACATATTCGCTAACTTAGCCAAGTATCAAATCATGGCAAATGTCTTTCAGTCTCTTACAGCACAGCTAACATATAGGTCCTTTTTTGCCTTACGAATTTCTCTAGGCAACGAAAGCATGTCATTCCATCAAATATATATGGAAGTTGGCTGAGAGTGGGCCGTCACTCATTGTAACTATGAGCCAGAGATTTGTTTATGCTAAAAATCACTGGGCAAATATTTGCCGAGTACTCTGCATTAACCATTGTAACAGCGTTCATTCATAAAACATTTAACGTAAACAAGCGAGCTGCTCTATATTGTACATCCGTCTCCTCCAGGACAATAAAGCCAGATTGGTGGCAAACAATGCCGGGAAGACGAGAAGACAGACAGCGAAATGAACACAAATCTTCATTAAGTACAAGTACCTGGACAAACAGTCTACCAAAATTCCAAAGTTATTTGATATTTATTGATTTGTCTCTCGTCTAGAGTGGGAGGGTAGGGGAAAATCATTTATATTTTACTTTGTGTCATTCAAATACAGTCAAAGAACATTATTCAAATAATGAAGACGAAATGGTGGACACTATGCCAAATACCTATCCAATATCCAAAACAATAAAAGTTAATGAAATCCCAAAAAGGTGATTATAAGGCATAAGAAACAAAGAGATTTTCCACTCCTTTCGATGGCTGTGTCACGGTCATGTATATAATTTTACTATCAATTGAATTTTCTAAGTCAACTGTCAACTGAATGATTTTGTCTATCTGTATATCATAATACGCTTTGTTAAGGATTCGTTTCTGTCTACGTATTTGCTAAATTATTTAAGGCCATTTTCATGTAACTCCGTTAGGATTTAACTGCCCATGAACAGTAAGTAAATTGCAAAAATCTTCTCTCAATTACGTTTTACTGAACAATTTTGCAACAGTTAAGTTCCTAACTGGCATATGGAATATATAGGCAAGTTCGTTTGCTAGCACTAAGCACTAAGGGAACTTTATGAAAATCGAGGTTAATCAAATCAATAATCAATTCTTAGTGTGCCAAAACGATAACATATACCATGGATGATCCACATCAGTCCATGATTTGATGTAATGCCCATATCTACAAAAAAGATTTAGCAAACAGTGACCGTCTAAGACAATTAGTTTTTATAAAGTATAACCGCACAAACTTTTCAAAATCGTTCCTGAGGAAAGAAACCTGCCTTTTTAGTGTAAATCGAGCCTCTGAGTTTTTGTCCTCTAGAATACACCCATTATATATATTTTTGTTTTATATCTGTCTATGGTTTGACAGACAGTAGACCGATCTTCCGATAATAGAATGGAATTGACATTCAATGTGTCCGAAATTTGAAATCAGAGGTTTATCTATTTAGATCCATTAACAGATATCGGTCAGATATGTCGGCCAATTGTTTGATTCAATGAATGCCAGCATATAATGTTCATGAACTAGCATGACATGTTTGGGACATATATGTTAGAACATATTATGTTTGGGACATAAAATGTTTGTAAATATAATATGCTTGGATGCAAACATATATTAATTTAGAAATAGCCTATAAACATATATCGTACGTCAAGGCCGTATTCAGGGGGGGGGGGGGGTGAGGGGATCAACCCCCCCCCCCGAAATGAATGAATATTTTTATATAAAAAAATATATATATTTTTAGCTGCATAAAAAAATCTTATCGAAGATGTTGAAGAAAAGCTGGAGGTTTTATTTTGAAAAACGCTTAACTATAAAACTTGCACAAATCATAGAATACTAGTTGAAAAGCCCGTCAAACGACAGTCGAAAAAAAAACAAATTGTTTTTGTTCTCGCAGCACAAATTTCATTTTTGGAAAATCTATTTCTGCTTTTTATGTGTGTTTGTTGTTCTTTTTGTGAACATGGCTCGCTTTGTTTGGCCATAGCAACAACAACGAAACAGCCAAACACACATATGTAAATGAAATGGCGCAAAACCTGCGAAAAGAACCTGCCTAATTTAGCGATGGAAGCACTTGGAGAGTGCAATAAAGAGATATTTCCAAACGTGCATATTCTTTTAAAAATTTTGGTCACTTTGCCAGTTACTTAGGGATGGAAACTACAATTTTTAAGAAAGTACAAAAAAGGTATTTTTTGAGCGGAAAGATACTTTTTACTAAATTTCAACAAAAATTTCACTGGAAGATTATTGTCAAGAGACTGAATTTTAAAGAAAATAAAATTTTGCAAAAATTTTCTATATAAATAAAATTTTGCAAAAATTTTCTATAGAAATAAAATTTTGCAAAAATTTCCTATAGAAATAAAATTTTGCAAAAATTTCCTATAGAAATAAAATTTTTACAAAATTTTCTATAAAAATAAAATTTTGCAAAAATTCTATATAGAAATAAAATGTTGACAACATTTTCTACCGAAATAAAAAATCGATAATATAGAATCGCATTCTTTTTTCGACTAAAACATTCTTGAAGTTCAATAAAATCCTGTTTTTCACTATGTCTTTTACAAAATCGAGATTTTCTTCCCACATGAACATGTCTGTTTTGCCACATTTGTAAAAGACTATTAGCAAATGAGATTGTTAAAGACTTTCTCAAAATATTAAAATATTTTGTCAAAGCTATTGTACCATAAATCTGATATCGACTCAAAAATGTCTACACAAAAGGTAACAGACGAACAGACGGACATGGTTATATCGACTCAGGGACCCACCCCGATCATTATTGCCAAAGACACCATGTGTCTATCTCGTCGCCTTCTGGGTGTTCCAAACATATGCACTAACTTATAATACCCTGTTCCACAGTGTGGCGCAGGGTATAAATATGGGAAGCATTTAAATCTGAAGCAATTTTAAGGAAACTTCGCAAAAGTTTATTTATGATTTATCGCTCGATATATATGTATTAAAATTTTAGGAAAATTAATGTCATTTTTACAACTTTTCAACTAAGCAGTGGCGATTTTACAAGGAAAATGTTGGTATTTTGACCTTTTTTGTCGAAATCAGAAAAACATATATATGGGAGCTATATCTAAATCTGAACCGATTTCAACCAAATTGAGCACGCATACCTACAATGCTAATTCTACTCCCTGTGCAAAATTGCAACTAAATCGGAGTATAAAATTGGTCTCTGTGGTCATATGAGTGTAAATCGGGCGAAAGCTATATATTGGAGCTATATCTAAATCTGAACCGATTTCAACCAAATTTGGCACGCATAGCTACAATGCTAATTCTGCTCCCTGTGCAGAATTTCAACCAAATTGGGCCAAAACTCTAGCTATTAGAACAAATCTGAACCGATTTCAATTCAATTTTGCACACTTAACGGCACTACTAATTTTAATCCTAGTGCAAAATTTCAAACAGATTGGGCCAAAACTCTGGCTTTTAGGACCATATTAGTCCATATCGGGCGAAAGATATATATGGGAGCTATATCTAAATCTGAACCGATTTCTTCCAAAATCAATAGGGTTCTATTCTGACCCAAATTAGGAAAATGTGCCAAATTTGAAGGCGATTGAACTTAAATTGCGACCTCGACTTTGATCACAAAAATGTGTTCGTAGACATACGGACGGACGGACGGACAGACGGACATGGTTATATCGACTCAGGGACCCACCCTGAGCATTATTGCTAAAGACACCATGTGTCTATCTCGTCTCCTTCTGGGTGTTGCAAACATATGCACTAACTTATAATACCCTGTTCCACAGTGTGGAGCAGGGTATAAATATTGTATACATACCTATGCATAAATAAAATTTTCTACACATGAGATTATATGAATATTTTTTTTAAAGTTGAAACCCCCCCCCCCCCAAATTAAAATCCTGCTACGGCCTTGTCGTACGTGTTTGAGAGACCTAGAGCGTGTGCTGCAAGTAAAATAATGGAAGTAACCAAGTGGCGCCTTAAAAATATATATACACAAAGAAAATTTCATTAAAATTTTTTTCTACCTGTGTATGCCTAAGGTGAAACATAATATGTTCTAACAATACAAACAATATTTTGTTTGGGTCAATCCTGAAAATATATATGCTTGAAGGAAAATGTGTTTGGGGCATATGTTACAGAAGTTTTTTTTTTTTTTTTTGAGGGTGTGAGAGGTTTCATTGTAGTTCCCAAATTGACTATTTCCCTTCATTAAACGCCGATAAAGGAGGTATTATATATAAATATACCGATTCGGACTATTTTGCTTGCCCATTTCAAGTTATGTTATTGTGTGAGTATTTAAAAGTTATTGGTATGTGTGTGACTTTTTACGTTCGAGAATCTGAGTTCGCTGAAGTACACATCTCTAGGATAGACGTGCTCATTTTGTACCAAAAACAATGGAAGATGAAGACGGGAAAATGGGCGACGTCATACCAAAAGTTGCATTTACGATGTTCGATACATACACGTTAGTTCATTTTTAATTTGCAATATTTTTTGTTAAAAACTCACAAATGATGTTAAATTTTGTGTAAATAATAATGAGAAACTTTTGACCGATTGTTCTACGTCATTCCCTGATATAAATTTCTTTTTATTCTTAGTTTAATTTGTGGAACAAAAAATCATAAACGACACGTTTGCATCGAACGCCGTCAATGGTTTGATACCCTCTGCTGCCATTTTCCCATCTTCATCTTCCATTGTTTTTGTTTTGTACTCTAAAGGAATTCTTTTCGTAAATAGAACGAAGTATGTCAATGTTTTTTGTTTATGTTTTAATGTTTTGTCAGCAAAGAAAATGTTCCTTAAAAGTATGATAAAAAGGGTTTCCTTAGTTGTAAAACATTGGCATATATCGTTCTATATATTTATACGAAAATATATGCCGAAAATAAAAAATAAATAAAATAAATGATGCATAACATAAAATATTTTATTTTTTTAGAAAATCATTTGATAAAGAAAATGCCACTGGTGAGATTGGAACCTGCGTTTTTATTTTTTTGTCCATACTAATAAAGAACATCTCGAGAAGCAATTCATATCACAAACATTTGAATTGACCTTTCGACGCTTTATGTTCAATGGCGTTTGTGGCTGAGTGTGCTAAGGTGTTCTGTTATGGTGCCAGCAAACCCAGGTTCAACCCCGGGTCGGAGCGAAAAAGTTGTTTAAATTGAAAAATTAGATAAAATGAAAATAATAGTGTAGTGTATGAAAGTGAAATTGGTTGAAAAAATTTTTTTTCGCTTTTTAAATTTCTTTATTCAAATTAACTTCCAGGGAACAACTTCTAAAGCAATTCAAATGGAGTACTTCCGTCCTATGGCAAGCCTATGTAAAATTCATTGGAGATGATCCAAGTTTGCACCACTGATTGGGGATCCAAACTACTTTTTTGGAAGCTCTTTTTTTGCTGGGATAATTACTCGAACAATGAGTATAAAATACTTTCGTATTCCACACAAATGGCATTTGGTGCATCTTAACAACCCCTTCTATTAAATTTACTTCATTTGTTTTTTTTTGTAGTAGAAATTTAGCTCTATTAGATAAGCTTTCTCCGCTTGCAAGCTCGTTCAACTCGAAAGCAACTGCAGTTGAATGAAAAGAATTACTGAGACACCTGTAAGCAATTTTCCAGAGATTTTCCTGATGGCAAAAACAGCTTCTTCTTCGCATTCTCAAAGTGCAAATGTGCTTACGCTTTTAAACACTAACACCAACAAAATTATCTTTTTAGCCTTTTTGGAGTGTCCAAACTAACAAAAAAAAAGAACTCCCGTAAAACCATTTAAGCATTATAAACTTTACACTAACCTCGAGCAGGTAAGGTAAAAACTTAATATCATATCTCGACGAAAGAGAGAACATTACCACGACCACAACCCTAAGTGAGCAAAGTTTCAATTTATTTAAGTTCTGTAATAGTTTACTATAAATATGAATTTGGTAAAACCCTTGAACCGAGGAAAACAGCTCAAATTGAAAACATTTTTTTGGGGGGTTCTGTTGGGCAAGATAATCCGTACAGAAATTATGATGCAGTTGCGACATGGAAGGAAACATACATTGACTATATATTGGACAAAGTTACATTAGCAGTTACATTGGCAGTTTTATGGGACAATTGTATTTGTATTTTTGTTTACTTCCTTTTGCCAATGAATAATTTACAAGGAATAAATTGTTGTTGTTTTTATTGTGAAGAATTTTCTCACAAGACATTTAATTTAATCTCCTCTTTTCAATCCACTTGGATCCAATGTAAAATTCAAACCAAATACAAAGCGATTTGTAAGCAGATTGACCAACAAACTCAAGTCCATGCCAATGGGAATGTGAGACATGATTCTGCTGAAAAATACTTGGTACTTTCAAGAACTGTTGGTGTTTTTCTATTGTATCAACATTGAACACTTACCTCGAATAGATAACCCCAACTGAGAGATTTGAATCCAATTTTCCCCGTACATAGGCATCTTCGAAATTCCATTGGTAGCATATTGTGGCAAGGGATTTTTTCGTTTTACGTTGCCAAGCCCAAATGGTGGCCATTTGAATTTTTCGATGTAAACGTTGCCAATAGCTTACATCAACTCCTTGATGCGATAGGGTAGCTGCTACTGCATAGGAGGGTTTGCGATAGCGCCCTGCAATCGCTATATCGGTCATCACGGAATAGGGTTCTGTCCATTCCACTAGAAGTTCACCCCCCAAAGCCCACTGCTCATTGATCGCACGCAAAAAGGATAAAGTGCCACGCCCACTTTCTCTTCGGGCATTGTAGAGAGTGGCAGTCAATGTAGAACTATTGGTACACATTTCAATACAAGTTTGTGTCAGCAGTGGTGCCTTGTCGCTTGCCCTTTGTAAATCGGCTTGAATTCGTAAATTCTCAAAGGGGAAATAGAGAATACCAATATCGGTAGCTAAATTACTGGGATTTATATCGGCATGTATGGTTGGCGTTTGCTGAAATGAAATTTGATCTTTGTTTTATAAGAACTTCCTTGACCGGAAGAATGACTTTACCATTATATCTCCATGTAAGTGTGCCGTATATATTCCACCGAATCGAAAACCTGATGGTGCGTTGTGACTTAACGTCCAATTGGCTGTTATTGCCTTGTTCGGACTTAGTCGATGGCGATAATGCAATTGTATGCCATCTAGAAAATCTGGCATTATGCGATTGGCCAAGTAATGTAGTCCCAGTAAGTTTCCCGGATTGGTTTTATGTCTCGTACCAGGATATTTGAAGAAGCATGGTGGAAATGTTGTTTTACATTTTGGAGGACACCATTCACAATCCATTGCAATATTTGCCTCAAAAAGCAGTTTGCGATTAAAGAGACGAAAATATAAAATTCAAATAAATTTCTATATTTTTGTGACATGTCACGTCAGCATTGTATAATTATTCAGGTAGGTAGATTCAATTAATGAGGCCTAGGTACACCTACTTTAAGATAGCGACAAAAGCCAGTTAATTTAATTTTTTTTATTGATAATGGAGAATTTTGAATTGTATCCTGAATTGAATAAACGATTTTCAGTTTATCTTAAAATTTATAATTTAATTTTTTTGTTTTTCCTACATTCTTCTTGCGTTCAATGCGTTGTTAAAATAAGGATAACATAATGAGCTACTACATTGAAAAAAATATTGGCGCGCTGCTAAAGATGTCATGCTTTTAAAATACGAATGGGAATTTTGCTTAGCATAGAAGACGCATTTCTTTGATATAAAGGCCAACTTGGCTTTAATAATTCAAAAAAATTCTTCTAAATAATGACTAAAATGCAAAAAATCATTCAAAAATATAGGATATGTTTTTAAATACATTATTTTAAGGGCGTGTCTTTACTTGAAGCAAGGAAAAATTTTTACTCGAAGTCGAGTTTGAATTTGGAAGTCTAAGTTGTCGTTAACTAGCTTTTAAAGGACTTTGATAGCATATAAAGAAGAACAAGTATATACGGCCGTAAGTTCGGCCAGGCCGAAGCTTATGTACCCTCCACCATGGATTGCGTAGAAACTTCTACTGAAGCCGATGGCAAGGTATCTTAAAACTTCATAACACCGTAATATATACCACATAGTCCATACACTGAAAAAAATATTGTCGTGAGGTCAAAGATTTCATGTCTTCAAAATACGAATACAAATTTTGCTTAGCATAGAAAACGCATTTCTCTAAAATAAAGTTATTTTCCTTGTCCAAAAGTCGAAAAACTTTTCAATGAAGTCGTATTGTCCTTATAATTAAGTGATTTGACTTAAAAATGGGTATCTTAACATGAAAGAAAAAATTTATAGGCTAAGGTCAACTTGACTTTAATAATTCAGAAAATTTTTTTAAATTTAATGAAATTGTCTTTAAATTTGTTGTCTTTTTGCATCTTGACTACAAAGCAAAAAATCGTTCAAATATAGGACATGTTTTTTAAAACTTTATTTTAAAGAAGTTTTTTACTTCAAACATAGCATAATTTCTACTGGAAGTCGAGTCCTAATTTGGAAAATAAAGTTGCCGTTAACTCGTTTTTAAAGAACTTTGATAGCATATGAAGAAAAAAGCTGAGAAAGCGAAAAATTAAAATTTGTTTCCTAGAAGCAAGTACACAAAACCTAATTTTAAAAGAGAATTGTGTCTTAAAAGTATCCTTACTTGTATTCTCCGCTTCTTTGGCTCGGAATCAATACCAAATTTTTTAAAGTAAAGACAAAAATTTGGAACCGAGTATGCTTTTTTTTCAGTGTACGTGTTATATATATTAAACTAAAAAAGGCCGATTAAATACGTATATAATTAAGTTTAAAGTTTCTATAGAAATAAAATTTTGACAAAATAAAATTTTGACAACATTTTCTATAGAAGTAAAATTTTGACAAAATTTTCTATAGAAATAAAATTTGGAAAAAATTTTCTATAGAAATAAAATTCGTACAAAATTTTCTATAGAAATAAAATTTTGTCAAAATTTTCTATAGAAATAAAATTTTGTCAAAATTTTCTATAGAAATAAAATTTTGACAAATTTTTCTATAGAAATAAAATTTTGACAAAATTTTCTATAGAAATAACATTTTGACAATGTTCTCTGTAAAAATAAAATTTTGGTAGATTATTTTTGGCTTGAGTGGCAACCATGATTATGAACCGATATGGACCAATTTTTGTGTGATTGGGGATCGGTTATATATAACTATAGACCGATATGGACCAATTTTGGCATGGTTATTAGCGGCCTTATACTAACACCACGTTGCAAATTTCATCCGGATCGGATGAATTTTGCTCCTCCAAGAGGCTCCGGAGATCAAATCTGGGGAACGGTTTATATGGGGGCTATATACAATTATGGACCGATATGGACCAATTCTTGCGTGTTTGTTAGAGACCATATACTAACACCACGTACCAAATTTCAACCGGATCGGATGAATTTTGCTCCTCTAAGAGGCTCCGGAGGTCAAATCTGGGGATCGGCTTATATGGGGGCTATATAAAATTATGGATCGATGTGGACCAATTTTTGCATGGTCATTAGAAAACATATACCAACACCATGTACCAAATTTCAGCCAGATCGGATGAAATTTGCTTCTCTTAGAGGCTCCGCAAGCCAAATAGGGGGATCGGTTTATATGGAGGCTATATGGTTGTTAGAGACCTTATACTAACACCATGTACCAAATTTCAGCCGGATCGGATGCAATTTGCTTCTCTTAGAGCAATCGCAAGCCAAATTTGGGGGTCCATTTATATGGGGGCTATACGTTAAAATGGACCGATATGGACCAATTTTTGCATGGTTGTTAGAGACCATATACTAACACCATGTACCAAATTTCAGCCGGATCGGATGAAATTTGTTTCTCTTAGTAATTTAGTGTCACTATTGATGGGAACAGTACGAAAAATGTCTTGACTTTATATAGTTCCAGTTACACAGTGACATATTTGAAGGATATTTCATAATCGTGAAAGTGAATATATCTGCTAAAAATTTTTGGTCGCAGCATATATTTTCCATTTTTAATTTTCCATAAAACATTAAATACAAACATGGCCGGCGTTTGTGGTCTGATGGGGGTCATATTGAAATAGATTTCCTTCTACTATTTTTTGTAGCTAGGTTGCTTCTTACCTTATCACAGTATCGGACCAAATGTATGGACACTTGATTGCAATCCCACACCTTTTATTTACCTCACCAGAGCATCATCGGCCTTCTCAGAATGAGCGGAAACTCCAATTTCAATGCAAATAAATAATTAATGTGGGTCATTGTTTTGCCAAAATAATGAATTTCAAATCTGACAAAAATCACGCTTTGTTATTCACGGAATGCAGGCACAAGCAAATGAAGCAGACGCAAAAAAAGCCGTAAATTACACGGCATCAGAACAGAGAGTATGAGAGAGTTGTTACACAGCAATTTCAAATTTATTGTACGAACGCATAAAAAAGTAGATGAATGATAAAAATGGCAATGGCAGTGTCTCCTCTATCGTTTGTTCCATTCAAGTGGCTCTGGTATAAACGCAAATCAGTGGAAGAGCGGAAATAAATAAATTCGTTCGTAGATGAATGTGAAAACGGCAAAAATGTTAATGCACTTTGAAAAATATCAAAGGGGAAGCATCAGATAAAAAGGATAACTCGTTAAGCGTACAAACGTGTCTATCCATTGGGGAACTCCCCCCGAATAGGGTGGGGGAGAGGTATATTCGATTCTTTAAAAATTTATAAATATCTGTGGATGGAAAGCTTCACAATAAGACAGGACAGATTTTGCTATGGTGAATTTTGTGGAAGCGATTTATGGAGGTATTATTCATTCATCATTGCTTTTTTTTTGTGTGCGACACATTCGATGCTCATTCTTTCGGAAAAGGAGTGTGAATTGGTAATGAAACCTCGAAATGGCACATTAAGTGACAATTGACAGCTGGGCTCGTGGGGCACAATCGGCAACAAAAGTGAATAAATTCTTTCCTTTACGGTAGACATCCTTGGATTACACTAGCTTATAGAAAATTGATTCCATTCCATTATATACCGGACATTTTAGTATCGATTCACCGTTTTTGAAAAATCCGGCATTATTTTGAGTACATATCTCGCTCACAATCGAGAGTAAGAGAGTCAAAATTCTCTCAAAGGATTTTTAGTTTGTACACACAAATAAAATTTCATTAAAACTGAGCCAACGAAAATTTTTCATTGATACATATAACGAAACATTTCCATTAATAAAATGAAAATATTCGTATATAGTACGAAACGTTACGTTAATTAACAGAAAATTCGTTATAATAACGAAAAATTCATTGTATTAACGAATTTGTTTCGTTGGCTGACTTTTAGCGACACATTTCGAAACTTTTTCTATTAGTGTAGGTTATGTAGGCCATTTTAGCTATCTATTGTTACTCAGCATAGTCCGATTTGTGTAGCATTTTCAAACTTACTCATCATTACTGAGGAGTGATAAACAAATCGAGATCGGAATTGTTTTGCTGTTCAATTAAAACAGGGAAAAATATTACTACGGCCACCCCAATTCAATTACCTTAAATGTGTAAATAAGGGAGGATACATCAACTGGGAAATTATCCAATGCTTGAAACCAAGATTTGGGGAAAAATATCACATTCATAGAGATAAAGTCTACAAAAAATTCATGGGAACCTTAGATTAACTTCCAACTATTTGATGTTATTTTAAAATAATCTCTAATTTTAGTTTGGTTCATATTTAAGACATCAGTTTTCAAAATGTAGTTTCCAAATTCTCAAATTATTCTACGTAGGAATAGCTGATTCTAGCAAATTGTCATAGAAGATTAAGTGCTACTATATAGAGTTCCTTTACAATTCGGGATTGCAATATTTACTTCAATAGTTGTATTATCCTTAACTAAATTGGCAGCGCTCTTAATTAAGCATATGAACGATTTCTTCATCAATTAGCATAAATAAAACAGTGGCAACTACAATAAACTCAATACACTACACAAAAATTTGCATGTAGCACATTTTTGTTACGACGAGGAAAGGAAAATCGAATGACTTTTCATTGGGGGGATAAAAAAATCCTTTGGGCAGTTAACTGAGATGAGTAATTAACCGTGTATTTTTTTTTTATTAAAAACATGAAAAAAAAATAAACTGGAATTCAACAATTTAAGCTTGAAAATTATTTAACCGTGGGGGTAAATAAATGAAGAATGCTGTTTAGGATTTTTAATGTTTGCAGATAAAAAATAGACTAAGAAATAATTTGGAGTCATGGGTGCTCACAGTTTCATTTTAATTAGGAAAGGTATAATTTTAAATGAAAAATGATTAATTTATATCACATCTTTATTTGTAATTGATGTATTGAAGGATGTACCGATACCGATAGACATATTCTCATCCTACTCTTTTTGGAATTATTGTAGCCTAGTGTTCTACACGCTCACAAAAAATCGCTTCTGTAACATATACTCCCAAACATATTTTGCTTCAAGCATATATATTTTTGGGTACTGCCCAAACATTTATATGTTTGATCTCTTCCAATATATAATATGTTTGAAAGCATATTGGTCTAAACAATATATGTTTGGGTAGTCTAAGTTCCAAACATTTTGTATTTTTGCATCCAAATTCTATAATGTTGTCTTCCAAAAAACAATATGTTATTATGTGAACATATAATATGTTTGGAAGCATTTTGCACCCAAAAATATTATATGCTTAAAAAAATTCTCCGAAACAATATTGTGCTCAAAATTTTATTTATTTATTTATATATTTACAATCATAATGAATTATGAAAATAAACAGGTAATATAGGTGCTAACAACATAGATTTTCGACCTGAATGCTCAAAATTTTGTTTCTGCCTAATTGTATATTCCCCCACATCTTTCTCACTTCCACGAGATTTTTTAGTTCTTAGCACCTTTTTCTGTAATACAAACCTTGTAGAAGAAATTATTCAATTTTATGATTTTTTTTATTTTAATTTTACCTTTTGCCGGACGGGAATTCGAACAGCGGACCACACAGTTTGTAAGGATCAAAGAAGTAGCTGATCAATTGCCCAAGGAAAAATAAAATGTTAATTTTGTAATAACAAGCAACAACCACCAACTTAATTCAATATCGCTCCCTGTTAAATAGCGCTCCAAGCTACTAAACACATATATGTTTATAGGCTATTTCTAAATTAATATATGTTTGCATCCAAGCATAATTATATTTACAAATATTTTATGTCCCAAACATAATATGTTCTAACATATTAACATATATGTCCCAAACACGTTATGCTAGTTTATGAACATTATATGCTTGCACTCAAAAATATTGTGTTTAAAAATTTGTGTTCCAAACATATGATGTTTATAGCCAAACATATGAAAAACAGTCTTTTTCAACCGTGTAATGTGTATATGGATTGTACAGACAATAGGTTTGACAACAGTTGGCAGTATATGAAGATTTATCTCAACTGAATATGAGTCAGGCCAAGTCGAGCAATACGAAATGTAATTAAATGCTCAATCTTAAATTATGAAACAAAGCCATCCAGAACTATTTAGAGAAGCCATTTCACTAACATTTGCAAATGACGGGATGGGGCAAGTTGAAGAAGACGTATGTTTTTTGTTGGTCCCGTCTGTCAAGAAACATAAATGTTGTCTTTGCCCTATCCAAAGCTTTTGTCATTGCTTTGTATGGGTGAGTAAGTATCCGTCTGTCTGCCAAGATGGTTGTTGTTTTTCTTTTTTTTTTTACCATGCTCCATTGTTCGTTGTTGGTAACATTTCACTTGGCTGTTGATGTCCATTCGGATGAGGTTGATGATAATGACGACGATGATGGTGATTATTCGGAAGAGATGTATCCTGCTGAAGAATCCAGCATACCGAGCGTGCACACGCTGCTATCATCCACTCCAACAGTCAATAAGTGAAAAAATCAAAAAGCCATAAAAACTTTACACAATTGGAACGTGCAAAATGCCTACAAAGGCCAACACCGATACATTGTGGCATAACTACTGAGACTCGCTCCGTCTACTCAGAGAATCGTCTTTCATTCACAGACAAAAAGAAAACCATGAATGGGTCCAGGCTAAAAACGTTGGCAAAAAAGGTCAAAATACATTAGGCAAACACACCATCAAACACCCAAAAGGCTCACACACACACACATTCAACATGAAATGGTCATAGTTTGAAAATAGGGTTTTCGATTATCCCCTTATTCTTTGTACTTTAATTTATCGTAAATGGGAATTATATCCCCAAACATATTAACTAATATCGTTGTAATGCGAGGCAAATACAATTTCAGAACGTTATGTTCTCGTACATGCCTGTTTAGCTTTCATTTTTCATTTTAAATATTTGAATTCCCGCCATGTCTATTCCGCCTCTTGTGCTACGGCATCTAATAAGAATTTCTTACTGTTCTTCAATTGAAACCCCTTTTCCATATCTTCAAATATTCGAAAATCTGGATCTAGGGTTGAAAGTTCTTGTTACGGTCTCATAAAAATATGATGTTTGATAGTCCAGGTACACCCTCACAAAAAATCGCTTCTGTAACATATACTCCCAAACATATTTTGCTTCAAGCGTATACATTTTTGGGTATTGCCCAAACATGTATATGTTTGATCTCTACCAATATATAATATGTTTGAAAGCATATTGGTCTAAACAATATATGTTTAGGTAGTCTAAGTTCCAAACATTTTGTATTTTTGCATCCAAATTCAATAATGTTGTCTTCCAAAAAACAATATGTTATTATGTGACCACATAATATGTTTGGAAGCATTTTGCACCCAAAAATATTATATGCTTAAAAAAAATTCTCCCAAACAATATTGTGCTCAATATTTATTTATATATTTATAATCATAATGAATTATGAAAATAAACAGGTAATAACAACATAGGTTTTCGACCTGAATGCTCAAAATTTTGTTTCTGCCCAATTGTATATTCCCCGACATCTTTCTCACTTCCACGAGATTTTTTAGTTCTTAGCACCTTTTTCTGTAATACAAACATTGTAGAAGAAATTATTCAATTTTATGATTTTTTTATTTTAATTTTACCTTTTGCCGGACGGGGATTCGAACAGCGGACCACACAGTTTGTAAGGATCAAAGAAGTAGCTGATCAATTGCCCAAGGAAAAATAAAATGTTAATTTTGTAATAACAAGCAACAACCACCAACTTAATTCAATATCGCTCCCTGTTAAATAGCGCTCCAAGCTACTAAACACATATATGTTTATAGGCTATTTCTAAATTAATATATGTTTGCATTCAAGCATATTATATTTACAAACATTTTATGTACCAAACATAATATGTTCTAACATATTAACATATATGTCCCAAACATGTTATGCTAGTTTATGAACATTATATGGTTGCACTCAAAAATATTGTGTTTAAAAATTTGTGTTCCAAACATATAATGTTTATAGCCAAGCATATGAAAAACAGTCTTTTTCAACCGTGTAGGAACGTGAGACAAGCAGGGAATTTATTTGTTAATTTCCAAAAAGTGAACCCTAAACCAAAGTCTACTTGATATGGGACAACTTGTAAAGGCGATTCTTCTTTTCGAAACATTTAACACAAAATAGCATAAAGACACACACACACACATACACTTGAGTATACAATCGTATTGACATACACTTCCATGATAAACGTAGGCTGTGGCCAATGTTGCACAAAGACTGAAGGACATACCCACACACACACACACACACACACGCATGTGTCCCTTCCCCTATGAAATGAGTAAAGGAAACCATTGATGTTTGTCTGTCCCTTTTTCTTTAAACTTCGTTTTGTTTCGTGTTAACCAGGCCCTACATTACATTGTAGCACTAGTCCAGAAGCTCTTGGCCGGCTGGCTACTCTACTATAAGGATATACTTTTTGTGTCATTGCGAACCTAGGATTGTTGGCAATTTCCAATGATTATCCATCCTTTCGTTTTATGTTCACTTTTTTTTATTCTGCTGTCATTATATTGAGTGGTCCTAGGGCTTTGGTCAAGACCACCGTCCTATTCTAAGTGTGCGTCTGTGTGTGTGGGTATTTGCGTTAGTTGGCGAATGGTTTTGTCCCTTCTTTAGCATCCTCCATTGATCAACAATTGATAAGTACTTTCTGAGCGGAAATGAAATTCATTTTTATACGAAATAATCGTACATTACACGCTTCAACACCTCATACGTTTTTATGGACTGGTCACAGAGGACTTCCAAGTGTAATAACAGCTATCTGGGAGCAATAAAAGTAGCACAAAAGGAGCAAATAAGTGCTAGACAAAACTGAGAAAAAAAAGGATTCCAACGTGTCGACACTTCATTGGTTTTATTTACTTTGGAAATTGCCTCAATATCCTCTTTTGCAATGATTTGATGATGTACCCTTTTTGTATCGATGCTTGGTGCATTGTCTCCAATTGATACATACCATCTACAACTTAACACAATAAGGGGATAGGGAATAGTCCCAGAAAAATATGTTTACAGAGCGAGGTCAATAGTCAAGGTATCTATAAAATGAACATCCATGGGTTAATAAAGAGGATTTGTAGAAAATGGTTGTCGATATTTTCTTTTTATAATCTGGTGCCTGAATATTTGATTTCAAGAAGATAATTAACAAAAAAGTGAATGCCACTGACAAACTGAATTTGTTAGCGATTACGATAATATTCATAAATTCCCTAAAAAAAATAAGAAACAAAAGAAAATATAATTTAATTATATTGTTGGCATAAAAACGAGGCCGTCCGACATTTCCCGTCACACTTTGATAACACATAACGCTTTTAAATGTTTTTCGAAATTCATCATTTGATGTTGTAGTGCAACCTTGTATTAAGTGTCAAAGTGAAACAAAATATTTTTAAATTATTTATATAAAATTTTTGAATCGTCCTCGTTCAAGGACTTTTGGTTAATTCTCGTAGAGTCTTTTGTATTTTAATTAGTATTCCAATTTAATCGAGTTAAACAGGCATGCCAATATAGGTACTTTCATATTTCATTGTTCATTTTTTTTTATAGATTGCCATGCACCACATACAAAAAATGCCTTCCGATTTAAGTGGAAGCCAAATTTATTTCGCCTTCCTTATCTTCTGGTTATTGCATTAAACACTAATCCCTATACAAGCTTGTCCTATTTATGCAAATCGTTTAAATAAACTAACAATTTTGTTATTCCATTGCAAAAAGAACAACACAAATGGAATAACAATGATGTCAGAGTGAACAAAAAATAAACACGCTTTCAATTTGAAAAATGCATAGATTATCCTGCCGTGGCAATTGTTGTTAGCTAAAAAGTAGCGCTAAACGTGGCATTGCGATAAACACTGTGGAGGTTTTATCGAATATTTATGCTGATAATGGCTGATTGTTTATATTTTTGGAATTTAAAATTCAAATTCAAATGAAATTCCATACAGTTTTCGCTAGTTCGATGCATCGATTGTATTTCCGCTTGACCCCCTGCGGAAGTTCGTGTAGAGTGGTGGTGGTGGAGCAAGGCCAAAGTGCAAGCAGCAACCCCAGCTCTGGCGATTTATACCCGATTACAAGTTGTATTGAATTTGCTTTGATTTGCTGGGATTTCTTTTTCTTAATGCAATTAAGGACGTTTTTTGCTTGGATGCACATTTAACATTTCATTCCTAATGCTAAGTGGATTAGTCGGAATGGAATTAAAAGCAGCAACCATTACAGGGTATGACGAATATTGAGGAGCACAAAGTGAATAAAGAGAAAATGGAGAGTAGCTTGCACAAGGAATCAATCGCGGTGACGATGATGTGAGAGGAGGGAGGATCAATGAAATTGCTAAGCATTGCCACTTGATTTCTTTTCATTTCAAATTGAGTTAATAAAATATGCTAAAAGCTTTGCATTGCTTCTAGCATGTCACACGATAATGTCCATGACTATGGTCGTGGTGATGGATGACAAATAACAAACTGCGAATGGAATCCATACAAGTGCCCAAGACTATTCCATCATTCCACCAAGAATGTGTGGTTCTTGTTTAGTCACCAGCTGCAAATGAAGTAGATGAGCTGGCAGGCAGGTTAGAGGGACGATCCAATTTACCTACTTGCGAATTCCACTTTGGTTGCATCTATAAAAACGCTTTATTAAAGTGGGACATTAATTTAACAACTCGCATACTTGTTTCCCTTAATAAATTTCCAATCCACCTTTGCACCTGAGCTTGAATGTTGGCCCCCGAATTCATTGCTCCACATGTATGGTAGATCTGTAGCCCTGGTCCACCAGCCAATACTACTCATACCCATGTATGTGGCTGAGAGAAACACAAAACAAAAAACGTAATTTAATTTATTGCAACATTGTGGAGGAGTTTATTTTATGGGGAGGTGACGCTTGCGACTCCAAAATTTCAGCATGACAAACAAACGCAATATGTATACAGCAAAGGGGGTGGGGGCAAAGGCTATTTTATGAGTTTTACTTTAACGAGTCTCGCAACACATTCAGGTGGCCATAAAAGCAACTTAAATGCTGCAAAGCGTGTGCTAGTGATATCGCATAAAAAGCAAGGCGTAGTTAAATGCACGCTCGAAAGTGGTTGGCGGAAAATGAAGGAAGGATATCACCGCATATGGGAAAACTCATTCGCAGTAACACAAACACTCATTGTCAAGTATCCAGCGAGTTGAGGCTAATTTATTCGGGGTTTTGAGATCTACCTCTTCGAAGGTCTACATCTGCACGGCAAACAGCAGGGGATCCTATTTTGTAAAGGTCTTTGTGGTCCTTCGTAACCAAATTGCTCAAGTATGGCTCTTGTGATTTCTGTGATTAATTGCATTTTTCATGAATGAATGCAAAGAGGAGCATAGACAAATAAAGCTGATTTTGAGTGCATATCTCCAACAATGTCGGCTGATGAATCTCACCTTTCTTTGGCAATAGAATTAAACAATGGGACATTGGAATTTTGTAATAGTAGCACAAAATAAAACAAAACTTAAAAGGGTTTTTTTATGCGAAATTTGTTCGTAGTTTTCTAAAGTGCCAGTTGTTTGACCATTACTGGCAAAATCTAGGATGGTATTGTAAGCTATATTTGAAGAAACGAAATAAGCTTCCAAGAGGCAACAACCGACATAACATCTAAGCAATACAAAACAAGTAAGGAAAGTCTAAAGTCGGGCGGGGCCGACTATATTATACCCTGCACCATTTTGTAGATCTAAATGTTCGATACCATATCACATCCGTCAAATGTGTTGGGGGCTATATATAAAGGTTTGTCCCAACTACATACATTTAAATATCACTCGATCTGGACAGAATTTGATAGACTTCTACAAAATCTATGAACTCAAAATTTAAGTCGGCTAATGCACTAGGGTGGAACACAATGTTAGTAACAAATACGGGAAACGTTTAAATCTGAAGCAATTTTAAGGAAACTTCGAACAAGTTTATTTATGAGTTATCGCTCGATATATATGTATTAGAAGTTTAGGAAAATTGGAGTCAATTTTACAACTTTTCGACTAAGCAGTGGCGATTTTACAACGAAAATTTTGGTATTTTGACAATTTTTGTCGAAATCTGAAAAACATATATATGGGAGCTATATCTAAATCTGAACCGATTTCAACCAAATTTGGCACGCATAGCAACAATGCTAATTCTACTCCCTGTGCAAAATTTCAACTAAATCGGACCAAAAAATTGGGCTCTGTGGGCATATGAGTGTAAATCGGCCGAAAACTATATATTGGAGCTATATCTAAATCTGAACCGATTTCAACCAAATATGGCACGCATACCTACAATGCTAATTCTACTCCCTGTGCAAAATTTCAACTAAATCGGAGCAACAAATTGGCCTCTGTGGTCATATTAGTGTAAATCGGGCGAAAGCTATATATGGGAGCTATATCTAAATCTGAACCGATTTCAACCAAATTTGGCACGCATAGCTACAATGCCAATTCTACTCCCTGTGCAAAATTTCAACCAAATTGGGGTAAAACTCTGGCTTCTGGGACCGTATTAGTCCATATCGGGGGAAAGATATATATGGGAGCTATATCTAAATCTGAACCGATTTCAATAAAATTTTGCACACTTGACTATAGTACTAATTGTTCTTCTTGTGCAATATTTTAAGTAAATTAGGGTAAAACTCTGGCTTCTGGGGCCATATAAGTCCATATCGGGCGAAATATATATATATGGAAGCTATATCTAAATCTGAACCGATTTCTTCCAAAATCAATAGGGATCTATTCTGAGCCAAAACACATACTTGTGCCAAATTTGAAGTCGATTGGACAAAAACTGCGACCTAAACTTTGATTACAAAAATGTGTTCACGGACAGACGGACAGACGGACATCGCTATATCGACTCAAGAGCCCACCCTGAGCATTTTTGCCAAAGACACCATGTGTCTATCTCGTCTTCTTCTGGGTGTTGCAAACATATGCACTAACTTATAATACCCTGTTCCACAGTGTGGAGCAGGGTATAAATACAGAAACAAATATGATTTTAATATTAGCGCCTTAATTTTGCAAAAGGCAAGCTGTCCATATGAAAATATCATATGCCCAAGAAAGGGTTGATTGTGCGTCGACATGAATTCTCTAAATGCGATCTGCATTATAAGTCTTTCTATCAGAGTATAGAATAGAGATGGGCGGACAATAGCAATCAAGAAGAGCTGCGCCTTTAGTTCGGAATCATAACGAAAATCCTTTTGTTCCGACGGCACACTAGATAAATGATTACAAATTCCATGAAGGAAAGTGTTTTCGAAATGGGGTAGGTTATATGTGGACTTTGGTTTTTTTTAAGGATCCTTGTAAAAGTTTTCCATTAAATGCTCATACAAACTCAAGCATGCAAACTCATTTTGAAGTCGGTGTATAATCGTCTTCTGGTGACTGCGATTTAATATTTCTTCTGATTCTTTGGAACTTTGGTGTTGAGACGTCAAGATTCTGTGCTGCTTGGGATCGTATTATTTTTTGGGGTCGTACGTACCTCTAATGCTCTGGATTTTCCATGTGTCTCAAATTGCTTCATTGTAATTAGATGCAGGGAGGGAGCAAATACCAGTGCATGTTTTCACGTTTTTAAATCTTTATTAAATCGAAAAGGTCTAGTTAGGGGCACACAGACTGGACCATTCATGACTGGAAACAAAAATAAAACTCTTTCCATCCGATGCAAAAAAACATTACAGGTAATAACCTCAGAATATTACTAGTAATGACCTGCTAACGACAAAGTCTTCAAAAACACAAAGCAAACCGTTAAACATTGAAGGAGAAGCCTCATGGTATGATGTGGTGGCAAACTAGGCAGCTGGTTAATAATAAATGAAGAATGGTGGCATGAAGAAAGGTGGCTACGTTGATATTTTGCAATCAAACTTGCCTACGCTTGTGGGGGTTTACGCCTATCTTGAGAAGCAAGCTGGTTTTCAACAAGACGGCAAATCCAAGCATACTTACAACATAGTAAAGAAATGGTTGTCGGAGTTTTCAAATGCTCAAATGGCCACCACAAAGACCCGATCTCAAGCCCATTGAGAATTTATGGTCTCTGGTTAAGAGGCGATTACACCAAAGAACACCAACAAATAGCGATGAGCTCTAGAGCCATGTTCAGCACAATTAGTTGGATATTCCAAAAAATAATAAAAACTTAATACAAAATATATCAAGACGAGTTAAAACCGTAATTGGAAATAAAGGACTATGGGCCACAGCGTTGCCAATTTAGCTATTTTCCCGCTAGATTTGGCTTTTTTTGAAAATGAAAAAAATGAATTTAGCTTTTAGCTTTTTTCTGGCTTTTTTCATGACCGTTTTAGCTATTTGTGGCTTTTTTTTTATTTTCGACATGTTTCTATTGAAATATAAAAAACGTAATTAGAAATAAAAGACTATGGGCCACAGCGTTGCCAATTTAGCTATTTTCTGCTAGATTTGGCATTTTGAAGTCGTTTAGCGGGAAAAAATGAATTTAGCTTTTAGCTTTTTTTCTGGCTTTTTTCATGACCGTTTTAGCTATTTTTGGCTTTTTTTTGACATGTTTCTATTGAAATATGTATAAAACGGCGTTTTTCTATCTAAGCCTTGTTGCCAGAATAAGGGTTTCCACATATTTCAAAGCTCAATTGAAACATTACATTTAGTATATTATCATTTGACTCGTTTATCCTTTTTATGTTATTATAATATTCTAAATTTATTATGATATTACTAAATTAAAATAGTAGATGTGAATTGCTTTGTACGCTGAAAAAATTTTGTCGTGAGGCCAAAGAGTTCCTGTCCTTAAAATACGAACGCGAATTTTGGTTATAATAGCATTTGTGAATTTCTCTTATATTAACTTTTTTCCTTGTCCAAAAGCCGATAAAGTCGTTTTGTCTTTATAATTAAGTGATTCAACTTAAAAATGGGTATCTTTACATGAAAGAAGGCTAGTGTCAATTCTAAAAAATTCTTAAAATTAAAGAAAATGTCTTTAAATTTGTGGAGTTTGTGTATCTTGACCACAAACCAAAAATAGAAGATGTTTTTCAACACTTTATTTTAAAAACGTATACATAGAATAATTTCTACTTCAAGTCGAGTCTGAATTTGGAAATTTAAATTGGCGCGTTTTAAAGCTCTTTGATAGCTCATGGAGAAAAAGTTGAAAAAACGAATCAATTACAATTCGGAATCAATACCAAACTCATTAGTGTACAAAATCTTTGGAACCGGACATGCTTTTTTTCAGTGTATGTAAGAAAAAATTGGGGCATTAGAGGGTTAATGGAATGGATTTACTTTTACGAAAATTGGACAACAATATATTTGTTTAGGTAATTTTCCAATAAAAGTTATTCAGTATAAACTTGCAAGATAGTAAGAATGGGTTTTATTCTCTTGGGTAAAATTAGTAGAAGTGTACACGTTCACGAATTTATATTTAATTCAGCGGTTTTAAACCAATTAATACGAAAGATATTTATATTTTCTAATTCTAGTGCAATTGGATTTGTTAACCCTTTCGACCCTAAAGTTGCCTGTGGGCAACTTTTTGTGTTTTGAGACTCACTGTCAGCGTTGTTTTTGTTTTTGTTCATAAAACTGTAACGGTATCTAAAGCTACAAGTGTTTTCTTCAAGTTGAATGAAAAATCAGCTAATTTTTTCATTAATATGCACGTACCTCAAGAAAAAAATATTTGCGAATTTAAAAAGAGGTTTTTATACATGTGACTTTTTTCAAAAATTACAACTAAAATGTTGAAAGTTTTTATTAAATCTATTGTAGTACATGTCAAATAAAATATTTCTGGAAGTGAAACCTTAGAATTGCAAAAAACAACAGATGGGAAATTTTTAAAAGTGAAAAGTTGCCTGTGGGCAACTTTGGGCAATTATGGTAGTAAAATTACATATTTTTTGTGGACATAAGACCTGGAAAAAAAGGTTTGAAAAACAATGATTTTGAAAAAAATTTTGAACTTCAATTGGGATGTCCCAGTGACGAGAAATGCGGCGATGATGTGGAAAACATATCTGCAGTGCAGTGGGGAATTTGGAAGGAATCGTAAAAAGGGCGGAAGCCACTTCTTGGCAACATACTAGTGGATTAGCACGAATATTGACGCTTTATAATACTTTGGTTTTTTACACCGCCAGTTAAATTGACATGGGTTAAAAACAAAAAAAAACAAAACATTTTCGTGAGTCACGCGTGATTCACGCGAAGCCGTGAATGAAATTTAAACGAAATCTCGTGAATGAAATTTTAACGAAACTTCGTGAATGTGCGTGAACGGGATTAAAGAAAAATGTGTGGCGCGTGAGCGTGAGTTAAAATCAAATTGTGTTTGTGATTGTGAGTGAGTGAACTTTCTCCGAAATCACGCTCCAGATAAAAATTTACTTTCATGATCCAACCCACGCCCACCATCCAACTCACGCTCAAGATAAAATTCACGTTAACAATAAAATTCATATTCACGATAAAATTCGCACTCACGGTAAAACAGACACAAAAAGTCACAATCACGAACAAATTCACGTTCACGATTAAATTCAAGCTCACCGATTTTAATCACCTTTACATATTTAATCACGCTTAAGATTTCAATAGCGTGAGTCACGAAAAATTTCGTTAATTACCAGAATTTTATTGAGCCACGAAAATTGTCGTGTTCCGAAAATATTCGTGACTTACGAGATTTGTCGTGAATTACGGAAATTGTCGTGAATCGTGCGAAAGCGTGAGACATAAACATTGTTCATGTGTGAGCGTGTTCGAGTATGACTTTTCATTTCGTGACCGTGAATTCCTACCCACATGGCATGCGTGAGTACAAATATTTCTTCGTGAATGTGTTTGAGCGTGATTGAAATTCCACTCACGCGCGCATCTAAGTATATATTTACTGTAAAATAACAAAAAACTTAACAAAAATCCAATAAAACGTAATACGTCTATCATTACAAAACAAAATAGTTTGTAGTCACAATTGCCCAAAGTTGCCCACAGGCAACATTCTCTACCGCCTAAACGAATGGACGACCCGAAATTTTGGCTAGACGCTTTTTAAATGACTTCAACATGATTAAAAGTAAAAAAAAATTTAGCGATACCTATAAAAATTCGGGGTCGAAACGGTTAATGATTAACCAGCTGATCATTGCAAGTTTTTACTGGGAAAAATGTTTTTACTGTGAAATGTAAACGAAGGACTACCAGTAAAAATTTGTGATAGTAATGAAAATGTATCGAGTACGCAAACAGAGCTAATATGATTTAAGTATTGTTATAGTCTCACAGAAGTAGAATTAAAATTAATACAATAAAAATAATATGCATTTTAAGTGAAATAAAGCCTTTAAGTTTGCTAAATTTTGATCAAAAATGTAACTTTTGACACCAAAAAAATTTAGCTTTTTTTCTAGCTATTTTTTGGAATTTTTTTAGCTTTTTTTTTGGCAAATCTAGCGGTTTTTAGTGAAACAATTCTGGCAACGCTGATGGGCCAACTACTAAAACAGTTGATTTTAATGTATTACACATAAAGTGCAAAACTGTATGCTGCCTTACTTTAATACACAATTTGGTTTGTCATGAAATAAAGTATAAATTAAATAAATTTTGTAGCAATACAACCCAATGTAGATTTCTTTTATTAAGCAAATAAAGCATACTTGTATGTGGTAGATATGCACTCGGTTTTGCTCCTCACTGTTCCTGCAAAGATATTCTGCTTAACTCTGTTAGTAACATTTGTATTTGTCATCTTTTTGATTTGGATCTTAAGGATCTTAGTGCTTCGGGTATCTGACAAAATATTGTTTTTTTTTGCAATATCCTTAACGAAAATCATAAGATTTTCAAGTAAACCATTAAGGAAAATTACTAGATTTTGCCGTATGTCATTTGGTCACAGTACGATGAACCCTTATAGGATCCATTGGAAATATTCAATATGACTCAAGAAAGGTTAATGTTCGACCTGCTGCCACCATAGCCAGAAAGAGATTTGTATCAATTTAATTAAATTGGAGATTGTATTTCATGGAATTGTTTGTGTGTGAATGACCCATCGTACGACACGTAATTGATGGACAAAAATGAGCCAAAAGACTCATCCAACATTAACCAGGCATTCAGCAATAAAAGTTGCCTACGAGACTAAACATAGCAGCAACCTGCCAGATGGCCGAATCAAGAAAATGTATTAATTTCCGGTAGCCTTTCTTTGGAAAACTACTCCTGTACCCTAGACATTAAGACTATGGAGTGGGATGATGACTGGGACCACAAGATATTCCGTATGCGATTTATTTTGTTGGCACAACAGGCCAAAGGTTAACTAAATTTAATGCTTTGCTGACTTTTACAAGGAACAAATTTACCCAGACACCCAGGTGGTGTAATGGTGCATGTATGATGGGCTATGCCCGAGTGTGAGATTGTTTGTTTGCTTGGGTCTGGGCTCTTATAAATAACTTTGAGATTTATATTAAGGTTACAAAGATTAAATACTAATTAACACTGGTCTCTCTTTAATAAGGGTGATCTAGCCTCTAACACCAACTCACACACTTATGTTACACTCACAAGAATAACATATCGAAATATCTGTGTGTGAGTTACTGTGAAATTCCACTCATATTTCCGTTCAGGGGGGTAATGGGATACACACATATGTCTGTATCCATTTAATGGCATCCAGAGTCTTAGCCATGGTTATTAGATGGCGTTGCCATTCATTCTCCGGTTCCAATTTCAGAAGTCAATTTCATCTTAGTATCTTCGTTGAAGTAGTAGTTGGAAGTTGTTGTAGCTTTTAATGGTGTTTTTGTTGTTTCTACTTTACTGGCTGATGTGTTGTGTTTTGTGTTTCTTAGCCACATAAAAGAAAAAGTTGTTAATTCCCGTCGAAAGTTACGATGTTTGACCAAAAACGCCATTTACTGGACAATTGGTTGAGAGAGACGTGTCACTCTATCACTATAACTTGGATCGTATATGTGACCAAAGTAAAGTATTTGTGGAAAAAACTTTCCCCAAACAGCATACGGTTTGTGAATTATATAAGGCCCTATTATATATCGGAAGCAGATGATGTGATGAATTGGTCGCGAATGGACAATCAAAATTTCAGGAGAAACTCTTTTTACGTAACGAAGGCAGGCTATCAATATTGGAATATTTTTTAAATGCTGTTAGTATAAAAAAGAAAAAAAGAAACAAAAGTTTTTGTAATGAAAGTGCTTAACCTATGATAGCTAAGATGCCCTCACTCTTAATATTAACATATATTATGTGGGCTAGGCTAGTGGAAACAGGTTATGTTAGGTTCATTTTGAGAATTCAGAATATTTTGATACTACAGTTGGTGAAGACTCATAAATACTTCCACGAAGAACTGTGACATCTCGTTATTGTAATCAAGTCCGAATAGTTTGCCAAGTAGGAAAACGATTACTTCCCAGCAAAAAACTTTGGAAGTTCTTCTAAAGGCACAACTTTAAAAGCGCTTCCAAAAATGTTCTCCCAATGATGTTCTTTATTTTAACTGCACAGAAAGTTCATTGGAGTTAATTTTTTATAACTCGCTTTTTTCATACTTTCAATGGGAAATTTAGTATCTTTTTTGTTTCAAATAGGTTAAAATCAGATTAAGAATTAATAAAATGATACTAATTATTTAAATTTTGCCGAAATAAATGTTAAATCCATTCTAGAAAACTTGCGAGTTTTTGAAAATATTTGATGTCAAACGTTCCAGACAAGCGTTAGAATGCATTAAAAATTATAAAAAATGTTAAAATTTATTTATTTGTCAAAATAAAACATATTTTCTTAATTCATATCCAAAACACTGAATTCGCATCACACCTTTAGCAAGTGATGCAAATTCATTGCAACGGCAACTGAAATGGCGGACATCCGTCCTATGACAAGCCCATATTAAATCCATCGTTTCTGCGCCAATTTTGATTCACTTCCGGATCCAAAAGAATATTTTCACTACTTTTTTGGCGACCCTTTTTTGCTGGGTTATTGAGACATTTCAAAAGGCTGGAACATTCAAAATGCTTTGCTATTCTGAGTTCTATTTTAGATGGACGTCCAAATCATGATACTTGCACAACAGTCGTAGAAAAGTGTCTCTTTAAAGAATTATGGTCACATGAGTCATGAAATTAGAACAAACCTTCAAAAGACTGCTGTATAAATTTGAAAGACGACCAACTCGTCATTTGTTTGATATCTGAACCCAGTAAATAGTCGCTGGGGCCAGGCAAATTCGGATCCTAATTTACAGACTCGTGGCTACGTGATGGACTTTAGACTTTAGAGTGATCATCTCCAAACACTGCTCGGAATATCCAACTAGTAATTTCTTTGTGCATTCAAACCTATTCGATCAGTCTATCGGCTTGATGTGTGTTGAGATAAATGTGAAAAAATTTTCCTCCATATCTACATATTATTCCAATATTTATTCGAGAAAAGAAAATGCCAGATTCAAATCTCGCAAGCCAGACTATACAGTGTGTTTCAGTGTGGGACACTACACATTTCCATAGTCTTTAACGAGATCTGGCCGGGTGAGATGATTTCATTTGGGTCTTTTATGTTAATTCTAATTATGAGATTTACATACCAGAATTATTCTTCCCAAATTGAACCGTTTTTTCACAACGACTGTGCATCATCTTTTCGTATAACTTACAATCCCTTAATCTTATTTTTATGATTTCGGTTTGTTTGTTACTACAACAAATCGAAATCTATTTTTAAATACATTGCTGAACTCACTTGGTTGGAGAACGATCACACTCAATGCTTTGTTTCTAGTCGACAACATATCATTTGGCATAATTCATAGAACTTTGGCTGTATTCTCCACTTCAAATATCTCGTTTGGCTTAGAAAGTCCTCCAAATAAAACAACTCCAAACGAGGATATGTGCAAAATTATAAACAAATGAAGTAGAATTTATTGCCGACGCCTGTCCACTTAAAACAAAAGAATTTTGTCCACAAAACCCAATGATGGCACTTTTGGTCCTATATCTTTCACACACACTCCCTCCAAATGATACTTTGGCCGAGACATTTCCAAATAAACCGCCTGCTTGGTCGGGAGGTTGTGTGAGTGTGGCACGTATTACTTTCAGGGCCCCCTAACTACTACCCAAAAGCCTTTATCCAAATAAGAGACAATTGTGATGGCTCCCCTGAAGTCACCATACCTTACCGAAAGTGCATGGTGGAATTTCCAATCTGCAGAATGATTCATGATACTTCGTTGTGTCTGTAGCATGCATTTAGAGTGGTGAGAGATACGAGTCCTGCCAAAGGTGATGTGTGAATAAATGAATGAATGGGCTGAAGCATTCAAATTTACCTCTTTGGTTGAAATGGGGTTTTATAAAATTTAATAAAAGTGCGTTTCGTTCTTCATCACATACACAGGCGCACCACACATGTATGTAAAGGGAACACACTTATCTCCCATACGAGTATAATACGATATGTGTGTGTTTGAATCTCAGACAAGGCCAAGTTGCTGGGATAAACCAGGTTGGCCATGTATGCAGCAATCAGCAGAAATGTTTAAAACTTATTTAGGTTTTTATTCACCATTGTCAAGGACTTAAAGAGGACATTCATATGTGGAGTTGGGTTAAGCTCACGTCTGTCTGCTCTTTGGTTTGCTGGTTGGTTGGTTGCTTGCTTGGATGGTTGGGGCATGTTTTATTTAAGCTCAACAATGCCTGCGTTTGTGTTTTATGGTCATGTAATTTATGTGTCTGCCGCGTAAGTCGTGGCACACGCTAGTTGGATGTAGTTTGCTGGTTCTACCATTACCATTACCACTACTGCTACTGCTATTGCTGTTGATGTTTCTTTTGTTGGCGCATTTTCTTTGCTTGTTTTGTTGCTGCGTTTTTGATGAAGCCGGGGATAAGCCCAAATATAAACACATGTGGATGGAAAAGTACATGCTTGCAGAGGGCTTTCCCGCTCGTCATGCATACGCATTTATCGTTCTAAATGGTTTCCAAAGAACTTGCAATACATACACAGACAGTTGAAGAGTGGTTTGGAGTTTTATGAAGAATTTCAACATAAGCTTTTGGATATTCTCGAACGAATTCTTACAGTTTAAGAAATGTTTCAAATGTTAAATAAATTCGGTCAGAATGGAAAGTTTGTTTCCAGCGGTGGTTTAACTGGTATCATAGTTTTGGATTCGAGAAGTTGGAGGTTCGAAAGAATTCCATAAGAGTTTTTGGTTAGTTTTTTTTCAGTTTGATGATTTTCGATTATAGAAACGCATTTTCATTTTTTTCTTCTAAAGTATTTGCCACTACAGGTAAAATTACTACTTCGTCCTTTTTTGAAGCCATTGTTGCTATGCTAAATTGAACCCGCCCATAGTACATATTATATTCTATTATAGTTCAATTACACACAATTTTCCCAAATATGGAGTTATAAAAAATCTAATTAAAAGAACTTCCTGTGCAGTTTAAATTAAGAACGTACTTGGGAGGACATTTTTGGAAGTGCTTTTAAAGTTGCGCCTTTAGAACAACTTCCAAAATTTCTTTTGGCGGGTATTCAGATCTGTTGAGCATGGGTTTTGTCAGATCATCTTCAAAAATATGTTGCCCTTTTCACTCCACACAGAAAAAATTTTAATTGAGTTTTAAAAAATATTCAATTAAAAATTTAATAGAATCAACAATTTTGTTAATTGAAATAAAAATCAATCACACAAATTAATAGTATCCATTAATTTTTAAATGGATCAATTAATTTTTTAATTGACTGTCAATTAATATTTTAACTGATGCTATCATTTCTGTGATTGAAGACATTTCAATTAAAAAATTAATTGAATCAATTAATTTCGTGATTGAATCAGAAAAATATTTTTTTGTGTGTATGTGCGTTCTTCCAAATGGTCCATTTCGCAATTAATAGTCCTGTTTTCTTTTAGTACTCGATGCATCATTTGTAAGAGCTATCCAGAATATCGCTGCACTGGTGTTCCATCCGGAACATTTCATCGGTGTTGCCAGATATTATTTTCCGTCACGGCTTGGATTTATGTAGGTTTCGTCAGATCATCTTCAAAAATATGTTGCCCTTTTTCACTCCATGTTCGTTCTTCCAAATGGTCCATTCCGCAATTAATAGTCCTGTTTTTTAGTACTCGATGCATCATTTGTATTAGCTATCCAGAATATCGCTGCGCTGGTGTTCCATCCGGAACATCTCATCGGTGTTGCCAGATATTATTTTCCGTCACGGATTGGGTTATACATAAACCCAAGAGGTTGAACTAAAACTAAACCAACTATGTATGATATAGTCGAAAATCTTTTCTTTTTACTAATCGACTCTTAAAACTACTCAAAATCCACTTTGAAATACAAAACTAAATTTCCTCTATAACTTGATAGATAGGATAGAATGAATTGAATGTAAAATTCGTTTGAGTATCCATACGTCATTTTTAACTAAAAAATTCTTATAATTTTTATTTGTAATTTGTAGAAACTCTTCTATATATATAAAATTCAATCTATGTTTGTTTGTTTGTTTGTTTGTTTGTATGTTCCGAGTTGGCTCCGAAACGGCTGAACCGATTTACTTGAAACTTTCAGAGATCGCCCCCTACGATGTGGTGAAAATAGGGTACCTCGTTTTTTGACACCTGGTCTCGGAGGGGGCCTCCCCTTTGTCGGACTTTTTGAAAATTGGACCAAAGTTGACGAATTTGCTTGAAATTTTCATTGAAGGTTAGGGTTGGCATCTACACAAAGATCCGCTACTTTATATTTCGATATTTTGTGGCGGAGGGGGACCTCCCCTTTGTTCGACTTTTTTTTTTAAGTAGAGTGAAAAAACTAAAATTCTCTAAATTATCTGAGATTTACAGAGAACATGCAGTGAGGTTATGGAATTAATATGGGGTACTTGATGATTTCATATATGGACGGGGAGGAGACCTCCCCCTTGCCCTACTTTTTGAAACTTGGAAAAAAATTATGCGACTTGCTTGAAATTTTCATTGAATGTTGGGGTTGGCATCTAGACAAAAATCCGCTACATTATTTTTCGATATTTGGTGGGGGGGGGGCACCCCTTTGCCCGACTTTTTTTTAAGGTACAGTAAAATCAAAACTAAACTCACCCGACTGAAATTTTACGGAAAAAATGGGTGAGATTATGAAATTTATATCAGGTTCCTGATTTTTTAATAAAAATAAAAGGGCATAGGGAGACATCCGCTTCTCTTAAGTACACACAAAGAAACAATTAAACTTTATCGAGTTACGATATTAATAGTTGATACCTGATTTTGCGATATTTGGACGGAAGAGAGGCCGACCCTTTAGGCTTATAATTTGCTTGATATTTTCTGAGATATGCTACATCACTTTTCGATATTTGGTCGGGAAGGAGGTCCTCCTCTAAAACTGCAAAAAAATGTTAAGTTTTCTTGAAATTTACAAAGGCAATGGGGGAAGGTTATGAACGTAGAGACAACCTTCCTTGCCCCACACTTGACGGAAAGTCTCAAGAATTTTCAGGGAAGGTTAGGGGTGCTATTCACTACGGTGTTTGTCGATATTGTATCGGGGAAAGTGACGCCCCTTTAAAAAAATAGAACAAAATTTAAACATCTCCGATCTACTTGAAATTTACAGGGAACGTGGGAGGAGGTGATTAAACTTATACATGATTTTTAAATTAGTATATGATTTTTCGATATCTGGTTGGGGAAGGGGAAAATTGAAATAAACTTTGTCGATTTACTTCGATAGAATTTATAGGGACCATTGAGTAGTTGTGAAATTAATATAGGGTACGTGATAGTCCGATATCAGGTCGGAGTGGAGCAATTAATATAGGGTAGGTTATGAACGTAGAGACAACCTTCCTTGCCCCACACTTGAAGGAAAGTCTCAAGAATTTTCAGGGAAGGTTAGGGGTGCTATTCACTACGGTGTTTGTCGATATTGTATCGGGGAAAGTGACGCCCCTTTAAAAAAATAGAGCAAAATTTAAACATCTCCGATCTACTTGAAATTTACAGGGAACGTGGGAGGAGGTGATTAAACTTATACATGATTTTTCGATATCTGGTTGGGGAAGGGGAAAATTGAAATAAACTTTGTCGATTTACT
The DNA here is from genome assembly GCF_050003625.1 of Haematobia irritans. Taxonomy (NCBI): domain Eukaryota; kingdom Metazoa; phylum Arthropoda; class Insecta; order Diptera; family Muscidae; genus Haematobia; species Haematobia irritans. The sequence goes on from NC_134397.1 coordinate 809,652, forward strand.
TCGATAGAATTTATAGGGACCATTGAGTAGTTGTGAAATTAATATAGGGTACGTGATAGTCCGATATCAGGTCGGAGTGGAGCAATTAATATAGGGTACGTGATAGTCCGATATCAGGTCGGAGTGGAGCAAAGGTGGGCAGAGGGTTCCCTTTTGTTCGTTTTTTTTTTCTTAAATTGAAAGTAGAGGGTTGTCCATAAATGGGAACTCCGTACATAATTTTATGTATTTTGCACAGGCTTCTGCCAGACTTCCTTTTAGTAAAGAACTTAAATTTACATGAAATTGGCAGCCAACGTAGAGGGTGCCTAATTTTTCAACATTTTAGCAAATGTTAAAGTGGTAAAATTTTTTACTACTTTTGCTTTTTCCGATTTATTGGATGGGAAACAGTAATTCTTTGTATGTTACTATAATATAGTGCTTAACTTTCAGATATGTTGAGGAGAAGGATACCTTTCCTTGACAAGCCACTTTTCGATTTTTTTAGCGTATTCCTACAAATACGCTTCGCAAGGCGCAGCGAAGCGGGCCGGGTTACGCTAGTATTATATACATTTTATAATCGAATCTTTCTTTTTATACATTTTATAATCGAACTATTTCGTGAGCAAATATTTTGCTGATTTAGACCCGGATATATTAAAATATGTTTCTTATTATTAAGCTAAAACACAGGTAGCCCTATTTGTTGTGAGTACAGTTCTACGTCTACTGTATCACATTCTGGTATCACATTAGGTGATTTTTTCGATAGCAGTTGTGGTCCGAGACCTCTAATAATAATTATTAAAAAAAATGTTAATTATTGACATACACAACAATTGTGAAAATGTACATTTCGTGTTTATTAGAAATTGCATATATGTGTATTAAACAAAAAATTAGTTTTCAAAAAATCAAAGCTGTACAAACCTCAGTGACCGGAATTTGTTTATTTGCTTTAGAATTTATTGAGAATTAAATATATGGTAAATCTAAGTACAGGTACAGGTACACGCACATAACCAATTACAACCGCAATGGAATTACATTTTCCACTCTCCAACTGTTGTCCTCTATTAGTGGCACATTCATGTTGCCGTCACATGCTGGAGCTATGCTTGTGAGGCCATGTGATTCTAAAAATGAAATTCATCTCATGTTTATTTGCCGGCCTGCCTAGAGTAAAATGCTGGCACAGCATATTTCGTAAGCAATTGAGTGCAAACGAGAATTTAGTGAATGCACATTCGGTGTTCAGCTATCTGTCCAGCTCCAGTCGATATTGGATTTTTGCATAATGCTTTATGTCCTCTATATGGAGCTGCAGATGGTACTAAACTGCCGTGAGAGGTATATGTGTGTATGCCTGGGTATGGGTATGTTGCATTGGAAGCTGTTGTTGTTGTTGCTGTTCGTTTGCTTGGGCATCCCTTCATCATAAATCATAAATTTCATTCATTGTGAACCCTGCAGTTATTAAAATTTACTTTAAATACATGTATGCAAACAACATAGGACAAATGCATACAATCACACTGTACTTAGCACACACTCACACACCCACACAGAAGCTTGTGGGCAAATTCAACTGGACACACGAATGACTGAATAAAGAGCATTGACAAAGATTCACACATCCACACAAATAACTTGCATGTTTACATTTAGCGATTGTAACCATTCAAATGCATACATGGGGACATAGGAAATAAGGAAGTCGCTGTATGTGTGGGTGTTGTTGCTGTGATTTCCAGCAATGAAATATTCAAAGCAAATAATGATTTAAACATATGCACCTTACTTTGAATCGACATGAGCGGATTTGTTTGCATCCTTGCCCTGAAGTCCTATTATCTTTGGCTAACTAACAGATATGTTTATAAAACAAAAAAAAACCGCAAGGTGAACATGATCATGGGTTAGAGCTTTATCTCTGAAGAACTTCTACAGGAATTCCGTTATAAACACTAGGACTATAAGCTTAAGACCCTAGCAGTCAAAGCTTACAATTATATTTATAATTTTATTGTAAATGTAATTAATAAATAAATAATTAAAATAAAAACTAGGACTATTATCATTCAGATTACAATACGGTCAAATTTGAATTGGGATCTTTAGTTTGAACACATTTCCCACCTAATAAATGTGGCTCCTGTTCCTCCCGTATGTCCTGATATTGCGACCCTGTTGTTGTGCTGGCTGGAATGTCTTCAGTTGATTTTAACGCAGAATTTCGCATTGGATCATAAATATACGCACACCAACATATATCACTAAAGAAGAGTTCGTGTGTGTAATTTATATCGTTGTGATTACATTTTATGATATATCGCATTCGCCATACACTCGCACTCGCACTCGTTCACACACATACACCTACATGGTCATTTACTCTTCCACCTCCACTCGTAGTGGCAAACTCGCATATGCAACGATTGGTTTGTTTCTCAAAAGCCCCCCATATATATATTCAATGAACAATGAAACTCTTCATTCTTCACACTCACAGCACCTGTTATTTTTTCAAAGCTTTGCCGAAACGTAAAACAGCATGCATCCATAAATTACAAAGAGGGTTCTTAGTGGCAGACAAAGCTACCAGATATATCGAAATTATTTCGTCATTTAATTTTGAAACAAGTTATCATAACAGGATCCAAAGATTTTATTATATAATCTCTTATAATCTTGATAGAAAAAAAAAGAATCTTGACGAAAAAAAGTGAAATAAAAATTAAGGCAAATTCAAAGATCACAGTTCAAAGCTGTGTTCAAAGTTTAATTTTGGATAAATGCCCAATAATTTTTTTAAAAGAAAATACACGTCTAAAGATAATGGACATGCTCGTTATTATCATGCAATTGTCTAAATAAGCATTAAATGACAGCGCTGATAATGTCCACACATATTTTTTCACGAGTATCAATTTTAATAATCTCTCATAAAAAAACATTGTGTGCTAAAACTGATCACTCTTTTTTATGGTAAAATATAAAAAATGTCTATCTCTCTAAATCTATACAGAAGGCTATGGAAATTCGCTATAGCCGCAATGACACACGTATAGCTAGACTTGTGTAGATTTGTATCTGGAATCTTTTCAACTAATAATCAGGGTTGGCCTGTCACAAACTGTGACTTTTGCGACATACGTTTGCGACGGTATAATACGTATGTCGCAAAAGTCGTAAACCTACTGTAGAAAACCAAATTTTGAATAGAAGAAATCCTGAACATTTTTTAATTTAGTTTGACAGCATTTGCTGTGAGTTTCTGCAGAAATTTGTGAAAGTTTTCCCATGATCAAGCCTATTTTCTTAGGTGGCATCGAAATTCCCGTTAGTGAGTGTGTAAAATACCTTGGAGTTATATTGGACAGGAGACTGAACTTAAAGCTAAGAAAGGACGAGGAAATCCACGGTTACCCTGTACTCGTGCAAAAAGCAATAGGGAAAATGTGGGGACTAAAACCGAAAATTGTGAACATTCCTAAGAATTGAAACTTCTTCGCACCTACCATCGTCTTGGATATCATCGAATTCGCTGCCTAGCCGACGCGACTAAAGTATTTTCAGTTTGCGACTTTTGTTACTTTTTTTACATTTACGACGCGTATGTGACGTTTACGACGTTTACAACTTTGCGACAGTCGCAAACCTAAAAAAGTTTGATACAGACCATCTCTGCTAATAATACCAATAGCTCAGCCTTTTTTTTGCAAAAAGCTTAATTATAAATAATAAAATCTGGCAACTTTGTTTTGTCTAATGTTATAATGTAGGGACACATGGCCATTTGTAAATCTGTATCTGTCGAAAAAAGAATAACACAAAGCAGGAAATGATAAATGCGATTTAGATTGTTGCGATAATTGCAACAGTTAAATGTAATTTAGACCATAGTATTGGTGAATGTAAATATCTGCATATGCATGGGTGTGATTCGATGTGCACGAGTTTGTGATGTTTTGGTCATATTTGTGATGCACCTCACTTAAAATGAACTTATTATGATCTCTTTGGCTTGTGGCCTAATGTCATAGTGTCATATATGAAAATCATCAGTGATTGACTGGAATAAGTAAACTCGAGAATTCAAATTTAGTGGTGTGATAAAGCGTTATTCCATGCAAGGAGAAAATAGTTAGTCACACTGAGAAAAACACTTGCCTTCCATAGATTTTTCCGAGGATTTTGGGATTGTTTCCGATTCAAAAAATGTGGAGAATTGAACTGAGCATGCATTTGAAGGCCACGACAAAGTTAGTGTTTCATGCGGTTACTCTATTATGTCGTTTTAAAGGATATAAACTTCCAAGCAAAAAAAATTGGGAAGTTGTTCTAAAGGCACAACTTTAAAAACACTTCCAAAGATGTTCATTATTTTAACAACACGGGAAGTTTTTTGAATTCAACTTTTTATAATTCTCTTTTTTTCAAAGTTTTAATGGGAAATTTTAACTTTTTTGTTTCAAGTAGGATAAAAATATAGTAAGAATTAATAATAGGGTACAAATTATTTAAATTTTGTCGAAAAAAGAGCTAAATCGATTCTAGCAAAACTGCGTAGCTTAGAAAATATTTGAGGTTAAACATCTCAGACAAGCGTTAAAATGCATAAAAAAATTATAAAAATTATTTATTTGGCAAAATATCAAAAAATGTCTTAATTCACATCAAATATATTGAATTCGGAACATCATAAGAATTGATGCAAATTCAGTGCAACGGCTGTTGAAATGGTTGAGATCCGTTCTATGACAAACCCATGTTAAATCCATCGTTGCTATGCCAATTTTACACCACCTCCGGATCCACGCTTGGCGACGCTTTTTTTGCTGGGTTATTCAGTTGATGTTTTGGACCATCCATTCCAAGTTATATTTGTGCTTTGTAAGGAATATCCATATTTTTCAATTTTAGTTTTGGTTTCCATAAACGAAACACGAAATTAGCACTGGCCTTAAGATGACATTCTCTTTAGATTTGAGTTGTGCGCGCTTGGTACTAAGAAAACAATTTGACTTAATCAATTTTTTCTCGTTTTCCATCGTCGAAGTTCCCTTTTTGATTCCTTTTATAGCTAAGTTACAAAAACTCACCAAAATAAAGCACGATTTCAAAAATGTTGATTATTTCTTTCAGATTTAGTTAGGAGAAGTAGATCCCCATTCAATAGATTTTTCTTTCATGTGATGGTTAGCAAGCCCGCCTTGCATACAAAGGATCGTGGATTCAATCCCAGTTTCTACCAAACCCCAAAGTTTTTCAGCAGTAGATTATTCCGTCTCAGTAATGCTGGTGATATATTTGAGTGCTTGTAAAACTTCTCTAAGTGGTTTCATTGCAATGTGGAACGCCGTTCGGACTCGGCTATAAAAAGGAGATCTCTTGTCAGTGAGCTAAATATAGAATCGGGCAGCATTCAGTGATAGTGGACCGAATAGTCTAAGTGATTGGCCGAGTTCTCCTAAAGAGAGCCATTATGACCCATTTGCAATTTCTTTTGATTTATAGTAAAAAAGAAAATATCACCGTGTTGCAACATTCAGTTGTCCACATTGAAATTAGAGGACATTCAAGGAATACTTGCCAAAGTTGACAGACCGCAAATAAATACAAGTATATACGGCCGTAAGTTCGGCCAGGCCGAATCTTATGTACCCTCATGGATTGCGTAGAAACTTCTACGAAAGACTGTCATCCACAAGTTTCAACTCACTCGGATGAAATTTGCTCCTCCAAGAGGCTCCAAAACCAAATCTCGGGATCGGTTTACATGGGGGCTGTAAATGATTATGGACTGATATGGCCCACTTTTGGCATGGTTGTTAAATATCATGTACTACCACCACGTACCAAATTTCAACCAGATCGGATGAATTTTGCTTCTCCAAAAGGCACCGGAGGTCAAATCTGGCGATCGGTTTATATGGGAGCTATATATAATTATGAATTATAAGTTTCAAGTCGATAGCTTGTTTCGTTCGGAAGTTAGCGTGATTTCAACAGACGGACGGACGGACGGACATGCTCAGATCGACTCAGAATTTCACCACGACCCAGAATATATATACTTTATGGGGTCTTAGATCAATATTTCGATGTGTTACAAACGGAATGACAAAGTTAATATACCCCCATTCTATGGTGGAGGGTATAAAAAAACATTAAAATTTGGACGAATTCTGAGAAATTCGGTAAAATCTGATCTCATAGAGGCAATTCTTATACAAAATCCTTTCACAGCTATTTGTCGTATATTTAATAAGAATTTAGAATTGTTGTAAATTAAATCCAACCTATTGCACTTTAAATTGTTTATCGCAAATGATATACATATTTTTAAATTATGACGGTTATAATATTTTTCCACGTGAAATTCATTTTTTTATTGCAAACCACTTACGCCACAAATATTCGTGATAAGGCTGTGACGTCAGCCAAACGTGAGAACAAATAACCACCACTGATACAGATGAACGAAAGATAATAGCCCCCAATTGGAGTTAAATGCATTATCGGTATTTTATGGTTTTAAGGTGAGGTCATAAATAAAGGTGTCGTAAATCATTTCCATGTGTAATAATTGCGTAAAAGGTGACAGTTCAAAACATAAATAATAACAGTAACAAAATATGTAGTCCTATTACAAAAGCAATAAAAATTTAATGATTTCATTATCGAAGGTGATTTACATTCAATTCATACTCCATTTCCCATATGAGTTTTGTTGGCCGGAAGGAAGGAGGGATAGTGGACTACATCAAATCACAACCCAATGACCATGAGCCAACGTATGAACACTCTCCCTCTCCTCCTCTTACAACTAAATTGAATGTCCTACCAAAAACATTTACAATTTAATCCTTTTTTAAACATCTGCCAAATGCACAGATTTTGCGGAACACTTCTGTGAACATTTCAGACTAAACAAACCATTGGTGATATCCGAAATCAAAGAGGATTTTGTTTTGTTGTATTCGAAAAACCCTAGTGTGAGATAGTCTGCGGCCGATTATTTATTTATTTATTTGCCCACTCGAAAAGTGTTTCATGGCACTTGTCAGCATCCATGGCCAGCAAAGCATTTGCTATTTTTCCGAGTGAGTGCGGCAAAAGAAGAAAAAAGCAAAGAAATAAGACCAGCAAATGTTTTGTATAAAATGTGATGGAGATGCATTTCATTTTAAAATTTGCTCTTCATTTTGGCCACTGACATTTCGCTTAAATAATCTGAATGGCCTGAGAGTTATGCAAGTTTTATGTCCATTCATGTCATGGTCTACAGGTTAGCAAAATCCACTCCATTGTTGGTGATGGTGAAGTTTGTGGTAACTGTGCACATATTAGATATGAGAATGTGGCTGGCATTTGCATCATATCCGAAATCTCTTACTTATTTGCCCAAAAGAAATAGTTTTTGTTTTTCTAGGAAAATATTCAGGTGATCTTTGGTATGCCTTAAAAATTGATAGACGGACGTCACTTTGAGACTCACTTACACTGAAAAAAAAAGCATGTCCGGTTCCAAAGATTTTGTCTTTACTTTAAAAAATTTGGTATTGATTCCGAGCCAAAGAAGCTGAGAATACAAGTAAGGATACTTTTAAGACACAATTCTCTTTTAAATTTGGGTTTTGTGTACTTGCTTCTAGGAAGCAAATTTTAATTTTTCGGTTTCTCACCTTTTTTTCTTCATATGCTATCAAAGTCCTTTAAAAACGAGTTAACGACAACTTTATTTTCCAAATTAAGACTCGACTTTCAGTAGGAATTATTCTATGTTTCAAGTAAAAAATGTCTTTAAAATAAAGTTTTGAAAAACATGTCGTATATTTGAACGATTTTTTGCTTTATAGTCAAGATGCAAAACGACAACAAATTTAATGACAATTTCATTAAATTTAAAGAATTTTTCTGAATTATTAAAGTCAAGATGACTTTAGCCCAAACATTTTTTCTTTCATGTTATGATACCCATTTTTAAGTGAAATCACTTAATTATAAGGACAATACGACTTCATTGAAAAGTTTATCGACTTTTGGACAAGGAAAAAACTTTATATTAGAGAAATGTGTCTTCTATGCTAAGCAAAATTTGCATTCGTATTTTAAAGACATGAAATCCTTAACCTCACAACAATATTTTTTTTCAGTGTAGTCTGGTAATTTATTACGAAACTAGTAGGTAGTGAATTTTTCCTACACTTGTTTCTATTTTGAAATCAATAATAAGAGCTGCAAAAGTTGTATTGTCATTGTAAGATAAACCTAGCCAAGGTACCTTTTGGTAAAGGAAATGTCAATATAGTATTTATCTATTTTAGGTTAGTCACAGTCCGTTATTGTCGGCTCACTTGGCTTACTCAGTCCATTGTAATTTTCCACAGGGGGCAAACTTTTCTCTTGTCAAAGAATGCAGTCCAATTCTATGTGGAATCACTTGGAGAAACTTTGAGACAGTCAAAAATGAAGGGTCCAATAAGTACATAGCATAATCACTTTACACAAGAACAATTTACTAATCGCAGCAGTTTTTCGTAAACTCTACTTTCGATATGCAAGTTGGATGGCACAAGTATATTTTTGCCTCGTGTGATAGCCGATGGAGATTTATTTTTTGTAAGCTAAGTACTTATTCTGACACATACATGAGTTCCCTATGTATGTGCCAGATTCTTTTTCGAATTTGGTGTTACAAATTAATATAGCACATTCAAAAATCTGATATTGTCATGATATTAACTCATCTCCAGATGTGAATTTGCACGCGTAGATGTAGAATACAAAAACGCCCAAAGGCAGTTCTTAATGAATGGAAGCACGCTCAAAATAAATCCAGCCAATTACACTCAAATCGATGATTTGACTGTGATCATTACATCTTGGGCGATAAATACTTAACCTCACAGCCTCCCATGTAAAAAAAAAATCAAAAAGCAATGAAAATGTTCTTTTAGGAAGTAGAGCAAAATTTGCTCAGAAGCAATGAATTTCACATGGGCTTGGCATGGGGCCGAAGTCGTCTTTTTTGAGGATCTACGGCATTGATATCGCATTAGATTTTCAGATATGATTTTATTTCAGTATTTCGAATTTCATCTTTAAAAATAAGGAAGATTTTTAAAAAATAAAAGATTTCTAATCATTTTCGACTTCTACATAATAAACATTTTGCCGCAAATTCCACGTTTGCCCAGAAATAGCTCGATTCAATTTTCAAATATTTTTTTTTTGAAAATTTCCATTATTTGTGTTGAATTCAAAAACAATAATATGTTCATGAAAATGAAATTTTATTACATTTTTTGCTTTCTATTATTGTGGTCGGGAGGTAAATCAATAACAATTCTAGTTTCGTCCGAACACCGTATATCACTTGTGATACACCATTGTCACGATTCCATCTCTAATACCTTCCGTGGATAGAGCGAGTCTTTGTTGACATTTCTCTAAATTTCATTGCAATGCTTTCCCCCCAGTGTTTGTGCTGCGAATGGCTGTGGTTGCTATGAATGCATTTATTCACTAGCCATGGAAGAGCTTCTCATGGATGCTATTCCAAAATGTTATTCAAGGGGAATCTGAATTGGAGTGTTATCCTGAGTAAAGTTGGTGTGTGTGTGTGTGTGGATAAATGCGCGCAATCGTAAATTTACCTCTTCCGTTTGTATTTGTCACATTGAGCGGTAGTAATCCTCGTGTGATCCTATCTAGCTGACACTATGAGGCCGTCATCCTTACCTCATTCAATGTGCTATGCACAATTAATTTCTACAGAAGGTGAGAAAAGCCCTCTTTACTAAGACCAATCATAGTCTCCAGCTAATGGATAAATCCCGTGGAAAATACACTCGTTTAGTGAGCTTCTGGTTTTATAGATAGCTACTTCGGTATGGGGTTTGAGTATTCTTGTTAAAATCTAAATTCATCAGCCCTTGGAAAATATTTATGTAATAACAAAGATTATGTTGCTTATATTTAAAGACGTCAATCGAATCGAATTTGGCAAAGGAAAAGTGATATATTTGTATTTATTAAGGCAAAGTCTACTATCGAAAACCTTATTTCAGGAGGTTCAAGTGTAATTCACGTTGTGTTTAGTGAATTATCTGAATTTATTTTGTTAAATGGTTGATACACTGAAAAAAATATTGTCGTGAGACCAAAGATTTCATGTCCTTAAAATACGAATGCAAATTTAGCTTAGCATAGAAGACGCAATTTTCTGATATAAATTTCCTTGTCCAAAAGTCGATAAACATTTCAATGAAATAATTGTATCCTTATAATTAAGTGATTTGATTTAAAAATGGGTGTCGTGACTTTACAACTTGGCTTTAATAATTCAAAATTAATATAATTGTCTTTAAATTTGTTGTCGTCTTGCATCTTGACTATAAAGCAAAAAAGCGTTAAAGAATAGGACAAGTTTTTCAATACTTCATTTCAAAGATGTTTTGTAACCGAAACATTGCAAAATGACTACTTCAAATCGGTTGTGAATTTGGAAATTTAAGTTGTCTTTAACAAATTTTTAAGGGACTTTGATAGCACATGCAGAAAAAAAATCGAAAAAACAATAAGTTAAAATTTGTCTCCTAGAATCAAGTAGTAGGAAGCCACCGTGGTGCAAAGGTTAACATGTCCGCCTTGTGGGTTCCATTCCTGCTTCGACCGAAAAGTTTTTCAGCGGTGGATTATCCCACCTCAGTAATGCTGGTGACATTTCTGAGGGTTTCAAAGCTTCTCTAAGTGGTTTCACTGCAATGTGGAACGCCGTTCGTACTCGGCTACAAAAAGGAGGTCCCTTGTCATTGAGCTTAACATGGAATCGGGCAACACTCAGTGATAAGAGAGAAGTTCACCAATGTGGTATCACAATGGACTGAATTGTCTAAGTGAGCCTGATACATCAGGCTACCACCTAACCTAACCTATGTACGCAAAACTTAAATTTAAAAGAGAATTGTGTCTTAAAAGTATCCTTACTTCAATTCTCTGCTTCCTTGGCTCGGTATCAATACCAACATCATTAGTGTAAAGACGAAATCTTTGGAACCGGACATGCTTTTTTTCAGTGTAATTTCGCTGCAAGTAGGCAATCCTAATGAGAAATGTGACCAACTAAATTAGGCAAAACGTACTTTTCCTCTGTTGGTTAAACTACTCTTGGTCTGGAAACTAACAATAACAGAAACCAAAACAAAAGAACTTTAACTATTTAAACTATTTTGTGAGAAATTGGAATTTACTAAAATTGTGCACTTCGTTTATGGGATTTTTTTTAAGACGTTAGAGTAAGCAAAAAATAATTAAAGCCAAGACAATATCTCACATTGAGGAAGAAGAGTTTAATTGGCTTTGAAAATTCGATTATAATGGAAAGATGCAAATTTTAAGGACAGGTTTTTGTCATAATCAAAAAAAAATTCTAATTTTAGCTTGAATAATTTCACACTTCATTTGGAATTAATTTGGAAATAAAAATTAAAACACTAGCTACTTTCACAGTCCATAAATTCTTTTAAGATTTATGTAGGTAACAAAAAAAAAAAAAATGAAGAACACATCTTCGTTCCATTGTTAACGATTTCGATCGATGTCCTTACAAAATTCCCAGAAGTTTCTTCTTACGACTTTTTTTAACACTGATGTTTGTCCTTGTAGCCTAGTTCATTGCTTTCTGACATAAGGAAGTTATTTTTAAACAAAATCGGCTTATGACAAGGTAGTATTAAGAACCATATTCCATAGTGATAAATATGTCAAGTTAATCATCACTCAACACCCATACGAATTGAACTACCCTTATTCCTTATGCTCAACAGCATCCATATCTGGCTCCGATTGCAAGACTGTTTTGTCTGCCATTCAATATTTACGCAACGCATTATGGCCCCCCCCCACTGGTTGGGCAATGTTGGAGCCAAACACCGGGAAAGTCATGGTGGACAATGACTTGCTGGCATGTTGGCTGGCTTTATTAACTTCCTTTGAAATGGGGAGCCTTTAAAGTGTAAGAGAGATGTTGTTTTGCCATTTTTGCGCATTAATGAAGAACTTATGAGAAACGTGAGCGAAATAAATTCACCGCTTTTCCTGCCAACATTGGTATTGGTGGCATATTGAAAGTGACACATTTTCCGCTTCCTTGTTATTGGATGCAGGAGTAAATTTGCTAAAAACCAGAAAAATGCGACATTACATGTGTCCTTGCGAGAAGACTACGAGGCATACCAAAGCAATGACACGGCATCCACCGCTCTTCCCGTATAGGATATTACATTGGGGCTCTGTGACAAGGTATTTAAGCAAAAATTTAAATAGACCCCACCGCATGGAGGAAAGACCAAGACAGACAGCCATCCAACCAACCACCAGCATGCATGTTCTCTTGCCACTCCGTATGTAGGTCATTCACGGCATGAGTTGTTTGTTTCTCTTCACGTGCCGTACATTGCAAGCAAATCCTTCAGCAGCATCTGAAAGTGCGGACAAACTTTGATAAACGTCTTAGAATTTTTAGCAAAATGGAAAACTTTATGTTTTGTGAAAATGGCAAAGACGAGCGCTAGGAAAAGCAACAAAAAAAGAACGTTATTTGTGAAAGAAAAAGTGCAAGTTTAAAAACTTTGCCAGAACGTGACATGGGTGTAGAACATAGTCCGAAACACGCTCCGTTATCTGGCATCCGGACAAAGGCATGCGTTCGCATCAAGAACACACAACGCCGACATATCAGGTGCTAAAAGTGCAATTCAGGGAGAAAAATTCAGGTGTGAAAAGTCACGTCAGAAACAATTCTGATATGTCTTCATAAACTGTGAAAATGGCTTTAATTTAAATGTTGCTGCTTACTCGTGTCTTTGTTTTTGTTTTGAATTTTCATCGAAACTCTTTGATTTATTGTCGGATTGCTTCGAAAGTGGGATTTCGCAGAGTTCAAACAAAGTGCATTGGCTGATGGTTATTGGCATGATGCAATGGAAACGCTTAGCACGTAGATTAAATGCCCATCGTATATTCTTGAAAAGGAAATCTAATAAGTTTTTAAATAAAAATTTCAAAGCTCATTCAATTCCAGTATATATGTGTTTCCACCTACTTAAGGTGGAAAGAATTGCAAGAGGGTTTGTCGAAAGGAAAATGGGAAGTGGATAACTGTTTGTGGTTTTGCTTGCTCATAGTCTGTATTTCGTACGAACGTACGATTTCAAAATATATTTTTACAAATCGAGATTGAGTTTAATGATGGATTAGTGTAGCGGTTCTACGTTGTATGTTTCGTGCACGCAGAGAAGGAATATGAATACCTCAACCATGTTTCAAGAGCAAAATGTTATTTTTGGATGGTGACCATGTAACATGTTTATGGCAAAAATGTTCTTTTCTCGCCAAAAATAATATGCTTGCCGAAATCAGACACATAATCTCCGAGAAAATAACATGGTTGCGACAAACATGTTACATGGTCACCATTCAAAAATGACATTTTGCTCTTGAAACATGGTTGAGGTGATCATATTCCTTCTCTGGGTGTGATCTCTGGCTCCGTATCTCTGGCTCTGGCTCATAAAGCAGCTCTAAGGGCCAAAGATTTCATCTCTTTAAAATACGAATTCGAATTTTGCTTACTGTAGAAGGCGCATTTCTATGACATAAAGTTTTTTCCTTGTCCAAATGTCGATAAACCTTTGGAAAAGAAATTAAAGAGAATTTGGTTTTACTAAGATCAAATTAGCTTTAATACTTCTGAAAAAAAAATATTCAAAATAATGAAATCGTCCTTAAATTTGTTGAATTTTGCCATCTTGGCTACAAAGCAAAAAACGTTTAAAAATTGAAGAAGTTTTTCAATACTTTATTTTAAAGACGTTTTTACTTGAAACATAGCATAATTTTTACCAATAGCCGTAGTAGGGTCAGAATTTGGAAATTTAAGTTGTCGTTAATAAGTTTTTAATTGACTTTGATAGAAAATGAAGAAAAAGCTGGCTTTGGCTCGGAATCAATACAAAATCTTTGGAATCGGACAATCTTTTTTTCAGTGTGGTTCAGGGATTTTGACCTTACGTCGAAATATGGAATGGTTATGCCCATACTAAATTTGAGCCACAAATTTCAGAAATTTTGACCTTCTCAAAATCGACTCAAAATAATTGCGAAATATTATTTTTCATTTTTTAGAATAAAATGTTTGAAATATGGATTAAACTTGATTCATTAATACGAGGAAAGTTTCCGTTTTTTTCGAGAATATGCTTGTGGAATATATATATTGCGTTACAATTAAAAAATGGGCAAACTTAATCCAGTCCTTTGAAAATGCTTAATCAGATAATTGATTAGTAGAAATAATGGAGCAAAATAAAATCAAAATTAATGTAATGAGAAGCCATATTTATCTGTGATTTTAATGCTCACCCAAAGGCTTTCATTCATATTATATCGAATTTTTTGTTAAGTATCTCTTAATTGTCATTAAATCTCTCATATGGTTTTCACTTTACTTCAAACCAGGAAGAAACTTCGTGCACCAACATTCTTCATATTATGAAATTTAATGCGATTTATTGAGGTTACCATCTACCATCTAAATTAGGATCTCTCCTATTTGAAAAGCACAAAAAAAACGAAATGTTTACAATATTTAAAAATCAATATCCCTGGCCTTCATATGGGACGTATGGATCATATGGATTTTTATAATTTACGTCATATGGGACGTAAATTATAAAAATAACAACAACCGTTTGCTCTGGTTTACCCTGATGGCAACACAATCAGGGTTCTCCCACATAAACCTGTTGATTCCACTTGTGGCTGGATAAGTGATTCATCCACTCATCCACAAAGTGGATCGAAAGAAAAACCAACAACAATAACAACGGCACAAGTTGCTGGTTTTTTGCTGGATAAAGGCCTACGGGGCACTTTCGATGCAAAGTATCCATGAATATCAAAGAGCAACAGAATGGGATGAACGAATGTGTGTTTGGGCCAAAACCACATGGAAGTCTCCAAAAGTCAACTGAACCCTTTGTTCAACATGGAATACCTTTCTCTCAGCCGAAGCAGCCTCCAACAGCACACACAAATAAAAACAATCAATGTAGGTGGTGGTGGCATTAAGACAAAAAGCCTATTACTACTCCACTCTTAGCTGCAAACCATAGCTTCCAGCGGCTGTTTTGCATACTTCGTTGTTTCTGTTTCATTTTGCTCTTCTTTTTTTCTTGCAGTTTGGCTTGTTTTCATTTCATTTCACTTATGCTGTTGCCTACATTAAAGATACCATCTCCATCTACAGATTTTCCATAACTTTTTGTTTTGTGTTTTTAATTTCATTCAGGGATATTCACTTTTGGGTAACTTTAAGGAGTAAAACGCAACAAAAACCATTTGCCTAAGTATCCACTTTGATGAATGGTGTCGAGTGGGTGGTCGGGTTTCAACTTTCCTGATGTCGAGCACTCTTATAACGGTAAGGGT
Organism: Haematobia irritans; assembly: GCF_050003625.1. Classification (NCBI taxonomy): domain Eukaryota; kingdom Metazoa; phylum Arthropoda; class Insecta; order Diptera; family Muscidae; genus Haematobia; species Haematobia irritans. Next base: position 825,138 of record NC_134397.1, read on the forward strand.
GGTTGCTTTTTGAATTTAACCGACATTTAATAAATGCCAGTTATGAGGACTTGCCTGCCTGTTATTTGTTTTCGTTTTCGTTTTATTTTTGTTTTTCATTTTTGGCAGAATGTTTAGCCAGCTAAGGTGGTGGCTGGCTGACTGTTTCCAGGTTGTTGGCTTTTGATGTTCAGGGTCTGACAGCAGTGTAATAATGTCTTGTGCCAATTGAAATGTTGTGTTTACCCTCATATGGAATTACAAGAGGATTTCCGCTAGCAGCCAAAAACAAACCAAAAATTAATGAAATCTTTGGTGGAAGGAAAAACAAAATTAATATATTTTAGGCAAGATGTGCGAATGTCTTGTTGCTCTCCAGATATGAAATGTTCATTGCAAATTATTTCCGCACAAAGAAAGAGCGACATAGAGATTCATTCAAAATTGATTAGAAGAAAATGTTTTTACTTTAATTATTTTGATATTGATTCTGATCCAAAGAAACGTTTTAAACGCAACGTTAAGTTTTCCGAACTTGATACTAGGAAACAAATATTAATTTATTCAGGTTCCTTCGTAAACGGATTAAACGCATTTTAAAATCCAAAATTTTAACTTGACTTCAAATATGAATTATGCAATTTTTCCAGTAAAAATTTCTTTTTAATTTTCTAGCTAAAATACTAAAAATCACAAAGATGATTTCATTAATAAATTACTTCAAATTTATTAAAGCCAAAGTGACCTCAATTCAACGGATTTATTTTTTATATGTAAAGCTATCCATTTTAAAATCGAATCACAAAACAAAAACGACTTCCATGTTTATAAACTTTAGATATAGTAGCAGGGAATTGTTCGAAGTGACGCACATTAGCAATGTTTGCTTAAAAATCTCTTGATAAATTTTGTTTCATTAAAAGAAAACCAAAATAGTAGCAGCATGCCCTGCATCTGACCTCAGTTTTAACGATTTTCAGTTTAAAAGATTTTCAATTGTTGTTATCACCTGAGCAAGCCACGCCATTCGCACTCGGCTATAAGAAGAAAGACCGTTCTTATTGTGGGAAGGAAGCTACTGTGGAGTAGAGGTGTGCATGTCGTGACTCACGAACATTTTCGTGAGTCGTGAGTCACGCTCATGACAACAGCGTGAGTGTGCGTGAACGTGATTATCAAACCAATATGTCGTGCGTGAGCGTGAGTCACGAAAATAATATCTTCGTGAGTGTGCGTGAGTAACGAATTACACTCACGAAAATATTCCTGCTCACCAACATAAAACGCTTAAATTCAATTACAATTTTAGTGACACCTGGGATGTTAAGAGTTTAATAACACTCTCGATTTTAATAATGCTCATGTTTTCATACACTTCGGTAAGGTAAATTAATCATAAAATTATTCGTGAGTCACGGTATTTTTCGTGAGTCACGACTTTTTCGTGCGTGAGTGTGCGTGAGTACAAATTTTCTTTTCGTGAGTGTGCGTGAGTCCTACCAAAAAATATCGTGCGTGAGTGTGCGTGAGTATGGTTTTTCAGTCGTGAGTGTGCGTGAGCGTGAGTAAACTATTACTCACGTGCACACCTCTACTGTGGAGTAATGGTCTCGGCGAAACCTCAAAAGATTTTCCGCAGCGGTTTAACCCTACTCAGAACAGACAACAAATCCTTTCTAGGTTGTTTCACATATAAACACTCCCGAATGTAGGAAACGCATTGTGTAGATCTGAAATAATACGTCAAATTTTCATAATGTTGCGTGCTAGTTTTCCTTTAAAAAGATACGATGGTGGTAAGAGGAGATACGAAAGGAGTAGATAAATTCATTTTCGATCCTAACATTCGAGAACAGTTCAGAATTAGCACTGATATAATATGTCGACACTACTCTCTAAACCCATCCGTTTCATATGGAAGCGCTATTTTACGCATCAATATGGTAAATTTCGTTTGTATTCAAAAAGCTCTAATAAAATACATTTTTGTATAAGTAGTTAATATTGATTATAAAGTATTAAAATTTCATTGGCGTAGAAATTAGAAATTCGATAAAAAAATATACGAAAACTTTTAATCTTTATTTTTCTTAAGCCGAAGGGAATTCATGGTGCTCGAGTGCGAATGAGTGATGTTCTGTCCGTTTGGTCATACATTCATCATACATACCAGTGAACCAATTCACTATATGAAAAAAAAAGAATGATGAATGCTAAAAACGTCGTATACCTTTGTAAGATATTTATGGCGTTTTCTTTTCTGAAAAAAGTGCTTTGCCTTCATTTTGTCTGCACAGAATGCGCATTTTTAAAATGTTGCCAGCAACCTAAAAAAATGCTTTCATTTCGGCGGGCAGAAAATAATTCAAAGGAGCAATCAGGGCAATCGCAGCACACTCATTTGTCGGCAGTGCTGAAAATGCCCGCAAATTGCTTCTACGCGTGGCACTATTTTCACAACAGAATTTGATGCCTTTTCACACATTTGCCTCTTTTTTTTAGAAAAAGAACCTAAAAAGTAAATTTTCCGGGCAAAATGGAAAAAAGTGCACATTTTTTACAAGTAAAGAAAACACCATTAGTTTTGGACAATATACGAATTTATATAGTATACGTTTTCTAGAACCGTTTTTTCGTATTTTTTTCACAATTTTTGTATTTACGAAGGCTCTTTTCATTATGAAAAATATTAAATAATACTTACTTTTTGTTAGTATACGTTGTCTTTAGAACCATTTTTATCTTACATTATTTGAGAATGCCTATTCCTTATGAAAATAGTAAGAAAATATAGGCGTATTACTGCCATTAAAATCGGATTTATTAATCTTCGTGGTTAGTTTTTTGCATGCCCACACGTTGTACCTAGATTCGATTTTTGCCACAACAATTTTTACAACTTCAGCTATGGGAAAACGCGTTGCATTCAGATGTTTTTCATATGCCTGCAAATTGCTTTTGGGAAAATATTATTATTATAATAAAATTCTAAAACATTTCAATATAACGTTTTCATTCCTTAGCCCTATGACGACGAAGAATTAACCGCTCGATAAACGAAAGTTTTTCTTGCGAATTCATATTCAAAATAAACCTATTTACTAAGTAAAGTGTCGTCAAAATTTAAAAAAAAATATTTCATTCTACGAGAAAGTTAAATAAATAGTCAGATTTTTTAAATACGTTATATAATTCACTACAAAATACATCATGAGCTTTGCTAGCATTTGTAAAATACAACCAACGAAAACTACGCGACTTAGTTAAAAAAGTTCTGAAGAACATAAACAACAAATAATTTCTATTTCTTTGTTAATCGCCTAATCCCCTCTCTACACGCTCATAAAAAATCGCTTCTGTAACATATACTCCCAAACATATTTTGCTTCAAGCATATACATTTTTGGGTATTGCCCAAACATTTATATGTTTGATCTCTTCCAATATATAATATGTTTGAAAGCATATTAGTCTAAACAATATATGTTTGGGTAGTCTAAGTTCCGAACATTTTGTGTTTTTGCATCCAAATTCTATAATGTTGTCTTCCAAAAAACAATATGTTATTATGTGAACATATAATATGCTTGGAAGCATTTTGCACCCAAAAATATTATATGCTTAAAAAAAAATTCTCCCAAACAATATTGTGCTCAAAATTTTATTTATTTATTTATATATTTACAATCATAACGAATTATGAAAATAAACAGGCTGTAATACAAACATTTTAGAAGAAATTATTCAATTGTATGATTTTTTATTTTATTTTAATTTTACCTTTTGCCGGACGGGGATTCGAACAGCGGACCACACAGTTTGTAAGGATCAAAGAAGTAGCTGATCAATTGCCCAAGGAAAAATAAAATGTTAAACACATATATGTTTATAGGCTATTTCTAAATTAATATATGTTTGCATCCAAGCATATTATATTTACAAACATTTTATGTCCCAAACATTATATGTTCTAACATATTAACATATATGTCCCAAACATGTTATGCTAGTTTATGAACATTATATGCTTGCACTCAAAAATATTGTGTTTAAAAATTTGTGTTCCAAACATATAATGTTTATAGCCAAACATATGAAAAACAGTCTTTTTCATCCGTGTAGGTGACAAAATTGTAAAAAATTAAACAAAACTAAGTTAAAATTGTGAAAGAGAATTTGCAGCGTATAAATTTGTCTTGCTTTTGTGTGATAAACTCCAAGTATTTTATCAGCTAGGAAAAAGGAAAAGTAGGTTATCAAAGGGTTAGTTGTTTGATTCGTCCTTTGTTTGTTGCTTTATTAGGTCTTGTTTTTAAATTAAATTAAAAAAGAAGTTCGCGATCATTACCAAAATCGTGGGTGATGCAAATTGAAGTGACTTTGAGTTTTTTTGATCTGAAGAATTCTGTTAGAATTCCAATTAAGAGAATATGTTGCAATGTAAATACCCATGTGGTCAAAATAATAAGTACATGTTGGTATTTTTTGTCCTAACTCGAACATATTTTTTTAATTTGGTGTTGTAACTACGTCATGTAACTAAAGTTCAAAAATGTCATTAGTTTTGTTCCCTGTGTTCTCTTTGTTATGAAGTGCTTTATTTGGTTGGCCAAAAAATTTCTCAAAAAGTTTGTTATTGCGTATTTAGTGGCGATGAATTGAATGCAAATTTAATAAAAATTTGTTACTAGATGAACCGAAAAAGTCATTGTAGTAGAAAAGAAAAGACTGGTTTTAGCTCTAAGAATTGAGGGAAAATCTCTTTGAACAACCATCAAATCTTTTAAGAGATCGTTACTTTGTGTCTAAAATGCCCTAAAGAAAAGAGTTTTGAGAAAACACGTGGAAAACCAAGCCAGACACTTCGAAAAAGAGATAATCTTTTTGTCACTCTCCCAAAAAAGACCCTTTCATATCGTCCAGACAAATTTCTGCTGAAATAGACAATTTGATATCTGCACGATCTATTTGGCGGCGATTAGTGCATGCCAAACTACCCGGCCGGGGAGCCATCGTGGTGCAATGGTTAGCGTGCCCGCCTAGCATACACAAGGTCGTGAGTTCGATTCCTGCTACCGAACCCAAAAAGTTTTTCAGCGGTGGATTATCCCACCTCAGTAATGCTGGTGACATTTCTGAAGGGTTTCAAAGCTTCTCTAAGTGGTTTCACTGCAATGTGGAACGCCGTTCGGACTCGGCTATAAAAAGGAGGTCCCCTAACCTAATTGCCAAGCAGTCAGAAAAGTTCCTATGTTACGGAAAAAAATTTGTAAGATGAGACTATGCTTCGCCAGAAAACATTATAGGTGGTCAGGAACGGTAGGTGGGAGAAAATGGCGCAATATCTTGTAGAGCGATGAAACTAAAAAAAAAACAATATCTAGAAATGGTAGTAGTCGTAATGTTCGTCGACCCCAAGGAAAATAATTTCATAAGCGCTTCACAAAAATGACGGCCAAGCATGGGAGCGGGAACATAGTGGTATGGGGCTAATTTTTCTGGTATGGCCTATTTAGGTCGAATTTATCGCATTATTTATAAAATTACCCTGTTCGAATATAGAAATATATTGGAGAACACAATGCTGCCGTAAACAGAAGAAAACAAGGCGGGTGTTTCAACAAGACAACGATCCTTAACACACTTCTCGCTTTATTAAAAATTGGTTCCAAGACAATGACATAACCCTTCTATATTGGCCTAGTCAGTCACCAGACCTTAAAACATTGAAAACCTTTGGGGAGAGTTAAAATACAGAATTGGGAATGAAACATTTAAAAATAAACAACAACTTAAACAGATAACACACAAAAAATTTTTTTCTGATTCAATCACGAAATTAATTGATCCCATTAATTTCTTAATTGAAATGTCTTCAATCACAGAAATGATAGTATCAATTAAAAAATTAATTGAAGGTCAATTAGAAATTAATTGATCCAATTAAAAAATTAATTGATACTATTAATTTTTGTGATTGATTCTTGTTTCAATTAAAAAATTCGTTGATTCAATTAAAATTTTAATTGAATATTTTTTAAAACTCAATTATGATTTTAATTGGAAAAATTTATTATAAAAGCTTATCAAAATAAAGTTGGATACACTGGTTATTTTTTGGTTGTTCAATTTAAATTTAAATTTAAAAAAAAAAATGAAGTATACCTGAATAATTCACGATTTAGAAAATGTACTTATTCTTTTGTCCATTCATTTTTGACTCTTACTTTGCTTTAATTGGATTAGCCTTTCATTTCACTTGTCTTTTCCAGAAATTTATTTACCTTTAAGTTAAATGTATGGCATTAATATGTATTATAGACTTTATTTTGATTTTCGATAAATATATTTCTTAAATTTATCATGAAAACTCTACTGTACTTATTACTTTGACCACATGTGTATATATTTTGTAACTAAAACTAACCAAAAACCCCCCAGATCAGTTAATGTGATTGTTTTATGAAAGAAAGTACCGACGAAAACCGTTCTTAGCATGGGGTCCAATCAGAAAAAAGGTCGTACCAATCCACGTCTGTCACGAAACTTGGGGCAAACATCCTAGGAATGAACTTAAACAGCGTTACACTTTGCTTGAAAATGATCCAACTGTTGCTCTTATTGTCCGCAGAGATTGCACGCTTATTTGGTGTCTCATGCTAAATTGGTACGAACCCGCGACTTTTGGAATTTTTTACTGTCTAGTTATCTTATGAATCGCCAATTGGCGGCAGTCCAATACTAAATAGTCAACGTTTGGTAAATTTCTATGCTCAGATACACCATCCAAACGCTTTTCATTTCGCTGCATGATTTACTTTCTAAAAACTATAATCGAATCACCGACCAATATTGCAATATTTTTTTAATTTTTTCTAGAAGATATTCACAAAAACGAGTTCGATATGGCTGAAATATCAACAGTAGCCGTTTACAAAAATGGACTCTTGCTTCAGGCGACGAGACTACTACGTGTTGTGTAGTCGCCTTTGACGCTCACAAAATCTCCAAGATTTACTGTAGAGTTTCAAAATTTCTCCAGCGATTGATGAAGCCGGGATCGCAACACCATCTTCGATACTCAAGTTGCAGGTAAGTGACAAGAAAATTGGATTTTAATATCTCCACAGCCAAGGCCGTAGATAGGATTTTAATTCGGGGGGGTTCAACTTTAGAAAAAAATATTCATATAATCTCATGTGTAAAAAATTTTATTTATGCATAGGTATGTATACAATATTTTTATAATATTAAATTGAGCCGACGGGCTTTTTGGGCAGCAAATAAATCAATGACTTCTTCAGTCGGCACATTTATTCGGCGATGAACCGACATTAATGCCAATCCATTGAGTCTACTCTCGCTAGTCGAATTTCTAAGATACGTCTTTAATCTCTTCATTGTTGAAAATGAACGTTCGGATGAGCACGTACACATAAAAAAAATTCACGAAAATTTTTCCAATTAAAATTTTAATTGAGTTCAATTAAAAATTTAATTGATTTAACAAATTTTTTAATTGAAACAAAAATCAATCACAAATATAATAGTATCAACTAATTTTTTAATTGGATCAATTAACTTTTTAATTGACCTTCAATTAATTTTTTAATTGATACTATCATTTCTGTGATTGAAGACATTTCAATTAAATTATTGGATCAATTAATTTCGTGATTGAATCAGAAAAAAATTGTTTGTGTGTAGTAACTGCAGGGATGGAAAATTCAGTACGAAAGTACTTTTTTCAATACTTTTTCACCCCGGTCAGTACCGTAGTACCCCCGCGAATGATTTAGTACCTTTTGTGTAGACATTTTTTAGTCAATATCAGATTTATGGTACAATAGCTTTGACAAAATATTTTAATATTTTGAGAAAGTCTTTAACAACCTCATTTGCTAATAGTCTTTTACAAATGTGGCAAAACAGACATGTTCATGTGGGAAGAAAATCTCGATTTTGTAAAAGACATAGTGAAAAACAGGATTTTATTGAACTTCAAGAATGTTTTAGTCGAAAAAAGAATGCGATTCTATATTATCGATTTTTTATTTCGGTAGAAAATGTTGTCAACATTTTATTTCTATATAGAATTTTTGCAAAATTTTATTTTTATAGAAAATTTTGTAAAAATTTTATTTCTATAGGAAATTTTTGCAAAATTTTATTTCTATAGGAAATTTTTGCAAAATTTTATTTCTATAGAAAATTTTTGCAAAATTTTATTTCTATAGAAAATTTTTGCAAAATTTTATTTTCTTTAAAATTCAGTCTCTTGACAATAATCTTCCAGTGAAATTTTTGTTGAAATTTAGTAAAAAGTACCTTTCCGCTCAAAAAATACCTTTTTTGTACTTTCTTAAAAATTGTAGTTTCCATCCCTAAGTAACTGGCAAAGTGACCAAAATTTTTAAAAGAATATGCACGTTTGGAAATATCTCTTTATTGCACTCTCCAAGTGCTTCCATCGCTAAATTAGGCAGGTTCTTTTCGCAGGTTTTGCGCCATTTCATTTACATATGTGTGTTTGGCTGTTTCGTTGTTGTTGCTATGGCCAAACAAAGCGAGCCATGTTCACAAAAAGAACAACAAACACACATAAAAAGCAGAAATACTTTTTCCAAAAATGAAATTTGTGGTGCGAGAACAAAAACAATTTGTTTTTTTTTCGACTGTCGTTTGACGGGCTTTTCAACTACACCCTCAAAAAAAATCGCTTCTCTAACATATGTTCCAAACATATTTTGCAGGAAACACATATATTATTGGATACTGCCGAAACATTAATATGTTTGTTTTATGTGAGCATATTATATATTTGGAAACATTTTGAGTCCAAAAATAGTATATGCTTGGAAGAATTCCTCAAAGAGATTGTGCTCATTCCCTCAAATAATTTTCACTTCCACGAAATTTTTGAGTTCTTCGCATCTTTTTCTGTAATACAAATATGCTGTTTTTTTTTTAATGTCTATTCTCTTGGTTCCGAGTGTCTATTCTCTTTATTCCGAATACACATTCTAATATTCAAATTAAATAATATTTAGACATATTAAATTTTTGGCCTTATCATGAAACAGTTTTCCGAAACAACATACAAGCGGTTTCACAGAAATTGCTCTCATTTCATTCTCGCTGTGTTATGTTGATATCTTTTTATTGAACCCTCCCGGTTTCCATCTCTATTTCTTTCTCTATACTAGCTCTCTCTCTCTCTCTCTGTCGCTCTCTGAATAAAGCATCACAACATATATATGTTTACTCGAAATTTGTAAATTTATATATGTATACATTCACACATATTATTTTTATGAAACATTCATGCCCCAAACATAATATATTCTAACATATTAACATATGTGTCCCAAACATTTTGTGTTGGTTTAGGAACATTACATGTTTGCACTTAAATATATTGTGTTTAAAAATTGTGCCCGAAACACATTTTGTTTATATCGGAACATATGAAAAACATATTTTTCTAACAGTGTAGTATTCTATGATTTGTGCAAGTTTTATAGGTAAGCGTTTTTCAAAATAAAACCTATGCAGCTAAAAATATATATTTCTTTATATAAAATTATTCATTCATTTCGGGGGGGTTTGATCCCCCTCATCCCCCCCCCCCCTGAATACGGCCTTGTCCACAGCTATGCAGTTTATTAATTCTCCAGGAAAACTGACATTATTATCGTCATCTGAGGCATAACTTTTGCTTCGGGAAACAAGTAGCAGTCTGGTAGTTCAGTTGCTTGTCCTCTTACCAGCTATACTATTTTATGATACTCAGAAACCTGTTGCCACATTTTGACGTTGGTAACATGGACTTTATGCAAAGTCGTTAAAAAGCAAAAGACGCATAATCAACGCTTACTACACTGCCTAGTGGATTATAACGAATAATACGAATAGTGAGTGTTTTTACTTGGTCACTCGAGAAACACTAAGTGGTGCCTTGTATCTAGAGATGGAGATTACAAAAACACAAAACTCCTCCCAGGCGTACGAAGGATGGGTATTTATAACAAATATTTGTCACACTATCAGGATTTTAAATGGAAATGTGCAGACTTGTTTACAGAGCCAAACCCAAGTTGGCAGTTTTCTTTGTTTCCACCACTCCAAGTGCAATGCCTTGTACTGTGGTGCTTTAAACGAAGGTCCTCCTTGGGACAGAATTTGTTTTTGTTGTTAGATTTACACCTGGGTTTATGTGTACGCATAATTACACAGCGTCTTAAGGTGGGATATCCATTTTGTGCCTTTAAAATCGTTTATCGGTTTGTTTGTTCCTCGTTTATGGGGCGCTTAAGAGCTTCCAGCGACGAGGTGCTTGGATATTTTTAATTAAATTTAATTACGAAATGAAGAAGAACATAAACAAAACTTTATGACACATAAAGCATCAGAAGGCTCCAGCACAACAGGCACACAAATGCAGCCCAACACCTCAATGGAAGGCCAATTATACTGAGGTGTGTATGTGTGAGTGACCATCTTGACTGTTTTCTGTGTAAGAAACCATTAGCAAGACTCTGTTAGCAATAGGTGCGGTAATGTGAATTGGAATAATTATTTGCAACATTTTAGATGGAGACAGAACGGTTCCACCTATTCCTGTGGTTCTTGGCCTTCCATTGAGGCAAGTTTGCAAACTTCGAAAGTAAACAATCAGAGTTGTTAAAAAGGCACCAGTGCGTGTTTATTGATTATTAGAATTCTGGGAATGGTAGTAAACCATCCAGGGTGGACGTCAGATTCGCTTATTTCCATTTGGAAACATATTAAATGAATTCATTATCTTAATGGTTTGAAACAATTGTGTGGCTGAATAATTTGCAATAATTTTTAATTTCTATTTATATGGAAACTTTTTTGTAATTGTAAATTAAATATGTTGCATGTTGGAATTTTATTTTTTGCTTTTCACTTTTATTCTTAACTAAATAGAAAACAGGCCAAATATATCAAGTTCTCACCTTTGAACTTGTCCAATTGTAGCCATTTTTGTAAACTGATTGCTCCAAAACTACTAACAGTGATGCACAGCAAAAGTGATTATGAGTTTTATGCAGATCATTTTGGATAATCATATAGTAGGATGTTAGAGGATTCGCAACGGCTCTTTTTTTTCAATATGGTATGAATTCCTTTCGCATTCATGATAGCCATAAAAAAATTGGAATATTACCTTGTTCCGATCTTCTTTAAATCCCAGTGATTAACAACAAAGAGGTAATTCAGTTCTATTCTATCCTGAATGTTTAAACAAAATCTTTGTCTTATCGCCTTGAACCAAACAAAACGGTTGATTCATTTCCCACCAAGAAAAGAAGCTCTTCAAATGTCTGCTTAAAAATACTAGAAAAAGGGCAGGGGAAGTAGAATAAGAAAATGCTTTTGCTTTGTGATTTCGTTACCTTTGTTATTCCTCTTTAATGGCAATCGCATTTATTGCCCTTGTTGCGTTGCGACATTTGACAATCACTCGAATATGTGTCCCAGACTGACATGTTTGTTTGTTTGTCTGTCTGTCCGTCCGTCTGGTGAGAGGAAGACTCAGTGGTTGATTCCAAATATATGTCTTTGTATTTATGAGTTTTGTTGTGGCTCAGTACCACCCCTCTACATTGGAATCCCAGACACATTTAATAGGATGTTCTCTTAAAATATTAGTTTTTCCTTCCACTTTGTTTTTCCATTAAAGACAATTGATGCGATGATTTTTGTTGGTTACTATTTGGGTGGTGGTGGTTGGTGGGTCGGTGATATCCTTAATGTTGCCTTTTCAATACACATCTAGCTTTCAACGATTAGGGCTGTTAGTTTTGTTGTTCTTTATCCAAGGATCATGAAATTTCATTTCATAGAACGCCTCTCCCATTGGCAAGGATGTTCTTGAGATTTATAAGGACAAACAATAATGATATTATGTGGCTGTCCTTTAAAACTTAATAAAAAAATCAGACTACACCCAAAAAAAAATCGAAAGAATTCCAAATTCAAAACAAAGGTGACTGTGCACTCTTGTTCAGATATTGTATATGTGTTGGAAAACATTTCATATCGTTTGGACTGGGCTTCAGTAAGGAGATATCTTATCCTAGACCATAAGATGCAGTGGACAACATAAATTTCCCCCTTTTGCCTTCACAAATGAACCAGAGTTTGAAGTGAAAGCTAAATGAAATTCACTTCACTCTGATGAAAAATTATTTTCCATTTCTTTTTGTGTATGCTGCTTAAAGGACTAAAAAACTTCTTATCAAAACAAAAAGGTTTGTTTCCTGACTTGCTTCTCAGCTGTCATAAATAACAAATTGTCTAACCCGTTTTCCACCCTTACCAGCCATTAGATTAGTCTAGCTTGTCCTTCGTCTCATCAAGATGACAAATTATACTCATATTGGTAATCTGTTCATACAAAAAGTTCGAAATCCTCCAATGGTGGACCTGTCATTGTAAGTCGTTACACTATCGCGTAATAAACAGCGAAGAGGAACAGATGCTGCAGCAATAACTAAGCGGAAACTGAAATTACAACGCCATAAGATTCTAAACAGAATTGGAAAATGAGCGCATCAAATTTCGATAGGCATACGATGGATGTTATAGCACGCATACACAGATAAACACAGTTTCTCGTATAGCCATCCATCCACCTCACATGCAATGCCGTATGCATTATGACCACAAGAGTGTGCGTATGTTGGCGGTATGTCAGTGGACATTGAACGCATATAATTATTATGAACCATAATAAAACACACGCGCCCACACTCACATGCATACACCTACACTGGCCAATGGGTATAGCTATTTATGTATTTGTATTTGATTTGATGTATATATGTGTGTGTGTGTGGGTTATTAAAATGAAAAACAACATAAATATAACACTAGCACGTTTTTGGTACTCCCACCATCCTCCTTGAGCCATAATGACATTTGTTTGTGAATGAACGAACAAACACACATTCCAACCCGGATGCTGTCCAATATTGCACAACATCGTTATTCATCCTCGTTGCGGGATCTTTCGTATGTCCTCCTATATGGGGGACATGTACAAGTTTTTATAATGCGAGACATCAAAAAAAAAAAAAAAAAAAAAAGTTCCCACAACTTTTCATAACTTTCACAGCCGTGGAGTGGAGATCATTGTGGTTGGTCCCCAAGTGCTGGAATTAGCGTCTCTTTCTCCTTCTAACTTAACAAGCTCCCAAAGAACACAAACACGTCGAAGCCATTGATGATGATGGCCATTAAATTGTGGTCATTTGTATGCAGACAATGTTGTCCAAACATAGACAACCGGCTGTTGCTTTTTGTACAGGCACTTGCATGTTGGTTTCATTAATGACCAAGTGGGCACCATCCGAAGAGTTTGAGAGATTTGGGAGAGAGAGAAACTATGAACTAAACAAACAAATAAATATTTAAGAAGCATCTAAATGTTTTTCTATGGAAACGATATCCAGTACAAATCCTCTTTAAATTTCATTAGATGATGTGGAACATAAATTATGAGAGAATGTTATCCTCATTGCAGGTTGATTTCCTTCAACAGGCACTGGTCGAGAAATGAGAAATTAGATACTGTAGTTCAACGAAAATATTAAAAATAAAGGAATCTAAGCCCCTAATAATTGAAAATAGTTTGGAGATATGTCCTATGGATGTTCGACGGAAGAAATTCTTCCGGTGTTTGTACATTTGAACATTTTAAATACAAACAGGCTGAGTTTTAGATTCGCGAGTGGTCACAAAAAAAAAAAACACTCTCCCGAACACTGTGACAACTCCCATTTCCACATTCGATAAAAATCTTTTTAAAATGTGGATGTAGCCGTTTAGGAAAAAGTATGGATAAGTTATTATCGGACTAGATGCGTACATAGGCGCCATGAATATGGGTCCCGTGAAAATTAGCCCCAAAACGTAAATAAAGTAGAACCCCAAAAAATTATATGGAAAACAACAACACCAACATTTTATGTTTTTTGGGGAGTAATTTCATTTTATTTTTGGGGACCCTTTGCATTATGAAAAGAAACTAATATTTCAAAAATAAATAAATAAATAAATTATAAATAAAATAATAAAGCCAAATTTCTTTTTTGGGATTGTGCTTCGCTTTCAAGTGGCTCCTACTTGAAATGCATCTATACACACATTTCTTGTAGCATCGCATTAGATTTGGCTTTTACGTAAACGGCCTTCAGCCGGGGTTCTCTCTTTCTCCTATGGACAGAGTCCAATGTGGGCTTAAAACTTCATACATTTTCCATCAGTTAGGATTCATTTTCACACGGTCTTTTAAATCGCAAAAGAAAATGATTCCGAATTTTATTATGGAGTCGAATTTCATGCTTTACTTACATTTTGTTAGAGCTAATTTTCATGGGGTTCATATTCATTATAAAGCGTCGCCCCAAATTTGTGGGTTTTGGGTCCCATTTTCATTTGGGTTTTGGGTCCCATTTTCCCGAGGTATATTTTCATACCGCCGCGTATATACTACATTAAAAAGATATTATAGAATATGATGAATGAAAATATGTATGCACTCATGAATAAAAGCCTGCAAAAAGTAACTGCTGTTATTTTTTGATTTAGCGAACATAAATTCATAAATTTTTTAGGATATAAAATGAAACTCAACATATTTTGAAGAAGCAGATATAGTTTTTTGTTTATTCCAAACCTCTCCCTTTCTTAAAAGCTGTCGAATACGATCATTTTGCTGATATGCCCCAATTTGAAAAATTCAGATATGTAACCAAATATAAAGATTTTCTTAATATATATCTTTCAATGTTCTGTGATAGCCATCAGTTGTCTATTAAAAACAAGTAAGGAAAGTCTAAAGTCGGGCGGAGCCGACGATATTATACCCTGAACCACTTTGTAAATCCACATTTTCGATACTATATCAAATCCGTCAAATGTGTTGGGTGCTATATATAAAGGTTTTTGTCCCAACTACATACATTTAAATCTGACTCCATCTGAACAAACTTTGTAATCTATACACTTAAAATTTAAGTCGGCTAATGCCCTGGGTTGGTACACTATGTTATTAAAAAAAATATGGGAAACATTTTAATCTAAATCAATTTTGAGGCAACTTCGCAAAAGTGTATTTATGATTTATCGGTCGATAGAAATGTATTAGAAATAATGGAAAATTTGAGTCACTTTTACAAGTTTTCGACTTCTAAATCTGAATCGATTTCTTCCAAAATCAAAAGAGTTCTATTCTGCCAACAAAAACTTGTGCCAAATTTGATGTCGATTGGACTAAAACTGCGACCTAGACTTTGATCACAAAAATGTGTTCACAGACAGACAGACAGACGGACGGACGGACAGACGGACATACGGACATGGCTAGATCGACTCAGGGACCCACCCTGAGCATTACTGCCAAAGACACCATGTGTCTATCTCGTCTCCTTCTGGGTGTTGCAAACATATGCACTAACTTATAATACCCTGTTCCACAGTGTGGCGTAGGGTATAAACATAAGAAAAAAAAAAATACAAAAAAATGTTGCTCCTACAGCCACTATTTTCTAAAGTCACAGTAGTTTCCCTTTTTGCTGTTTGATCAGGTTTTTCTCCTATGTCTATGAAAAAATTTCATTGAGTATCGGGCTCTGCTTGCAGTGAATCTAAATATGGAAAACTAAGTAAAATGCAAGCTGTTATCATCTACGTACGCTTTTCTCAAAAATTTTCTTGTCAAGGTTGTATTAAACTTTACTATTCTTTATATCCCACAATAGTCAATGTTAATGCTAAACACAAATTACTTTAGCATGATATTTTTTATAACTTTATTGAATTTGGTAATTGAGCAAACTCGACAAAATATGAGCTTTTAAATAGTCTGAGAATTTAAATCATTCGACTTTGGTTAATGGTAAAAATATTTTAAACATGGAATTTAATAAAGCCCTCATTGGACTAATTAAGTGATTCCGATGCAGGCCTCCATCAACCCACCAACTCCCCAGCACTGTACGTAGTTGCTTTTCTGCCTTGGGAGAGGCTCCATTGAAACGATGAGAAGCAGGCCATACTTAATGCTCCTGCCATCGTCACCGCCACCACCTCCGGCGCTCAATGTCTTCCGAAACATATTTAATAAATTTTCAAAAATGTTTAGCCACAAAGCTCCAGTCAGGCACTCGATTGCCGGCTCGGCCTCATTTAAACTGTTTAAAATGTCAACTTAATGTGCTTAATTAAATGCCAATGGGAGAAGGAATGCCTGGCTCTTCTCCTTCAGCTCTGGTTACGGCCAACAAACGACCTGTGTCTATCGTTCACAGTATTTACCAGTATTCCGCATCCAGTTTCATTTTCAGTTCGAACAACAAAACTTTCAATGCCGTTGTTTGTGTCCATTAGAAGAAGCGGAAAACGCTAAAGTAATTGTGAGTGAGTCACTAACACCACCAGTAGCACCAACACCATCAGAATCCCCGTCAAGTTGCTTTGGTATTCTTTGTGGATGAGGGGCAGGGGTATGTGTGTCAGTGGTAAGGATGTCTTGGAAAATAATTAACAATTTGTTTAAATAAATGAGCAAATAATGTCCACAATAAAGTTTGGCGCATGGAATGTTTGTGGCACACTTGTCACTACTCTCTTCCAAGACTTTGCTTTTGGGAAATCCTTAGGATATTTGTATATTCAATTGAAACTAAATGAGTGGTCTTCGTTGAGAAAGAAAATTTATTGGTAATGTTAAATGATATTTTAATAGTTTCTTTGGGCCATGTAATTGAAAGATATTTGAAGGCTCCTTAAATTATGTAGATTGTTTTGAAATTTCGAACTATTTAGTAGAGTGAAAACTTACCAGACCTTAAAGATGCATTTTTATTTTAAATATGAGTTTTATTTTAAAATATGCCTTTAATTGAATGGAACACCAATTTTCTTATTATTTACGTGGTCTCCTATTTCACTCCATTCACTGAAGGAATAGTTTGCGTGATTTGAAATGTAGACAATCGAAGTATTATATTGATACATTTTTTCTTTAAGGGTCCATACAAAAGAAATTATAGACACTTGTTACAAAAGCGAATTTGTTTGCTCATCAAGAAAATAATTAAAAAAACAAGCTGATGGCCTTAGCAGCCAATGCTACTTTTCCCTTTTCTTTTTTATCATACATTTACTGTATGATTAAAAATAAGCAATAAATAAATAAATAAATAATTAAAAAAACAAAAGTTCGTTTATCTAAAATAGGGTTAGTGTCGAATTTATTTCTTTGTTATAACCGATTTTAATGTAGTTTTATCCATTTTAATGAATGGTATGTGTCCAGTGTGATCTGGTGGTGAATCGGGTAGTTTAGCTAGGCAAGCGAAAAGATGACGAAGGTCATGTGTCCCTTAGCTACAGATGGGACGCACGTCAGCTATGCTGCTATCATTCACTGATAGCTGGGATGGGCTAAACTACCCTGGTCTGCCGCGGGAGGTCTCCCTCCTCCGATGCTATGGGCGGTGGTCGAACTCCAAGAACAGGATAAACCTTGTACGTGTTATTTCTGTGGCCAATTTTATTAATAAACCTTCAAAGGCTATAGTTGTCAGTTCGAATATCGAAAAATAGAACTTTTGATATGGGGGCTATATATAGTTGGAATTCCAGATTTTACTTCTTGAGGATGTGGCAGCTAAGAATTTTATCAAATTTGTTACTTCTCATGTTAGCCTGATACCGAAACAGGCAATTAACGCCCAGATGCATGATTCTGGACGTTAATGATTATTCGACCTTATGTGGACAAAGAAGATTAAGGAAGTTGATAAACAGAGTCATTGAAAAGAAAACGCCAAACACAAATCTATACACGGCTGACGGTACATGTTTCCGTTCGGGAAAATGCATTTTTCCACAGTCTTTAGTATAGATCTGGCTGGGATAGATAACTAAATTTGGATCCTTTATGCTAACTTTTAATGGACTTGATTCTCAAAGTGATATCGACATACAGTGTAATACAGCCGATATAGCACTATATCGACTGCTTTTGTGTGTTTATTATTTTAACATAATCAAATATCGAGAATAGTTTGAAACTCTTTGTGTTCTATGTTGCGCAAACATTGCATCTGTAAAAGGAAATCTTTAGGATGACAGCACTTTTTTTTCCGGTGTACAAAAATCTAAATCAAGATCCAATTGTAATATGGGATCTATTTTATCTTATATCAACTACGACTTTTAAATATCCGTTACCGTTGTTTTAAAAATAGATTCCCTTCATGTCTTCAAAATGAATTGGACATCGTTAAACACTTCAAAGTCTTTCTTGAGAAATTCGTCTAAAGGACTCCGCTCAACAGAGAGTACAGAAAAGTCTTTTTAATTATTGTCAAACGTTATTGCACACACACACACTAACACCCCATACAATCTCTATCATCTGAGAGGTTTTGATGTGAGCACTTGGATGGTCATGAGTTAGAAGACTGTCTATGTGAGGCGAGAATATTCATTGCTTTAGCGAGATTTAATTAGTTTTTGTCCGTGTTTTGCATTTCGTTTTTCGTTTAGTTTTTTTTCATCGCCTTTGTTTTCATCACACTTCCATTCTGTGACAAAACTCTCTGGCTTGGATGCCATTGACGCTTTGTTAGTCGCATTTTTCACAGCTAAGTGGAAAAGTAAACAGAAATCCATTAACTCAGCAATTATTGTCTGTCCCCTGGATTTTCTGCTTGACCAAAAGATCACAAAGACTGACTGACACGTGGATAATGAGATGAAATGAGATGGGATGAAATGTAGTGTCTGAATATTCGCGGTGGACATAGTTAGTTCTCCTCTTAGCTCCTTTCAACATGTTTTGAAGAATTAATGTAAAATCGATGAAGAGAATGGCATTCGTCCACTGTTTCTAATAGAATTGTGCATTACTTCCTCGAAATCGAAAGGCTGTCTTCATTGCCGGTTGTTACAAACACACTAGGAATGTATTTGGGAGCATAAGTCAGAGAAGATCACTTTCTGAGGGTGAATTTGTTACATGATGATTGAGTCCGTGTTCAAATGAAAATTGTTTGAAAATCATATAAAGGATTTTGTAGAAAGTTGTTACCAACAATCGCTTTGACCAAATGATAAAAAGTATCAAGTAGAACAATGGTGTAAAATTCAAGACCCGAGAGAGCGAGGGATTTTACATGTCCACCAAAATGGTGGACTTTTATTTTCTAAAGTATCTAACACTGCAAAGTCTTAACTATGATTCTGATTTTATATCAAGTTTGTAGCCCAAATCTATGGAGGCCCTAATGTGTTCCTTAAGATTAATAAAGCCATTGCGTAAGGATTCTTGGGTAAGATATTCACGTAGCTTTTCTTGACTTTCACAATACACTAAATTATCAACATTGTCGATCATCTTCTGCAAAGACACTTCCATGCGATAGAGAATGAGTAGAGCATCACCACCGCGATCTTCTTCTGAATCCTCTTCTTCCCGCCTGAGACCACTGGCCAACTTAACAAAACCTTGGGCAGCAGTAAAATCCAAACCAATAACCTTGTGACAATCAATAACTATGGGTATCTGGAACTCAGCTTGTATAGCCGCCTTGAGAACTTTGGATCTTAGGTAATTGATTGCTGGAAAGTATATGCCATTGCCTGGTGTGACATAGATATATTGCATATCGTCTATCTGTAGGAGTGTATAGCGGTGTAAAGTTGTCTCGGTAATACTTCAAACTTCCTTACCTCTTGTATTTTAACAGAGATTTCCGGACGAGCCCACAGGAACAACAAGTGGGCCACATTTACTATAATGCTAACAAACAGACCAATTTCCACGCCACACAAGATGCAAACCACGAAACACAATACCCAAATGGCAAAGTCGCGTTTAGATTCATACCACAGCCTCATGGGTAACTTGAAATCGAGCAGTGTAAAAATGGAGCAGATTAGAATAGCGGCCAAAGTAGATTCCGGTATATAATTGAAATAGGGACTTAGAAAAGCCAAAGCCAAGAGAACAATAATGCCTATGTAGAACACAAGAGAATTGATAAATAAACAGATTTTATTCCGATATACATTTTACCTGAATACAAATTCGCCATAGGACTTTTCAAACCACAAGCCTTACTAATGGCATACCTAGTGAAGGCTCCAGAACTAGGCATTGCCTGAAAGAACGAGCCGAATATGTTGCATAAACCCAGTGTGAAAAGTTCGTGATTGGTATCCACCATTCCTTTGGGAGCTATGGAAAAGAAAATTATAAGATATTTAATTTAAAATTAACTCAGCGTAATGGGAGTATAGAGTATTCTTTTTTCGAAAGACTTAAGATTGGAAAGAACACAATTTGTATCTCATCGATGCACGTAAAAAAAATTATCTGATTCAATCACGAAATTAATTGATCCAATTAATTTTTTAATTGATATGCCTTCAATCATAGAAATGGTAGTAACAATTAAAAAATTACTTAAAACTCAATTAAAAAATTAATTTTTGTTTCAATTAAAAAATTTGTTGAATCAATTAAACTTTTAATTGAATATTTTTTAAAATTTAATCAAAACTTTAGTTGGAAAAATGTTAGTGAAATTTTTTTTTTCTGTGCGGTCGGAAATTTAAATCACATTCACGGATACTTAAAGAACGTCCTCATGGACATGGAAATAAGAGAATGAAAGTTCGCTATGTTTTTTTTATTTGATGGAAGAATGGTAGACGGACAATAATATATGTATTTTATTTTGTCTCAGAAGCCTTTCATAATGATCAGAATGTGTACTAAAAAAAGACATTATCGTTAGCACAAATATTTCTTGTCTTTAAGATACGAAGGAGAATTTGGCTTAGCAAACAAACTTTTTCATGGAAAATGGGTTTGTCCATGGAGTTACGAGAGTCGACTGTAAAATTGATATCTGTACACAAAAGAAAGTTTCACTGAACTGAGGTCAATGTGTCCTAAAAACTCGGAAACAAAGTTTTACACTCGAAGATTTTCGATGTAAAAAAAAATCCCATATGAAAACAATGAATGGCGATTTGATTTGCCTGGGATTGCCAAAAGAGCATATCATATTTATTCAGGTCGTATGCGTACTTACTTAATTTTCCAATGGATATATTTGTCAATATTCCAACAATGGGTATAACAATAATACCCACATTCATATCGGCTACCATTTCCCAGAACGTAAAGGTCTTCTCTGGTGTCTCAATGGTAAATATCGGAAGAGTTAAATTTGGTAATCCAGATAAAGCATTCTTACTGAGAGCGTAGGGAACCTGTGGCTCCAAGACTAACCAGACATAGGAGACTATTGCTGTTATAACCACAATCAAGGTATTCCGTGAGAAGGAGAGGTATCGGCAAGCAATGGCAAAGCTTTTGTTCATATCTCGTCTGTTAGCCAATTTTTCCAAAAGCTGGTGAAGAAAAATGATTGAATTGTCGTGATAATTCTACGGTGATTTGATTTCAATCTACCTCGAAGAGAACTAGAAATATAATGGCACATATTCCCATGATGAAATCTCCAGAACTGGCTTCATCGTATCTGCTAAACAGAGTTTTCACAGACTCTATAAAGCCAGTGACTAAGTACTTAATGCCTAGGAGAACTTTAATCTGCGACTCAATGACTAGAACTGCTGTTGCCGAAGAGAATGCCTTTATTACAGGCATGGATATGAACTCGAAGATGAAACCTGAAAGTGGACAAAATCAATGAATTTCTATACTTGCCTACTTCCACATTTACTCACCCATTCTGAGGCCAGACATTATTAATTGGACAATGCCGCTTAGGAAGGTCAACATGAAAGCAAATTCTATAGGCTTACCCACTGTGAATTGGACACTGACCAAAGCTACCAGGCTAGTGGGTCCTATTATAACCTTGTCAATCGATCCAAAGAATAAATAAATGAAAGGTCCCACAAAGGCGGAACACAGACCGTAGCGGGCAGGAAGGCCAGCTAATAGGGCACAGGCTATACTCTCCGGTATAATGGTTAGGCCCAAAGTTATTCCTGCTATGACATCGTTAATACCCCATTCCAAGGTATAGCGTTGTATCCAGCCAAGCATGCGGACCTTGTTTCTCAGCAACTTTTTCGCTCGATCCCCTGCACTTTGATTCACTGACTTTGCTGTGAAAACTATGCGTTTATGTTTCTTTTCTCCATTCTCATCGTGGAGTATTTCCAATTGCTCCGTTGCTTCCTCTTGCATGACCTTCACTGATGTTGAATCCATTCCCAGCACAGCGTCTTTTGTTTTGCACAACGTAGCTTTTATTAGACACCGGGCATGAGAATATGTCAATCGAGCGCCACTGCCTCAGTTATAATGATCCCCAATTTGAAATTCATATCGAAAAGGCACATTCAACAATCACACACACACACACACACATGTACACCCATGTGAGTACCGTAGTCTAAATTGACTTGAGACTTTCTGTTTACCCTGCAAATCATCGCCAGCGTTGTCGGAACTAATTACTATGTATCCAAATTTACACATTCGGTCCAATACGTTCCCTGATGGGGGCGGGAGGTCTACATTTTCGATCTTGGATTCGAAGCTTGGCTATCAAAGTGTGAATTTTTTGTTTTTATTAAAAAGCGTTAAATATCTGGGCATACAAGACGATCTTGAATGGATGGGGGAAGTGTCGCACTCGACTACGATATAAAGCGAGTGACGTATTGTACAGCTATGCTTCTCTCTGTTGACATTCTCATTTTATTCATTTCATCTACGTGGATAAGATCATCATCAATTTAATTGGATCATTGGTGTGTTAGTTTAAATAGACGAACGTCTATCCTCACCACCCTGCATGCCTCAATGCTGCAGAGAATGTATCAACAGGTATTTTCTGTTGTCTGGTCTGATCGGTACGATTTTTGTATTTTTCCACCGAGACAAGTCAATAAACCGTACAAGTCAGAGATTGATATGCGTGTGTGTGTCAGTTTGGACTCTCCAATTGATAGAAAAAGAAACAACTGTGAAAAATCAATATTTATTTCCATTATGGTTCATAGCCATTAGCGGCTAAAATAGATGGGCTCCCAAATGACTCCCTCTGAGTCTTAGACATTCGGTCGCATTCAAACATAATTTCATATCCTTTGACTGGTTTTTATTTGTAAGGAATACACAACATTTTCATCCTTTCTCCCGCCTTCATTCCGTCGTGAGAAAGCAAACACAGATTCTTACTTACTTTCATCTTGTTTCTCTTTGCAACACATTTCTATGATGTCTATTCCCGATTTGTTTTTAGTAAATTAATTTAGAATTATGCCAAGCATTTCTTTTGTCTTGTTGAAGGGAAAACTTTTTGACATAAATCTTCGCCCCTACCTCAGCAACTCTATTCACGAAATTAAGGTGACACATTAACATAGAAAACTGGCGTATGAGTTACACCAATTGTTACATAGCTGCTTCATTACACGATGGGTAGGCAGCATTGAAATAGAGATGCCAGAGGTAATCGGACATTCGATATAGGCTCATTATCTCCGGTTTTAATTTATGATCTTGTTATTATGGCTGATCGAACAGTAAACTAAATGAAGATTCTCTTCTCAGAGGAACAACATTTTGGAAATGCGAAGATCATACATGACTTTGTGAAAAAAAGATTTGTCTATAATAGTAGACACACACATGAGTCACTTTTGAAAACTCCCTCTCAAGTGGGGAACATTTTTATTCACCTCTACTCACGATAATAAAGGGCACTAACGCCAACTGTAGAGACTTACATACGTTCTCGTGACAGACGAAAATTCGCCTCTCTCATAAAAATCGCGAAAACTCACGAACAGATTGTTTTCGTGACTCACGTTCATGCACAACATTTCATTGATTAATCATGCTAACACACTCCCACGCTGTTGCACTTTTGTGATCTCATTTGAAATAGGTATGGTTGCTGTGCAAATTTTCAAAACAATTCTTCAACATCCCTAATATATGAGTGTTAACAAAAATCGGAAATCCTGGCGATGATAGAAAGAAAAGCAAAACTTTGCAATTCGAATTCAACTTAAAAATTTGTTTATCACCATCATGGGTTGGTTGAGGTGGTATGGGTGCGGGTGTTCCCATTGGCGGCCTTGCTATCTGAATCCGTGTTTTAATTATAAACCAGGCATATATAGCACACACACACACACATATGTTTACCCAGCAATTCAAGAGATGCGCTTGTGTGTATGAGCGAATGTGAAAATAGAATTATTTCTATGTTTGGAGTGGTAAAAACAAAAGAGGAAATTAAAAGTTTTCCTTTCGGCATAAAGTGATTAAAATTCTAAAGATTTTTCAAACGTGGCTTCCCCCACCCCAGAGCTCTATACATAGACTCTTTACTTTTTCGAAATACAAAGAATGGCAATAAATTCCAAAAATTTTGAAATGCCAACATGTGTGAATAATATTTGGGTTAGACAAAGTTTCTTCTACACCTTCACACACACACACACGCACGCCACATCAAAGCATGTACGAATACATTGTCATTTTGTCAGTGTATAAGTGCACAATTTGCTATTTGCCTTGTTTAACACTTTCAACTATCTACGTAAAATGCTTTGTGTGAGTGTGTGTGGGGGTGGGTGACTAAAATGTATACAATTCCACTCTGGGCCAAGTGTTGGGTGAATACCTGGCTTCGATTAGAGAACATTTATGTTTCCATTTATGTGGGTCGACCCAAAATTTCTAAATGCTTTGCTCTAGGACAATACCTTTAAGAACTTTTGCCTATAAAACCAAATATTAAATTGATGATAGGATCCCTGTACCCACCCAGCACTTTCCAGGATACACATAGTACAGTGTGGGGTGTAGACCATGTTTTGCTAAAGTGATAGCTTTGCCACACATTGCTGCTGGAGAAACCGAGAGTGATGGAATTAATGCATTTTGCCAGCTAGGTGCTAGATGGTAACATTCAAATCACAGACTTGTGTAAACACTTAACCTCCACATGTTTGAGTTGGAAATCATAAAAGCTTCGGCGTGCTTGCAGCCACAGCACTTTTACAATGCCTCCGATCGGCAATGTTTACGTGCTTCCCCCCAACAGATGTTGGTGGATTTGTATGCGCGTTCCACATGTGTCTGTATGTAATGCCCAGTTGTAAATTCCTGACGAACACACGACCGCCTTAAGAGCCATTAAAAATTCCCAATAACGTTCAATAATAAAGCAAACATTAATTTTTATGTTGTTACACGGCTGCGCTTGTACGCCATTGGGCATACGTGCCCATGAAAGTCGAGTTGCGTCATGACGCCTACCATGCATACGAGATCATGTTTTCCAGGACATGGGGTAGACACCTGTGCTGTTTATTGTATTTGTGCGAAATTTTAAACACACAAAATACTTATGATGGCCTTTTCTAAATCTCTCCTAAATGAGAAAATTTCAGCGAGTGCAAATTTGAAAGCCTTCCCCTAGATGGAATTATATTAAAGCTCTTCAAGAAAAAGTAAAGTAGGATAGCTTAAGATGCTGTCTGTTGGACCAACAAACACATTGTGATTAGAGTAATGAGCCACCGTGGTGCAATGGTTAGCATGCCCGCCTTGCATACACAAGGTCGTGGGTTCGATTCCTGTTACGACCGAACACCAAAAAGTTTTTCAGCGGTGGATTATCCCACCTCAGTAATGCTGGTGACATTTCTGAGTGTTTCAAAGCTTATCTAAGTTGTTTCACTGGAATGTGGAACGCCGTTCGGACTCGGCTATAAAAAGGAGGTCCCTTGTCATTGAGCTTAACATGGAATCGGGCAGCACTCAGTGATAAGAGAGAAGTTCACCACTGTGGTATCACAATGGTCTGAATAGTCTAATGGCGTTTTCTTTTCTTGTAAAAAATGCACACTTTTTTTGCATTTTGCCCGGAAAATGTACTCTGTAGGTTCTTTTCTAAAAAAACAGGCAAAAGTGCGAAAAGGCTTCGAATTCTGTTGTGAAAATAGCGCCACGCATAGAGGCAAATTACGGGCATTTTCAGCACTGCCAACAAACGAGAGTGCTGCCATTGCCCTGTTTCCTTCTTTGAATTCTTTTCTGCCCGCTGAAATGATAGCATTTTTTTAGGTTGCTGGTAACATTTAAAAAATGCGCATTATGTACAGACAAAATGAAGGCAAAGCACTTTTTTCAGAAAAGAAAACACCATAAGTGAGCCTGATCATGGGGCTGCCACATAACCTAACCTAGAGTAATGAAAAAACCGGGTTTTTTGAAAGTCGGTTTTCTCGGTTTTAAAAGCTCTGACCAAAACTGATGGCCGATGTTTTTTGCAAAAATAACCGTCATAACCGGTTCAGCCGGTTTTCATTAAAAGTAAAAATCGAATTTTATTGTCACAAGAGATAAACGAAAAAACTAATATTTTATTGAAAGTTGGACATATTTTTTTATTCAAATGTATGTTGCACCTATTTGGAAGTGATTTCATTGCAGTTTATTAAAATACCCGGATGTATTTGTCTAATTTTGGCCTTAAATTGTAAATATTACCATGAAAATATAAAAACCAATAGCTGGTTGTTGAGGCCTTGAAAACACCGGTTCTACCGGTCCCCCGAAAGTGGAATTTTTCACGAAAACCGACAATCGGTGTAAGAACAGAAACCGATCCACCGGTTTTGATCACTCCAATTGTGATACCGCATATGATACACTCCACGAAATCCACTTGGATCCAAATATATTGACCTTCTCTTAAGGATTTTGGCATTGATTTCGGGTCAGAGATGCATATCTCATTTATCGTTTTTCATTATCTTTTTCGATACAGGAACAAAGCTGTGCAAGTACAACCAACTATCAGTTTATATTTAAAAATTATAATATAAACTTTCTTAAATAAAAGTTTCTTTATTAAAAAAAAAAACCAAAAAAATTCCTAAAATTGACTTCCATTCTTTTAACCCTCAAAAGCACAAGATTACCGATTGCTCCGAAAATCTTTATATGCATTGATTTTAGTAGACAATGTGGAGATATTTGAACACTACACAGTTTTTTTTAACAACATTACTTTCACATGTGGTAAATAATATTTAACGTCTAATTTGTATTTTTTTAATTTTTGGTCAAAATTCGATTTTTAATTTAACTAAGGATTACTCGGAAGTACAAAATTTTTCTATATAGACTTAAGAATTTTTTTCTGGTTGTATCTTAAAATATAGAGTACGAACTTAAGGCTTAATTTTAGCCTACTCTTTGATGCTCCCACATTACACAACATCTTCTTATTTGGAAGAAATTTATTGATTGAAAAAATATATGACACTACACTACGAAGTTCATTATGATCACATGTTTGTACAAATTTACGAATTTTACGAAATTCTCTACTACTTTGTGCAAAGTTTGAATTTAGTACAATTTTATGTCTCGATTGTGGAATCCTGTTATCTTGGTTTAGTTCATATCAATAAAGTAAAGCATTTTGGAACAAAAATAATTTTTTTATTGTAAAAATAAAAATTTTGTAACTAAATTTTTTTAGTTATAAAAAATTTACATTTTCAAAGAAATTCAAAAAACTCTAACAAAAGAACAACACTATCGATACACGTTTTCCAAAAGTTGTTTCTTTGCTTGTATGTATTCATGCTTATTATATTACAAAATTACACAACATCCCAATTCATATAGTTTGTTTCCTTTATGGCTTGAATCACCATATTGAGCAGTTTATTCACCATAGTATTAGAAACTAGTTCTTCAGCAATTCTGATATTTGGGGGAGAGAAATCCAGCAACCAAATATATTCCATCTGCACATATGGTAATTTTCGACTTATCTCGCTTCATACTTAGTCCGTTGTAGTGGCGTGGAGGGTGTTGCCCGTTTCACCCACGAACAAAAAATATCAAATAAAATCATAAAACATGTATTTACAGTTGCGAATAATGTCTGCAAAGCGGCTTAGTGGTCAGCTATTGGGAAACTGGAGAAATTTATGCAAATGAAGCTTAAAATCTGTTCATGGGCTATTGGTCATGAAAAGGACCATGAAAACACATTTTAAGCGAAATGCATGCAAAGAGAAATGGGAGACTGTGATAAAATTATCATAAAATAAGTGGGAATGTTTTTACTAGGACCTTGCAATATGCTAAAATTAACTGAAATATTCAAGCACTTTTGGTTTTGCTTCAAATATTTGAGAATATATTAATTATAAATGAAAAGGTAATAAATAGAAACATCATTCTGCAATGCATTTTCAAGTTAATCAAAATTATATTAATTTAATTGTCTATATATTTATAATATATCGCAAAAACCAAAAAAAAAAAAACAAGATAATAATAAAAAGGGAACTAAAAGCTGAGGGAAAAAATCGTTGGTATGTTCTAAGCCATGCCCCAGTATAGTTTTGCTATTTCTTATTTTTTTTTTTAAATTAAATGCAAACAAAATATATCGTTTTATATAACATTAATATAGTTTTGCATCAATTCAACAATGGATTTTTTCGCTGTGTGAGCTAATAGAGTTAAAGATTTAATATTGGACATATAGAAAATATAACCTCTAAGGGTATGGTCATACTGGGCAAATATTTGAGTGTCAGGATGTTATATATCAAATATGAACCAAAAATGTTGGCTGGTTCGGCTGCAGTGGCGAATTCTTATTTGATTTCTGTCAAATATTTGCCTAGTGTGACCGTACTGTAATTACCATTAATGGGGAACAATAACGTATTTTCGATAATTATTTTTCCCCCTTATAGGACTGACTAACTTGAATTTTATCTCTCGTCCATATTTTCAATAAAAAGATCGTAAAATATACGAGGTGGAGTTTAACTGTCTTGACCAAAGCCACAAATACTAAATTATTATTGAATTGTGAATCATAATAATTTAATTAGCAATTTCCGAGGGCTAAACATTCGTTTTTCTGCTACTAAAATTAACTTCATTGTTCAGCAGACGGCCTCCAAAGACCGTCTGTGAGCGAAATAAAGCGAAAAACACCCATTTCTTCAAACGCATGTAGCAATACTATGTCTCTCTGACTCTCCCCGATACACTCATTCATGCTCTCTTAGTGGAGAACACACTAAAGCCCAGTAAGGACATTTAAACCAAAGGAGCATTTAGAATGCCAGTCAGGTAATAGTTGAATTCTGCTGCAATAGTCATTATAGTAATGCCACAACAATGTGTGCTTAGAAATTGTAAATATACCAAATTCATACACACACACTGCCAGACTGGCAGTTGGGCAGACATATCAAGCATGTGACCAAGGCAGAAACTCATCGATAGTCAAACCCCACAAACACCCACCTTTCTTCAACTGAGTAATCTTCCACTATTTTTGAAAAAATCCCTTCAAGACTAAGAAACTGCACAACTAAAAACAATCCAATTTAAGTCACACCAAAAAGGAACTAGGATGCATAAAAAGGACGAAGAAAACAATAAAAATATAATTTAATGATTCCCGCCCCCCCCCAACCGATTGAATAGGAAACGAAGTGCAGACAGTTTTTTATGTAAACTCCTTTGTGGACCTAAAGAGTTTATTTGCTTTCAAGTCGAAATGAAGAAAAAAATGTTAAGGATTTTTGCAACATCATCAAGAGTATCACCATCAATGCCTGGGAAGGACAGACGAAGATACACCAATGTATATGTACATATAGATGACCCACCCGTGAGAGAAATAGTGAGAGAGAAGAGGCAATGATATGTCAGGCTATAGAGGAAGCAGCAGTGGCATCATCATGGTCATGAATACGTGATCGAAATTTTAAATCGGCCACAATTGCACAACGACTGAATAGGAAATACGAAAGGACGATGTCTTTTCTGTTCAATAAACACCGGATGATGGCATATTTCGACACTCTACGATTACACTCTCAATGAAGAGTACGAAAGCCTTCGTCCAAATTGGAACACTTAAAGATGGCCACATCAGGTAACCAAAAGCAGGTGGTCTGACATACACGTCAGCTACATTCCGTATAGGAATTTGCAAATGTCCTTGAGAGTGTGTCCATTTCAGGAGTATTAATTCAACGAAACAATCGCTTGTAGACAACAAAAAGGGCAGTATTTAAAAGTATTCTTGTTGTTTCTATTTCAAAAGAGATCCTCATAGCAAAGTAAATGCACATGTAATTCGGTAGGGGCCTTAGCCGGTCATGTACCTCATCACATTTGATATTTATACCCTACGGGAATTTGGTGTAAATTGCCACTGTCAGATCTATCATAGGACTCGTACCGATGCTCCTGTTTATTGAAAGTTTTAAAAGTTCATATAAGATACTCGTATTAACATTTTCACCCATCTACAAAAAAAATTGAAAGAATACTTCAAGCTGACTTTTGCCATATAAATTCATTCAATAAATTGTTTTGCATATGGACATTAAACATTAAAAATATCACGATAATATTTTCAGAAGAAGTTTATTGAGGTTGAAATGTGATCAAATACAAAATTAACTGATACAATTAACAAAACATAAAGTCAATTAAGACAATAATTGAATATTTTTAAATTTTTAGTTAAAATATTAATTATCCCAAATAAAATTTTAATAAAAAAAAATATATATATTCGGAAATGATAAGTTTATCAATTATAATCGGAAATCTCATAAGAAAGTGTAAACCCACGTAAAATTACAAGAAAGCTATTTCGTCTAAAGGAAAAATAATTATAAGTCAATAAATAGTAAACACAGTATTGAATTGATTGTCTTAACTCAATTAAATGTTTAATTGAATTACAAAATAATAATAAGTGCCGCAAGATATCAATTATTTTTTTAATGTATGTTTTTTTATTAATTCTGGGATTGATACTATTATTATAATGATTGAAGACAATTTATTAAAAAAAAATACTTGGATCAATTAATCTCGTGATTGAATCAGAAAGAAAATTGTTTGTCTGTAGGTGAATCACTAAGTGATGTGTTTGCAAATGACATTCGTATTTTATCTGAAATGGGTCGAGCATTGTTTACTGCAATTCCCAACTGTAATAACAATCGATAATTTCACCTGTCTACTCATTATCAGGAATTCTGCGAAACCTGTAGTTGCAAACTACACCACACATCAATGCTATCCATCTATATCCCTATTCTTTTGCCAGACTTCCCATATTAACTGAAGACATTTATCCCTTTGAGAAGGTACATTTCTATGTCATTTAATTAAATTTATAGTCTCTTTAAAGATCCCTTTCGCTTAATATGCCCATTAGAATTGTATTGACTTGCTCAAGTAGCTGACGAAATTTATGACAGACAGACAGACATGTTGAACTATTGCAACTCAAAAGGCAAGTAAGTGTCATCGCACACTTACTTGGACAAAGGCCGCATCGTGGGAATCAAGTCAGTGGTGACGTGTGAATTAACTTTGCTCTCTTTGGCCCACTTTACTCTCACTCGTACCCATTACTACCTCTAGCACTTATATACATCAATACTTACACGAACACCATACACACACACACGCACACTGTCGTAAACAACTGCACGACCTGATGAAAATAATGATGACAGCATTATAAAGGACCTCCAATAAATTTTGTCAACCTTTTCATATGTACGAGAGTTTGCTGCAGGTGCATGGTGTGTAGGTGTATGCATGGGTGCAAAGGCAACGTGTGGGATGTGTTATTTAAACACATTCTTTATTACAGCTTAAATTTTTGGTTAGACACGAAGATGTCATACACAAAAAGATGGAATAAAACAAATTTTGAAACTTTTGCCACAACAAAGAATGACATACTTCCGTTTAGCAGGGTTTCCATTAAAAATATCCTCAGCTTCCAAGATGTAAATCTCCCAAAAAGAATCATGGGTTCAATCCCAGCTTCGACCAAATATCAACAAGTTTTTCAGCGGTGGATTATCCCCTCTCAGTAATGCTGGTGACATTTCTGAATATTTCAAAGCTTCTCTAAGTGTTTTCACCTCAATGCCGTTTTCATTTTTACTGTTTTTGGGAATCGTAATATTCTTCTGCTTTAGTTTACTTTTAACAAATTTGTCGTTGAACTTTACACCCACATTTAGTTCATAAAATTTTGAAGACATACTTGGGATTCGGAAAATTCCATTGGACTGTGAAAAATTTTGAAAAAAAAATTAAATTAAGTTAACACCAAACAATTTTCTTCCAATAAAAAAAGTCAAATTTAGCATCAGTTTACCTAGTGACGTTTTTCTCTACAGACTTTGGTAAATATAGCACCAACTTGAATTGAAGTTTCTAAAACTATATAAAACTGATTGATTCGCATGACATATTTCTGATCAAATATATTTGTCAGAGCAATATCCTCAAGGTACCGTTATTACTTCGAAAGATTTCTTGTAGCTTCTTTTTTTATATTACATTTTGGCAGCAAAATGAATCAATTGACAATTTTAAATGTGACGACTTTCATTAGTAACTTCGCCGACTAGACATGACTCTAAACACAATTTTGCACGATATTTAGTCAACAGTATCTGGCAACACTACCTGGCATGCACAAAAATTAAGATAAGCATTCCATCTGCAAACCCTATTTGCTATAAATCTCCAGCATGAATGCATCACTCCATCACTACTAAATGACAGTTATTGTAAGAACTTAACACATTACTTGGTAGCTGTCATTGTTCTTGGGAACTTTTATTTCTTTAGAGAACATTAAAGGAATTTGCCTTTTAAAATTTAGTCAGGGACTCTTTATTTATTTAAGGAATTTAGTTCCACCAAAGTTTTCGGTGCACTAGACCTACACACATAGGCATTTCACATAACCAAATGCAACAGAGCTTGCAGTAGGCCCAGAAGTGTGACCACAATTGAATACTCATAGAGACCATAAGCTCCATTACTAATATAGCATCTATTGAAGGAAATCAAGAAAAGCAAAGTTTATTTATTTATTTTTTTTTTTGCATAGAAAATGCGTCTTGGCAAAAACTTACGTGGGAGATTGGGAGACCAGGGACATTGTGCCATTGGTAAAATCAGCATACTTTTGGTTTGCCATCATCTCAAAGCTATTGAGAATCGTTGTATTGGGATAACGCTCTCGTGTGAGAGCAATGCCAAAAGTTGAATTCGTGTCCGAAATATTTGTGTATCCACATAGGAAGGCATAATTTTGGTAATCGGTGTCCAGTAGCTTGTAAACGGTATGGGATGTGTTGTTAAGACCATTCACATCACCATTAGTGTTGTCGAGATTTATGGTGGCGGACATGGTCTGGTTGACCCATAAATAGCTGGGTGTATTCGAGTATGTGGTCCGGATGAGAACGTTATTTCCAGGCTCTTCAATAAATTCGACCTCA
This sequence comes from Haematobia irritans, assembly GCF_050003625.1. Lineage (NCBI taxonomy): Eukaryota > Metazoa > Arthropoda > Insecta > Diptera > Muscidae > Haematobia > Haematobia irritans. Next base: position 858,558 of record NC_134397.1, read on the forward strand.
ATACAATCCCCATTACCAATAGGTAGAGGATTATGCCCCCACCATGTGCCATTTATCTTGAAAACGCAGTTTTATAGAAAATCTGTGATTTGACTTGAACACATTACTCACCTGTGAAGAATTGAAAGTCATGCTTTGGGATTGAAAACATGATGCAGGGGTATTTTGGGCATAGACTATGCCGCTCGTTAGGAACGCCAAATAAAAAAGTCCTATAACCAGCATGATTAATATTGAAATGCGTTTATCTAACTGCTACAGATATTCCAACAAAACTGATGAACCAACTCCTTTGCCATAGGCCGCAACAAATATATTTTCGGGCATTTTAGCTTTTGGCATAATTAGAAACTCATTAAGATATTGCTGCATCGGAGTTATCTGTCATGTTTGTCATTGGTCATATATATTCAGAACTCGTGATGTGGTTGGTTAATCAACAGGTGAAGAAATTAAAATTTTTATATAAGTAAAACGATTTCTAGCAAAACTAAGTTGTCTAAGCGAAATTAATCGATACATTGAAGAAGTAATAGGTTAGGTCCTTTATTTCAGATTCACTTAGACCATTCAGTTCATTGTGATATCACAATTGGTAAGCTTCTCTTTTATCAATGATTCTATGGTTACCTCAAAGAGAAGGGACCTCCTATTCACAACAGAGTCCGAACAGCGTTTCACATTGCGGTGAAACCACTTAGAGGAGCATTGAAACACTCACAAAGGTTAGTAGTACTGCTGAGAGGGGATAATCCACTGCTGAAAAATTGGTGTTTGGGCGAATGTGTTATTGAACCCATGACCCTTTGAATGCAAGGCGGGCACGTTAACCATTTCATCATGGTAGCTTTCGATAACGAATAATTTTGTTTAATTTATAGCTAGTTTAAAATCAAATTGTCGAATTGTGAATACTGAAAATAAATTCAGTATACTAGGTACCTCATATTGGGTTAACACAATTCTCTACTTTTAAATAACATTTTACATAAAATTTATCCGAGTTATTCAATTTGGTTGACCTCGAGCATGTTTTATTACATAGTTTTACAAAGCTGAAATGTTTGGGAGCTTTAAAAAAATATTAAAGTTTTAATTATTGGAGCTTATAGTGTATTAGCCATTACAATACGGTGTCTACTTACTGCTGAAACAACACGTTTACAATAAGTATCATTTTAAATTCAAGTTTCTGCGAATAAGATAACGAATTATTTCATAATTCGTTTAGCATCCACATACTTGAGTCAAGAAATCTATCGAAGCAAAATTAATTACTTAACATGTCAAAGAATCAATTATCATTGGATAGAGAGAATTGTCTTTGACCAAGTAATGAATGTCTTCTGTATTTTAAATTTCTCAAGTTTTTGTTATTGGCCAAATAAAAGTTACTCGAATTACCCGAAAAGAAAGAACTTTTTGAAAATATTCAGAATGGATTTTGGCCATGTGAGTTAAGAGGTACTTACCATTAGCATTACCAACTATTATGGAATTGTCCATACACAGAAAAAAATATCACCAAAATATTCCCAATTAAAAAGTTGATTGAAGTTGAAAACTTTTCCAATTAAAAAATTAATTGACACTATTAACTTTTTAATCAAACTAGAAACATTAAGTCAATGATTGAAATTTTTAAATTTTCATTTAAAAAATTAATTGATACAATTAACTTTTTAATCAAACTCGGAGCACTAAGTCAGTTAAAAAATTATGGATTTTTTTTAAATTTGTAATTAAAAATTTATTTGAAACAATCAATTTTTTAATCAATGTAAAAGTGATTAAAATAGTTATAGAAAGTGATTGAAATATAGTATAGTGATTAAAAATAGTTTTTTTTTTTAATTAATAAATTAATTTAATTGAAAAAGAAAAATATTCTCTCAGTATGGGATATTAAACAAATATCTTACGTTGGACATCTTCCGAAATCTTCCGAACTTATAACCAATCTCAGTTTGGTATATATGCTAACCAAGAATCGTCTTACAAACGAACAACGCTTGCAAATTTTTGAGTATTTTTAAGTGTTTAGTTAAAATATTAATTATCCCAAATAACATTTTAATAAAAAAAAATAATTGAAAATGTTATTCGGAAATGATAAGTTTAATACTATTCATTGGTTGTGACTCAAATTTAAAGACAAGTATAAACTAAAAAAAATTACAAGAAAGCTGTTTCGTCTAAATGAAAAATAATCATAAATAAATAAATAATAAACACAGTGTTGAATTGATTGCCTCAATTAAGAAATGTATTAGGTTGGTCAAAAACTAAACTCAATTAAATTTTTAACTGAACGAATTAAAAAAATAGTAATAAGTGCCAGAATATCAATTAATATTTTAATAAAATGTATGTTTTATTTTTTATTAATTCCGAGATTGATACAATTCATTTAAAAAATTACTTGGATCAATTAATTTCGTGATTGTATCAGAAAGAAAAATGTTTGTGTGTAGGTGAATCACTAAGCGATCTCTTTGCAAATGACATTCGTATTGTATCTGAAATGGGTCGAGCATTGTTTACTGCAGTTCCACACTGTAATAACATTCGATAATTTCACCCGTCTACTCATTATCAGAAATTCTGCGAAACCTGTTGTTTGAAACTACACCACATATCAAAGTTATCCACCTATGTATATCCTAATTCTTTTGTCAGGCTTCCCATATTAACTGAAGACATTTATCCCTTTGAGAAGGTACATTTTTATGCCATTTAATTAAATTTATAGTCCCTTTAAATATCCCTTTCGCTTAATATGCCCATTAGAATTGCATTGACTTGCTCAAGTAGCTGACGAAATTTACGACGGACAGACAGACAGACAGACAGACAGACAGATATGTTTAACTATAGCAACTCAAAAGACAAGTAAGTGTCATCGCACACTTACTTGGACAAAGCCCGAATCGTGGGAATCAAGTCAGTGGTGACGTGTGAATTAACTTTGCTCTCTTTGGCCCACTTTACTCTCACTCGTACCCATGACATACAATCTAGCACTTATATACATCAGTAATTACACGAACACCATACACACACACACGCTCATTGTCATAAACAACTGCACGACCTGATGAAAATAATGATGACAGCATTATAAAGGACCTCCAATAAATTTTGTCAACCTTCCCTGCCAACATTTTCAAACATCCAAAATGAGTGTTTGCAAAAAAGAGTGTTAACTTACTCTTTTGGAAGATTAAAAAAATGTTTAATCGGCGGGAGGATTCAAATTGTAGTCATATATTAGTGTAAACAATGGTTGTTTCTAACCGTATAATTTAAATCATCAGAATGAGTCGATTTTTACCCTTTTATTACTCTATTCTGATAATGTTAATATTTAAACATTTTACTGTGTAATTTAAAACTCTTTTACGTAATTCTTAAATTACGCTTGTCATTTATAACACTGTTTGCTGTTCGTTTTCATGAGTAAACAAGAGAAAAATAACAACAAAATATTAGTAGACAAAATATGATCAGTTGAGGATAACGTTACTAAATATTTTGCATAATATTTGCCAGCTTATAATGCTCATTTGGGATTCAAACATCGTGGTAAGTGATTATTGAGGTTTGAGAGGTTTTATTTTAACTTATTTAATAAAAAAAAAACCTTAAATTTTCCTTTCAGATTTAACTCATCGCAAATTTCCAAATTTAAATAATGGAATGGAATGGAAAATGGAAAACCGCCTTTCATTTTGAATTTTTTTAATTCCTGTATTACTGTATACATTTTAATAAAATATGCGAAAATTTTATTGCAAGTGTATTTAGTGGGGACTATAAAATACTAGTTGGAGGGAGTTATTTCTAACTCTTCCAAATACTAAGTATTTAATCAGATGGGGGAGTTACTTCTTACTCATTGAAAAGACTCATTTTGAAACACAACTACTTTATACTGGGGACGTATAAATGACTCTCAGATTCGCTCTTCCGCAATCGTTTTGAACATCAAAATGATTCAAAGAAGACTCATTTGCGATCGAAAATGTTTGCAGGGATCCCACACGTTAAAAATCGACTCATTCTGATGATTTAAATTATACGGTTAGAAACAATCATTGTTTAGACTAATATATGACTACAATTTGAATCTTTCCGGCGATTAAACATTTTTTTAATCTTCCAAAAGAATAAGTTAACTCTCTTTTTCTCCCAAATTCTTTAATTATGTATACAGAATTTAAAGAAAAATTGCACTGGGTGGGCGAATGCTCACCTTAATCCAACGTCGTACGAACAATTCGACAATTCCGGAGGAATTTTAAATGTCTGCACGGCGGAGTCCGTCCCGTCCATCTATTTCTATATGCTGTTCGATGTCCAGTGTGTACACTCATATTAGTTCCATTCGTACAACGTGTGGGAAAATTAAAAAGTTCACTACTTCCTTTCATTAAGAACGATTCTCTCACGATCAAAACACATGTTCTCGACCCGAGAACCATTGTTACAACATCAATGAAATTCGGACTAACACGCACATACATCCAAACGTGTATGTGTGTACCCTGGTGATCGGTCAAAAAGTGAGTATGGCTTTTGACGGAAAATTGTGATATTTACGAACTTAAATATAATTTTCTAAAAGTACACATATAAAAATGATTCATATTCATGGCATATTTCTGATGAAGTAAATTTTTGAGAGCAATATTGTCAAGGCAGCGTTATTACTTTCCACGATTTCTTGTAGCCTTTTCCAGATATCACATTTTGGCAGCAAAATTAATCAATTGACGATTTGAAATGTGACAACTTTCATTAGTTATATCACCGACTTTACCTGCTTCTATACATAATTTGGCACGATTTTCAGTCAACACTATCTGCAATCCACAAAAATCAAGATCTGCAAACCCTATTTGCTATAAACCTCCAGTATGAATGCATCCCTCTATCACTTCTCATATATGACAACTATTGTAAGAACTTAACAAACTACTTGGTAGCTGTCATTGTTTTTGGGAACTTTTATTTCTTTAGAGAACATTAAAGGAATTTTCCTTTTAAAATGTAGTCAGGGACTCCATATTTATTTAAGGAATTTAAAATAGTTCCACCAAAGTTTTCGGTGCTCTAGACATCCTTACACAGGCATTTCACATTACAAAATGCAAAAGAGCTTGTAGTAGGACCAGAAGTGTGACCACAATTGAATACTCATAGAGACCATAAGCTCCACCAATATAGCATCTATTGAAGGACATCAAGAAAAGCAAAGATTATTTCTTTAGTTTTGCATAGAAAATATGTCTAGGCAAAAACTTACGTGGGAGATTGGGTGATTAGGGACATTGTGCCATTGGTAAAATCAGCATAATTTTGGTAGGCCATCATCTCATAGCTATTGAGAACCGTTGTATTGGGATAACGCTCTCGTGTGAGAACAATTCCAAAGGTTGAATTCGTGTCCGAGATATTTGTGTATCCACATATGAAGGCATAATTTTGGTAATCGGTGTCCAGTAGCTTGTAAACGGTATAGGATGTGTTGGTAAGACCATTCACGTAGGATATATTGTAGCCATCACCATTGGAGTTGTCGAGATTTATGGTGGCGGACATGGTCTGGTTGACCCATAAATAACTGGGTGTATTCGAGTATGTGGTCTGGATGAGAACGTTATTTCCAGGCTCTTCAATAAATTCAACCTCAACACAATCCCAATTACCAATAGGGGCAGGATTACGAGCCACTTCCCACCATGTGCCATTTATCTTGATTGATGAAAATTGTAATTTTGTAGAAAATTTTGACTTCCACACGTTAGGTTACTCACCTGGGAAGGATCGAAATTCATGCTTTGGGATTGAAAACATGATGCAGGCGTATTTTGGGTATAGACTATGCCGCTCGTTAGGAACGCCAAATAAAAAAGTCCTATAACCAGCATGATTAATATCGAAATGCGTTTAACTAACTGCTAAAGGTATTCCAACAAAACTTATGAACCAACTCCTTTGCCCTAGGCCGCAACAAATATATTTTCGGTCATTTTATCTTTTAGCATAATTAGAAACTCATTAAGATATTGCTGCTCCTAGAAATGATATGACGACAATTTGTCATCGGAGTTATCTGTCATGTTTGACATTGGTCATATATACGTTCGGAACTCGTGATATGGTTGTTTAATCAGCAGGTGAAGAAATTACATTTTTGTATATAAGTAAAACCATGCCATTCGATTTCTAGCAAAACTAAGCTGTCTAGGTGAAATTAATCGAGGCATTGAAGAAGTAATAGGTTGAGCCCTTTTTTTCAGACTCACTTGGACAGACTATCAGTCCCTTGTGATAACACAATTGGTAAATTTCTCTTTTATCAATGATACAATGGTTAGCTCAATGACAACGGACCTCCTTTTCACAGGAGAGCCCGAATGGCGTCTCAGAGTGTGGCGAATCCACTTAGAAAAGATTTGAAACAAATGTTACTAGTACTGCTGAGAGGCGATAATTCACTCCTGAAAAAGTTGGTGTTTGAGCGAAACTGCTTTTGAACCCATAACCCTTTGAATCCAAGGCGGACACGTCAACCATTTCACCATGGTAGATCCAAATGATAAAGTAATGAAAGAATTTTGCTTAATTTATAGCTAGCTTAAAATCAAATTTGCGAATTGTAAGTTCTGAAAATAAATTCGTTCAGCATACATTTAAATACCATTTTACGCAAAAAAATTATTCAAATTATTCAATTTGGCTAACTCTGAATCGAATATGTTTTAATAATTGGATGTTCTAGTGTATTAGCCATTACAATACAGTACTTACTTACTGCTGAAACAACACATTACTACAACGAATTATTCCATCATTTGTTAAGCATGTAGATGCTTGGTTTAAGAAACCTATCGGTTTAAAATTAATTACCTAACCGAATAATGAATGACTTTTGTATTTTAAATTTCCCAATTGGTTACCCAGCAAAAAAATTTGGAAGTTCTTCTCAACGTACAAATTCAAAAGAACTTCCACAAATGCCCTCCCAAAGATGTTCTTTATTTTATATCGCTTTTTTCATATTTTTAATGGGAAATTATTATTTTTTGTTTTTGTTTCAAATAAGTCAAAGACAGAATAAGAATTAATAAATTGGTACAAATTATTTAAATTTAGCCGAAAAAATATTAAATCCTTTCAAGAAAAATTGCGAAAATATTTGATGACAAACGTTTCAGACAAGCGTTATAATGTATTAAAAATCATAAAAAAAATTAAAATTTATTTATTTGCCAAAATATCACAAAATTTCTTAATTCACATACAAAACACTGAATTCACCTCACACTTTAAGAAGTGATGCAAAATCAGTGCAGCGGCTTTTGAAATGATGACAAGCCCATGTTAAATTCATCGCTTCTGTGCCAATTTGGCACCACTTCCGGATCCAAAACGAACATTTTCACTACTTTTTTGGCGACGCTTTTTTTGTTGGGTAAATAAAAGTTATTCCAATTACTCGCAAAGAAAATAACTTTTTGAAAACATTCAGAACTGATTTTGGCTATGTGAGTTAAGAGGTACTTACCATTAAAATTACCAATTATGATATCACTGTCCATTCATTTGAGTGGGACAGAATAATCAGATAACCCTCTATTCATTACTCCTGCTTTGGGCATAATTTTCGGCTTATCTAATCTAGCTGGCTTTCCACGATCACCAAATTTGAATGCTTTTTTCACATTACAATGTTGGCTTTGTTTACATGGAAGCAAACATAATACACTAACAAAGCTACGGAAACCATAAAAGGAAAAGATAAAATAAAAGAGTTTCATTAACAAATATTGTGCAGTAATATTCTGAATTTACATTGGGTTGTATCGGAATCGTCGAAATGTATCTTCGATGCATGAATAAATGTAGGTTAGGTTAAAGTGACAGCCCTATTAAGATTCAGGCTCACTTAGACTATTCAGTCCATTGTGATAGGTAATGAATAAACGTATGTTTGATCAAAGGGGCAAACATTGTTACTAATTTGTTATATTTGCTGGGAGCCACCGCAGTGCAATGGTTAGCATGCCTGCTACATTTTGAGATTTTCACAAAGCGTTGTTAAAACCAATAAATTTTAATACTCTGGTATACTTTTTAACTGCACTTCACAAAACTAAACCCTCTATTGAAGAACAAATTAACTAAATGTAAAGAAAAAAATCATTTCTTCTCACTATTTTTGAGAATCGTACGAAAATTTTCTTTTGCTTTAGTTCATTTTGAACTTATGTGCATGACCATTGAATTTTTTTACCCACGTTTAGTTCATAAAATGTTTAAGATATACTTAAAAAAAAGATAATTTCATTGCGCTGTGAACATTTTACAAAAAAATAATAAAATTTAACTACCAACAAATAAGTTTTTTCAATAAAAATAAGTTAAATTTAGCGTTAGTTTAATTACGGATTTTTTTCAGAGTAGGATTTTCAATGCACAATGCTGTGTACCGAAGTACATGTAATAATACAATGATTTATTTATTAGCCTACACTCAAAAAAAGTGAACTCTCTATTTCACTAAAGGCAATTTAACTTTATTTTAGTTCATGGAATTATTATGCTCAAAGAAAGTTTCCTTTACTCTAATAATTTTTTGTGTACGTTAGGTTAAGTTAGGTGGCAGCCCGATGTATCAGGCTCACTTAGACTATTCAGTCCATTGTGATACCACATTGGTGAACTTCTCTCTTATCGCTGAGTGCTGCCCGATTCCATGTTAAACTCAATGACAAGGGACCTCCTTTTTATAGCCGAGTCCGAACGGCGTTCCACATTGCAGTGAAACCACTTAGAGAAGCTTTGAAACCCTCAGAAATGTCACCAGCATTACTGAGGTGGGATAATCCACCGCTGAAAAACTTTTTGGTGTTCGGTCGAAGCAGGAATCGAACCCACGACCTTGTGTATGCAAGGCGGGCATGCTAACCATTGCACCACGGTGTGTACGTTAGTTAAATTAACTAAAACCGAGGAAAAAATTTACACAAATGAAGCATAAAGACATTCTTGCCATTTTTCCTTCGAACTACAAAATTTTCTTTAACAAGTGAAGAGTGAATGTTGACATAAGGATAGATAATCAGACGATTGGGATAGTGGAGCGTGCCAGAAATCTTGGGGTAATGTTCAACAGCACTCTGGCGTGGTCCGACCATATTACTGCTATGTGTGGCGTGTATATTCAATACTTCGGACACTATGGCAATCACGACGTTGTACTCCGTTAAGAATAAGGGTTATCTTAGCCAAATCATTCTTGATGTCCATTATGCTTTACGGCTGTGAACTTTTTGCTAAGTGCGATGCCCTAAGCATGCAGAGAATGAATAGGACGTTCAATAGCATTACTCGAAGATATGACAGTGTTTCGGCTTTCTCAGTATGCTTGACATGACATTTCACAATCTACTTAAATTAAGAGTCCTTGTTTTCTTGCATAGGGTTATTTATAGTGGTCACCCGGTGCATTTATTTCAACGCCTGCGTTTTTCGAGATTTAATAGAGGAAAAAATTAATTTTGCTTCGTCATAGCTGTTGGGGTCTGAGTGGCAATTTTTTATTAACTCCATCCGTCTGTGGAACTCACTTATGTTACTTATAGTATCCAATGTATAAGTAACGCAGATGGTTTTAAGAAAAATGTTATCTCGTTTTTGAGTAATAACTAAACTAGTATCTTTATTCTCATTTTTTTTACTCTAACATATATTGTTTGCGAGCCAGTTCTAATTGTTAAAATTTGTTTTCGTTTTTATACAATATGTACCTTTATTTTTATGCAATATGTACCTTTATTTATACCTTTCCTTTATTTATTATAAAATTTTCATTTATTTTTTTTTCACTATTTTCAATTTTAATATTCTTTATCCATTATCTGTTATGCGCCCTTATTCCTGAAGTCGCCCTCGCCGTCGCTTTTTATCGCTTTTCCTCTGTCGCCACTAATTGGTATTCCGTTCGTCGATATATTCTGCTATCGAAGAAAATCGGTATTCCTGGTGTCGCCAATATCGTCGCTTTTTGTAGCCTTTAAATTTACCAGCGACGAGTTTAGTATTTAATTTTTGAAGAAGTTTTTTAGACTTTATTAATCGAACAATTGAAAAATAAATTTAAAAGAGGCAAAGTGACTAATCTTCAACAATTACAAAAAAAATGGGAAAAAATCAGTATATATAGCAGTTATGGTCATCACATTCACATCATAGAAAATAACACTGTACAATTAAAGTAAAAGTGTTGATTTTCAATTCCATTTATTTTTAATAGGAACCTTTCAAGGCCAATGTATTTTATTTTGCACCACACTTAGATAACAAATGTGACCTTCACGAACTTTGAATAATCCTTGGGCACATAATGTCAATGTCGTTCCAATTGTATATGCCGGATGTTGTTATTGTCCTAATGTAGTTATCTAAATCATTTCCCGAGTCAAATTTATCATTTATTTTGATTTTCCAAGTCAACATTGGATTACAAACAAACAGCATTTTAAACGCAAATAATTAAAATTCAGTTTTGAACATCAGCTGATTGTTTTCTTTCACGATGATCCTTGTGCCATTGATCTCAGCGTCGTCGCCATTTTTGTAGTTTTGGAAGCTTTAACTGTCCTCGAATATATATCCACATTTTTCCGCGTCAAATTAAATATTTTTTCTTGATTTTCCGACTTAGATTTGCGTCAGAAATAAAAATATTTTAAACCGAAAAAAATTAAAATTCTTTTTTGCACATCAGCTGATTGTTTTCTAGTGACACCGGCCTTTTATTACTGAGTATTGTAATTGGTACAAAAAGTATTCGTCGTCGTCGCCGTCGCCACTTCGCAGGAATACCAAATGAATGACGAGACGACTTAAAAGCGACAGACGACAAAAAGCGAAGGCGAGAGCGAGGGCGACTTCAGGAATAAGGGTGATGATAAATTTTATTTTAATTGTTTTTTATTTTCTCCTCTATTTACAATTGCCGTTATTAAATTGTTTCTGGTCTTTTTACAATTGCCAAACTTAAATTTTAATAGTGTTTATTTTTCAGTCTATAATCAGTTTTTCAATATAGTATATTAAGGTTATTTGCTTATAGATCTATTTTAATTAATTTTTTTCATGAAACCTAATATTGTAATTACATAATATTTATTTAATTGTACATTATGATTTTAAACTTCCCATGCGGAAATATGAGACTTTCGTGGTCTTGTGCATAGGAAAGCCAATAAAGAAAGAAAGAAAGAAAGAAAGAAAGAAAGAAAGAAAGAAAGAAAGAAAGAAAGAAAGAAAGAAAGAAAGAAAGAAAGAAAGAAAGAAAGAAAGAAAGAAAGAAAGAAAGAAAGAAAGAAAGAAAGAAAGAAAGAAAGAAAGAAAGAAAGAAAGAAAGAAAGAAAGAAAGAAAGAAAGAAAGAAAGAAAGAAAGAAAGAAAGAAAGAAAGAAAGAAAGAAAGAAAGAAAGAACTTAGTTATGTCTAATAAATTTTCTTGAATTTGTCGAAAAATATTTACTTATTTTTATGACATCGGCGTGATGCCAACGTTTGTAATACTGTATAGTTAAAATTTTCTAAAAATATTCAAAATTTTCTAAAATTTACCGAAAGTTTTCTTCCTGGTGGGTTCACTGTTTCATCATCAGTTCACTTCATTGGACGATCTAATCATTAGTATAGCGTTTGGAATATGTTGGGTTTTTTAAATCTCCTCTCGGCATTATATAAAATACAAAATCAATACAGCGTCTGCTGATAAGGCCATTTAACCCAGCTCTGGCACCATTTTTGTTACACTACATCTACATTTGTAAATAGTGCCAGCTATAGGGTTAAATTGCATTGCTTCTGATCTCGGTTTTTTCAATGAATTAATAAAAATAATTTTGACGAGAGGATACGAAAATTCTTGATCTAAGTTATAACAATAATATTAGATACTATCAGAAAAAAATGTACATTACTACAATGTAATTATATTAATTGAAAAAAAAACTAATTTAAATAAATTATTTAATAATTGGCAAACTGCTCAAATTGGGTATATTTGTGCTCATTTACCTGACTGATGCGTTTTCACCATGTTTTGTTTATAGCTGAGACAACCTGTAGTAGGGATGTACATATATCTACTAGAGCCTTTAATTCTTAGCTTGTTTCGAGAACTAATAATGCATTTTCAATCGCACGAAATACCACCATAATTACCCAAATGTTAAAGCGAATACTTCACCAATGCTAAACATCAAATTCCATATTGCGTTACGACAAAACTCTGAAGTATTTAGTAGACTAATACTCTAATTGTTTTTTATTAATTAAATGGCAAACATCTTGCAGCGACCACACCTAATAAAAGTTGAAATATTTTGTAATCTAACCAATAAATCGAAGGAATTTCAATTAAGTTCTTACCAAAACAGACAGATGTTTCGAAAAAAAAAAAAATAAAAAGCAGAGCAACAATGTTCGGTAAGCTCTACCATAGACCCAATCATCAGCGATGAGTGGTGCTGCAGACTTGAAACCTTATCTGAAGGTGAGCATTATACCAGACCAGTGCGAGGGTGTCATTGGGAACAAGACCTAAATTAATTTTGTTATCTTATCAGTTCGATGAGTGGTAGGGGGACTGATGTTTGCATCAAGTTCAAAATCTAGGCCTGAGTAAAACACGTAACTGACTCACATGGGCATGTTGGTTTCGTTTGTGGACCTTATTTTTTTATGGTTTATTTGGAATAAGTAACAGTTTTTAGTTTTGTATATTTAACAATTCAATAAATAGAAATATAATTAGCATAGGGTAGGAGAATTATTAACAATTTAACTAGTTGAGGAATTTCATGAAGAGATAGATTGCTGCAAATACTGAACTGAGAACGGGCAGAGTGGTTGAGGCGGAACTGGCATAACAACTGAAAAAGAAAGACAAAATTATACGAATTGATGATGATGGTGTTTTGACCCCTTGAGATACTCACTTCATTTGGGGAACATTGACGGCCAATGTGGAATTGAAGTTGGATAGGACCTGAGATGTTGTATTCACTACTCCTTGCAACCAAGTGGCATTGGGACTACGGCTGGCTGTTAAGATGAGACCAAACGAAGTGTTGGTATCTGGAGATGTATAGCCACAGAGGGAGATATAATTGTTATCTGAGCCAACAACTTTGTAGGTGGTTGTCACAGCGTTGGTAGTATTGTAGGTTACATTGAAACCTGTATTGGCATTCACCACAGTCGTATTTAAGACAACAGACTGTTGTTGATCCATATAAGACGAACTGAGTGAGGATGAAGACCATGTGGTAATCGCCAATTCGGTGTCATTGTTTATGGATTCTATGTGGATCTCAATACATCCGACATTAGCAGCGGGAGCTCGAACACTTTCATACCACACACCGGTAAGCTGAGAATACATTGTTTCAATTAATATCATCACATCACTTCTGGAATTTGATTCCAATCATTAACACTTACTTTGGTTGCATTCAAATTTTGCATGCCCACTACACTTTGGCATGGCGTCTGGGCGTTTACGCCCATTACACTCAAGAACGCCATTAAGGCCACACACAATGCTGCTCTACTTGTCTGAACCATTTTTTGCTGGGTAATCGCCGTAAGGATTTGTGAAAAGTTCGTTGTCGTATTTGTAAGGCCCTAGTCGATGGACTGGTAAAGTCGTACTGAATTCCCTCCAGCAACGTTAATAATAATTTATATCAGGCTTGTTACTCCACACTCACTGTTTTTGTGGCCATATCTAGTCCGATTTTATCTTGCCACAAACAGTATCTCTGTGGGGCTTAGCACTTTCAGGTGTGTGCTTGGTGTTTGGTAGTATGGAAGAGGCCAGATAACAGTGGTATATCTGGAAGAGATAACCGAAGTACCGAAGCTATGAACTCATTTATATGGAGTATCATCGAAATGGATGACTAATAAGCAACGATATACCATGCTGCCGTCTGCCCATCGTCGGCGTAAATCGTAATTAAAATTGTTTATGATATTGGCCTGTTCGAGGGGATTTTTGCTTAATTGAATTCCAAATTTTGCGATAGGCAAGCGCACACATGTCTACACTCGCCATTGGAAATGGTTTCCACTCTCGTAAATCTAGTACCCTTCCATAACTGGTATTCTTCTGAGCATAGAGACTGTTATCGATCATTGCATTTATTATCAATTGCTCGATGTCAATCGAAAAGTGATTGGCTGTTACGTAAACAGTCTACATTTTAAATACTTGGTCGTCAGATCCTTGCTGTTATCGTCAAATGAGAATTACATGGTCATTAGGCCAATACTCGATAGATACTAACGCCACACACATGATTGGTGTAATACCATCTTCATGTTGATAAGATAGCAAAGATTTACCAAACCTTTTTCTAATATGGCACGACAATATTGATAGTTTATAGGGCATTTGTGATACCCTTACAAAATATTCCACATCTATCAATCTTGTACTTGTATTGTTGAATTATAATAAAAGATTTAAATTAAAACTATGAAGGGTGTTTTATAATAAATGGCCATTAACACTACAGTGTAATTGAAAATAAAATCTAGTCTGTTCGTGAAAATACGAAGTCGTATTTCATTATTTTAATATATACGAAGAAAAGTTATTGACGAATTTTTGCGTAAAAATAACAAAGAGAATCCTTTCAATGTATGAAATGTTTGTCATTCCATTGGTAACAAACGTATTGCAGACCATATACGAGTACTATGCATTATACATATATTCTTGTTCGGCGAAATGGCCAAAACAAGTAGCGATATCCGTCTCTATCTGTATCTGCTATTATAGTGTTACAGAATTGTTTAAAAAAGCCAATTGAATTTTTTTCTGATATAGTCCTTACAAACCAACACCTCGATTTTACTTTTTGAAGATTTGGCAGGTGAATGTTTAACTCGATTTTACAAAAATTCTGGTGTTCTTCCAGAAGATCCACTGTGATATTCTGGCGACAGAGAGGCAGGAAACTTTACTAAATACGCGTAAATAACTATTACATAGGTGAACCGTAGATGGAGAAAAGGGCTTGATGAACCAGACACCGAGATTCTATTCCGATTGATGGGGAA
Source organism: Haematobia irritans (assembly GCF_050003625.1). Classification (NCBI taxonomy): domain Eukaryota; kingdom Metazoa; phylum Arthropoda; class Insecta; order Diptera; family Muscidae; genus Haematobia; species Haematobia irritans. Next base: position 873,719 of record NC_134397.1, read on the forward strand.
CAGCATAGTCCAAGAATGTGAAAATTTTCACGGATGGTTATCCGAAAGCAATAGCAGACATTACGGTGAGATTACGAATCAACGATTACTCACAATAGCTGTGCCTGGATTTTCTGGAATAAGAAACTTAAAGGCAAACGAACTGACCGTTAGAGCTAGGACACAATGATGGGGCTACGCGGTTCGAGTATCATAAATGTACACATAAAGCGATGCCCACCATTGCCCACCCAGAGGCGGAATATGATAACTTCAAACAAGTTTCAAGAGTATGATTTGACTTTTTCACGAGGAAAATGTAACATTTTTGCCGCAAACATATTGTTTTCTCTTGAAATGTATACATGCTTGCCGAAGTCAAATACATAATTTTCGAGAAAACAACATGGCTGCGACATATTACACATTCCCTTTGCAGAAGTAATATATTTGAGGTGATCTTATTGAAATATGTTGGCGGTGATCGTATTTCTTCTCTGGGTGCGATGGTTGGAATCTCGAAAAAATATTATGGAGTGACCCAAACACTCCAGAAAAGAATAGAACTTCGAGTCAGAATAATTTGGAAACAAATTGGGGAATTCGTTGAAGACACTGTTTCTTGGATAACTAGTAGATGTGAGAGCTCATCAGAAGACGGATTCTGGCATAAGTGTATGCAAGGCACAGACATGAGACACAGAAACATTGATCTTCTTTGCAACCCAAACTACAGCTCCCAAAATTGTGTTCCAATAGAATATGTCCCAAATGTGTTTCATATTAACCGATCTTTTTATATAGCCTCCCTATAAACGGATCTCCAATTTTACATCTTGAAAATTGTATCCTAGCTGCCAGAAATTTAAACACTTGGTCAAGAGTCTCAGTTTAACTAGGATCAAAACCGTTCAGGAAATTTACCAGCATCGAAACCTGGAGAAGATGGAATCCCCTACCCAAGCGTGGATGGATTAAACTTATAAATTAATATTCACATTTAACACATTTAGTCACATTTAAATACCTGGAAGAAAATAACATCTGATTCTAAGAAATTCAATTTCGTTTACAACGAATGTGGGTGGGTCTATTAATACTTATGGTGATTTCGATTGGTAAAAAATATGTTGCATATTTTACACCTACATCCCCATAAATCGAACATTTTTGTTCGATTGGAAAATTCGGTGCAGCCTACCCAAAATGTGCACGTTCGATTGACGGAGAGTTACCCATCGCAAAAGCAAAAGTGTAACCCATTTTACACCGTAGCTGGTCTACGGTGCAGAGGGTTACACTTTCAATCAGATGTTGAAGACGCTTTTATTCTTCGACCTAAATAATAGCGTTGTTGCAAATACAAAAGAAAGTGCGTGACGCGTGTATTGTGGTTGCTTTTCAATTTCTTCTACACAGCTGATTAATTTACCAAGAAGAAGCATATCAATTGTTTAGTGCCGCGACAACAAAATTCGATATTAAATATTTTTAATATAATAGCAAAATGCAAAAAGCACATGCGTTTTTGTTTTTTGCCAACACCATTGAAGATGCGCTATTGGAAAGTAGTTCTTCTGACGACGAGGAAGAAGTTACATCATTGCTTGGACGAAATGACCAACGGAGGATGTAGTTTGTACTCTGAAGTAGAAGTAAGATCATTAAAAAATATAAAATCAAAAGTTTTAACAATTTCCCTTAGTTCAAGAAAAATTTGCGTGTTAGTCGAGATTCCAATAATAGTTGTTAATAATAATCGAAATATTTTCGCCAAATTTCTTTCGCTTTGATTTTATATCAGTGTTGCACGTTTTTTGTTCGTTTTCACACGCAAACGGTGTTGTCATTGCAAGGGGTTTCGGCAAGACTGTGGTAACACCATCAAAAAATGTTGTACCATTTGTATGCAACACTTTTTTCCCCAAACGAAATCACCATTAGCTGCCAGAAAAATGAATTGTTCCGCAAAAAAGAAGACTACGTGAGGACTCTCTACGTAATAAAATCTGAATGCCTTACAAAAATATAAAAATGTTCTTACATCAGGCAGTGAGGCTAAGGAATTATCGAAACAACCACATATTTTTTTTATAAGTAAATAAACTAGAATTTATTACAAGCGGTGAAATCTGTTTTATTTGCTTTTCAAGAAAACATCGTGTATCATAATTTTCAGTTAGTTTATAGTTTATATAGTTAAATGGAACTCGCTGCCACAGAGTCCAGGATATGAAGGGAAAGTTTCATCTTCGTTGTAAGTTAAGCTCATAATTCTGCTTATGTTATTTCACTATTTGTTATTCCCGCTTGGACAGAAAGTTTTCTTTTGTTACCCAAAGTATGCCCTCGACATTATTCAAAAAAATTAAATTGCAAAATTAAAAAGTAAAACACATTATTTAATATCTTCTTTTTTTTTGTATTAAAATTTCGTTTTTATTCGATTCGAATCTTACGATTCTTGTCTCTATGACTGGTTTATGTTAATATCTAGAATTTAGTTTTACTTGTTATTATAATCGGGACTTTTTTAGCGATTTGTATTGTTGTTGGTAGGGCTTGTTAGTGTATATATGATTTTCGTTTTTTTTTCAAAATTCATGCATGGTTGAGGGATATACATAGTTGAAGTGAAAAGTTATTGATGTTTCCAAACTCTCAACATGGGGATAGCCCGAGCATTTTTTTCTCAGTGCTTAAATAATTTCTGAGTTCATTAATTTGATATGGTTTAGTTGTATACTCGTAATGGAAATAAAAAAATATTATTTCTCAGAACTTTTAAGGGAATGACTGTCAAAGGAATATATGGGAATAAAAAAGAGGATCAAAAGGTTTATGATATTTCAGGAGCTACGATGATTATGTATGCATTGATAAAACAAAAAAATATCTGATGACAATGGTAAATACATATGCTACAAATTGCACTTAGATATCTAGACATTATCCATAAAATTATTTTGATTTATGATTTCTATAATTGGATGATTGTTCAGATGCAACAGACACTTTTTCCATATTTTGTCAATAAGTGAAATAAAAATGTGAAATCTTTTAAAAACTAAATCGAGTTCGGGTGTAATTATCAAAGAAGATTCTTTTTAGTTTTCAAATATTGTGTGTGTGTGTGTGTGTGTGAGAGAGAGAAGAGTTTAGTACAGATTCCACTTTTATAAACACTTGAATCTTTTTTTTTTTTGATAATTACACACCTTAATGGCTTTCAATAAATCTATGGTATGTGTTTGTATGTGTGTGTGTATGTGGGGAGTATGTTTAGATATGACTATCGTATGTATGATTCATACATACTTATCAAAATAATTATTATTAATCTTTTATTTAGGTATGTAAATGTAGGTTAGTCTATGTATGTGTATGCGTTTACTCATTTCTTTTTTGTTTTCTTTATCATACACCGTAACTTATAGGATTCAATGAATGTGCTCATTTAAAATGTGTTGGGTAAGGTATTGGATATGGTTGTTGTAGGATGAGAAGGAGTGGGGGGGGGGGGGGACAAGAGTTAGTAGAACCGGAAATGGGCTTAGAAGGCAATTGGGGGTCTTGTGAATAAGGAATTTCGAATGGAAAGGGGCCGGGGAGAATATATAAAAGTTTTTTTCTTTTTCATATGACTAATTTTATGCTATATATGTAGGTATAGTATTTTTGTAGACGTAAGTATGTGGTATTTGCCATTGAAGGACTCATGCTATTTTACATTGGTTTACAACCTAAATAGAGTTTCTGTAGTCAGGATTTGTTAGCATCACTCGGCATAGATTCATTCGTTTACATTTGGTATTGCATTGTGATTTGTACATTAAGTATTAGTAGTAGTAGTAGTTGTTGTTGTAGTAGTAGTAATAGTAGAATTAGAGACGAATACGATTATGCGATTGGGCTAGAGGGGCTATTATTTAAGATGCTATAGCCGTCGATTGCTAGATTATATTCAAAATAATCTTGATATTATTTAAGTAGTTAACAGTCTTTAGGAAGCCTTACATTACATTTTGAAAACTTGATTACATTTCATTTGCCACAACAAGTGTGCGTGCGTAGGTGTATGCGAGAGGGACGGTTGATTTGTTTGATATGTTCACTCTGTGGATGTAAACACAAATTTATGTTACCGCCTAAAAGTATGCTATGGTTTGAATGTCCCTTATTGTCGATTACATTGACAGCAATGTAGTTAATACACAAACCATAGTAAAAGGAAGACATTTGTTTTTATAATGACTGTTAAAATAACATATATGATATAATACACAAGGTAGTTTCATTGATCGAAATATGGAATAACTATAGTTTATATAAAAAACTAAGGTAAAACAAACAAATTCATGAATTGTTACTCGGAATTAAATGTATGGTTAAATCCTAAAAAAAAGTCTCATTTAACTATTAATTTATTTGAGGCTAAAAAAGTACGTATTTTTGAATGCATTCAAGGAAGAAATTTGATTTCTGGCACAAATTGTAATTTCATACAAATTAATTACTATTTACAAATAAATAAATACTGGGAATATGTATATATTTTCAACGGATACAGAGAACTTCACTTCAGTGAGTGCAATCTATACATTATATATACATACATTTTCAATGATAGAGTCCAACAACAGCTTGGGACATCTTCCTCAGAGTGTATGCTACTACTATGAATACTAGGTGGTAATGTTAACTTTTACACCGCAGTTTTTACAAAATGTAGTAATTAAGTCGTGATACTCGGTTAAGCGCCAAACTTTAGTCCATATTGTAATTGAATCGGTCATTTCCATTACCCATGCTACCCTCTTAAAGAGAATTTCACCATATGCATTAGAACAATTGGATAGAAATGAGTACTTCTCGTATAACAAAAGCACAACTTAAGCAAAGAGTTTATACACACAAAGATGTTTTATTTAAAAAATAAAAATACGGAAGGTGGTTCCACATTGTTGTGGGCAAAATAAAACTCTGCTATGGAGTAATAAATACAGGTTTATTTGTCCTAAAACTAAACAGAATTTTTTGTTTCATAACTCGGTATAAACAAGGCAAAGGTCACTTTTGGTCTAATAGATTTTTCCCCCCAAAAAAATCGAAGTCTAAGTAATCTTAAAAATCGACTCATGGGCTTTTTTGAAAATCTAGTTTATACGATGTTTTCAAAATTTTGGAAAAGCAGAAAAAACCCAAAAATTCTCGTTTTGATTCTTAGTATAGTCCCTATTTAGCAGAGAGTGACTAAATAGGGATTCCAAGTAGCATGATATATAATTGCTAATATGAAGAACATATCGATTTCCCAACACATCATAAAATTGTCTATGTGAATTCGACTAGCTTTCAAGTTTTCATTAAAGTAATGCGATTTCTATCAGCCAGATATTACGTGCTAAGAAAAAAATTCATTTTGTCGGAAATTATGTATCTGATTCCCGCAACCATTTTATGTTTGGTAAGAAAACAAAATTTTTGAGGCAAAAATGTTCCATATCCAAAATATTATTTTTTCTTGAAACATATTTGGGGTGATCAAATTGCTTCACTGCGTGCAGGGGTGAATTACAGACTCATCTCCCAAAAGGAGATTTCGTCATAGGCAGGAGGTCAATACTTTTGCATGTAGTGCGCGCAAACATGTATATATGTTTGTGGTAAAAATGTTACCAATCCTAGTTAAAGATTTCACTTTATCCCCATCAAAGGTGTATGCCATGACCACACATCTTGTCTGTGTATTGTTGCGGTAAAAAGGTAAACATCATTGGAATTTCATAGTTGTTCCCCAAAAAGTTAATTCCAATGTCGAAAGTTTTAACAAAACCTAAATGGAAAGCTTTTTGTCAAATAATTCTACCTTGGATATTTCTTGTGTATCATGAATCCACAGAGTTTCCTTTTTTTGTGTTTATTTGTTTTGTATTGTGTTTTGGTTTTGCTATTGTTACTTTAGAGTAAAAATAAAAACAAAATAAAAGTTTTAATTTTTTTCATTCAAAAATGAGTTTTGTATCATTTTGGTTTTTCGGTTTTATTTTTAAAATTGTTTTCTTTTTTTCTTTTTCGTCTCTTGGTTTTTTTTTTTGTTTTCTTTCAAATAAATACTCTTCAGTTCAGTTCCTTCGGCCTTATAAACTAAAATAACAACTTAGGAGAGTCTATACGCTATACGAGTGTAGTCAAAAGTTAATAATATAAGTACAAGTATACATACATACATACATACAAAATAATTATTATTAATATAATAATAAAAAGGATGGTAATGTTCACAAAAGTAAAAAAATAGGACTAACTAGACAACCGCACAATGGAGAGCCCAGCATCGCACCACATACATGTGTGAGAGTGGATGGTGGGGAAAGGGACGTATCGTGGAGCACCATACATGCCCTAGCGGTAGAAAAACAAACAAAAGTAAAACTAGTATTTAGCATTATAGTACATTAACAATCACAATTGGTTGGTCGGAGAAAAGTCCTCCCGCCCTGTTTCTTTTCTTGCTTTGTTTTGTTTTTTTGTTTTTGTGGGGGGCTCTTACACCAAATGGGAGGACAGACATTTGAAGCTTAGGACTAAAACAATAACAATGATAAAATAGATTTCTGGTTTTGTATGCCTTAGTTATTGGTTATTTGGACTAATGTGTTATTGCTTCATCGTTTATCATCGTCGTTAATCGTTTTATAGATGTGATGGCATGTCCTTGCGACGAATTCAAGGACAACAAGGATTGATTTACAAGTAATAAGGTCGAAAGCTCGTTTCATTATTTACAAATGGGGGATGGATGGATGTTGGTATTTAGGGGGGTGGGGGAGAGGGGTGGTATTTAGATATTCTTGTTTTTTGTTGTTTCGTTTTCTTCATATTTACAAATTTGTATCGTTTAGCTTAGATCAATAATGGATACGTAGTTACTGATACGTAGGATTCTTTCTGAGAGGATAACTTATGGCCTAAATTTGACTATGTATTTGGATTTGGAGTCTACTGAGTAAGATTAGTTAAAGTGGTGGCCACATTTTCGAAATGTGGTTCCATCTTAGAGTCTAGAATGCCGTATATTCTCACGCCTGCAGCAGTTCGTTGTTATTCGTCATCTGGGGACCGCCACTCGACGAGGAGGAGGTGTTCTCCAGAGTTGAGGTGATGGTTGACGATGCGCTATTATTGTTCGGACTAGAGGCTTCAGTTGCCATAGTTGACGTTTGTGGTTGGTGTTGCTGTTGCTGCTGCGGCACCATGTTCATCACATTCCCACTATGGCTATTGTTATTGCTCGATTTTCGCTTATGCCAAGAGAAACTAAGCGCACTGGCCAATTTGCTCGGAGGCTTTTGAGTTGGAGCGGGCGGCGCTGGTGGTATGGGCATGGTAATGTCGTAATCATGACGACCAATGGAGGATGCAGGTGTGTGATGACTATAGCCTGAATCGGAGCCAAAACTGGAATCTCCATGAGCGTACAGGGGTGTAGAGTTTTGGTATGTTTGCGAGGCAGGATGATGGTGTCTGTAGGAGGACATACTTCCCGAACTGTATTCGGGTATAATGTAGGCAGGATAGGGGGCTATGGGTTGTTGAAGGCGGCTTTGGGGGGCATTGCAGGACTCGTAGTGATAATTTTGATGATAGACGGGCTCTGTGTAACCATAGGCGGGCTCAAGGCTTTCCATTGGGGCCGCCACTCGTCCTCTTCTTCTATCCATAGACCGTGGATTCGTTCTGGTTCTCATTGTGGTGGCAAGGAAACCGTTGGGCGCATTCGAAGCGTAATAGTGCTGGGGATATCTGCTGCTATTGGGATACTGTATACGTTCGCGATAAATGGTGGCCACTGCTGGGGGTCCCGAGCAATTCTTGAGTTGGGCATTGATGCGATTTCTCCGTTCCACCTCACTCTCAATAGTATTGTAGAAATGTGGTGCAAGGTGGGGAGCCATATTTCTGTTGTTGTTGTTGTTATGGCGATTCATATTGTGTAGACTATGATGGTAGCTCTGAGGCTGCGTATGTAGCTGGTGTTGGTATCCCAAGGCCATGAGATTACTGCTATTGTCATACATCTGCTGGAGAGGAGCCAAATCCGCCACTTCTGCTGTTGAGGCCGATGTGTTCAATTCTTCTGTTGCTGTATTGCGTCGCTCGTTCTTAGAGCGGGCTCCACCTGCCGATGATCGGCGACCTGTGGTATGCCTCAGCACACCCGGGACCGACGAGGAGGGACCGTTTCTTGTTGACAATGAATTGAGATTGGCATTCATGTTGCTGTTATTATTTCCAGAGGAGGCCGATGAAGCCGCCGTTGCCGTGGAAGCATCTTGGGCCGATGAATCCGACGACATGACACTGTTTCGTTCTGGCATATTTGTGGCCGCTGTTGATGTTGTGGGCAAGACATTCATATCGGGATTGTTTGATCGTTCGCCATGTGAGTTGACGGCAGTGGTGGCACTGATCGATTCAGGATTTGTGGGTTTGTTGAAGGAACGCTCTCCGGGTAATGAGAGTTCATCCTCAGCAAAATCATCATCGGAATGTAATGGGGGTTCGCTTTCTCCATCTGAATCACGGTTTGGACCCAACTCCTCGTACACATTGTCATTGGAGCGATAGGGATCTGGGCCGGGTGAGTTTGTGACCAAAAATGGAGGTGACCTGGTCATAGGGTAACCACTGGGATAGTGAATACTCTTGGTGTGCAACATCTGTAAGTAGAACAAAAAAAAACGAGTTAGAAATAAGAAAACTTCGAAGCCATAACATTCAAAGTAATTTCCCCTGCAATTGTCCTTTAAGATAATCGTCCTCAGCAATTGTAGGCTTAGAACTTGAACTCAAACCTAAACATGGTGTGGTGAAACCTGATATTTTCACTCGTTTTCCTTGCGAATTAAATCCTCAGCCATAACAATTGGCGCAATAGCTCGTAAAAAGGATCATGACACCACATTTACGAGTTTATGCCTAGAACGTGTACGTGCACCGAAAATAAAATGGAAAAGGAACAATGGACTGACTCATTGGAGGAAACTTAACACGCAGATAATAGTCATGACAATTATGAGCAGTGGCTGGAATGGAGATGTGTGATGACGATGTGACATTAGAGCAACCCCGCCTGAAAACAGGGCAGACAAAAAGCTTTGCCGGAAATACAAATGTCAACACAAAATAATATCAGCACTCCGTTTTTGTGAATATGCTGTTCGACTGGCCAAACAATGGCAGGATGTGTGGCATAAGAAAAAGGATCTGAAACTGTACACCTCAGTGTTATCTTTCATTGTGAAAGCCAAATTGAGAAAGAAACCAGGAAGATGTACATGGACATATACAAATGCACACGCACACACACACACATATAGAGATGCTGTATTCAAACTTCAACAAAGGACAATGGCATGAGTGACGCTGAATCTAATGAATTTGACATTTATTTTGACATTTGAATGTCATCGTTAGCAGAGTGCCGTGTAAACTTACCTCAATATTATGATGGTGTCGCATCACCAGGGGCCTATGGTGACCCAAATGAGCATCTGGATCCTCATAGGTTACCGAGTGGCCTGCAGTAAGAGAACTCAAAGCTCCAGTTATGTGGGGTCCTCGGTTTGGTGTTTTACAAGGTAATAGATTTTGTACTTTTCGCTTGTTTCTGTAAAGAGAAGAACAATAAAAAATAGACAATTAGTGGGAGTTTCAATTGCAGAGTTTTGTCTTCTAACCAAGGCCTTCTCACTCGGCACTCTTGGTGACCAATGTTCAATATTTGTTTGCGATGAAGGATGTTCAACAATGTGGCCATGTCTTGTAATCGCAAAGTAAATAAAATCATTTGCATTTATTCATGAACAACGACAAAACCCGTTTGTACATTTAAATTAAAGCTGTTATCTCACCCCCACCCTACGCCTTGATCACCCTCCCCCTCCCCCCACCAAAAGTATGCCAGTTTTGTTTTGCCAAAACCCAAAAGTATGCTTTTGAAAACAAACAATTTAAATAAACACATGTTGCTGTAACGCCCCTCCTTGCCTTGGCATGCTTGCCAAGAAGGATCTCAAAACTTGACTGTTTTACACCCATCACAGGCCTGATGCGAGTGACACAAATGTTTATGAAATATTAACTTGGAAAAATGTTAATGCCTTCTCGGTGTCGTATTCGTTGTCTTGTGAGTCAAAATAAAGCGGCAGCCAAACAAACGAACGAGAAACATATGTTTGTATTACTCCTTCGTCCTTTATTTGACATGTCTTTTGTTGGCTTATGGTCTTGGCTGATTTTACGAGTATGTGTGGGTTGTGCGTATTAATGTCGGGTGTAGGGGCAGTGGAAGGTGGGTTGGCGTATATGTTTTATTATTAAAATTTAAATAGGCCTAGAAATAGGCTTTGAAAGTCAACTCACAGGATATGTCTGCACTGTAATTTTATTTCTTTTTATATTTGCTAACCCCAAATCAAGGTTATAAACGTACGACTATGACACAAGAGATAATCGCATCATCCGAATTCGCTATAAAAACGCAGAATTGTTCTTTTTTGCAGAGTTTTTTTATGCTGGCTGATAACCCATTTAAATGGGACCCAAAGGCTTGAACTCCATCAGCAGATGATGAACGGCTATGCAGCTATCGATTGAAAACACCCAAGGGTACCATAAAAGTATTTCAAAATATGTGTGTATGGGTGTGTCTGTGTGTTGGATTTCTATAAATTTATTAATAAATTACAAATATACGAATTTGGTGGTTTCGAATTACGTTTGCTACATCGCTTTAAGCCATTTGGATTATTAATAACCTGGTTAACATATCTCTTTATGGCACTTTAACAATATCATCAATTTAGAAATAGCCCAGTCGAATAGGAGCGGATGAGATGTATCCGCCCCTGCAACCGCTGGCTTATTCTTTCGCCAGCTAGCTGACGATCTCTATTTGCCATAGCCATAAAGAGGTGGGTATTGTTGACAACTGTGTTCCACTCAAACGTTGGCTCTATCTGTGACTTTGTGACTTTGACTAGTGGACAACACCATGCCCTTTCAGAGCATAATCTTTCAAATGACTAATTAGCATAAGTCGCAATGCAACCTAAGCCTCAAATCTGGGATCAGCGGGTATTATGGCATGCCTGCATAGCGGCCAGCGACTGAGTTAGCCGCTAGCCAACGTTCGTAATATTAATTTTGGATTTATGCTAATTATACGCTTAAATGAAAGGAAACTGTAAATTATCGACTCTTTCGTAGTCGATGGACAATAAATTGACACTGAGTTTTTCCTCAGTTTGTCTAAGCTGAAATATTTGTTTCACACAAAGCCAGAAGCAGACCCAATATACCGATGGCTACCTGTGTGTGTGTGGACGGACTACTCGAGTGCAGTTACCAAAGTTATTTTTGCCGTAACCATGAAAGACACTTGGAAAATTAATAATCTTGACAGTGTTATGAATAAATAAAATCAATTCCAAATGTTTTTATGCGGATGAGCGGGTGGAGAATTTTGGCAAGTGGTCTTAAATTTACTTTTCTCCAGCATCATGCTGAATTGTCGATGTATGCCAAGCAATGGAAGAAAGGGAAGCTTTAAGGTTTTTGTTTTTGCTTTATACGATTTTTTGTTTTGTTCTTATCCACTTTATGTTCTTGTTTTCGCTTTGTCCTCTCCGAAGAAGCCAGCATACAGTTATGTGAAGGAACATACACATACAAACACACTCACAGAGAACAGCATACTCATACAAAGAGGGCCACTAGAGAGGGGGGTGGCCATAAGACCATTATCGTTTATAAGTCTATATAAACAAGACAACAGCCAAGGCATTGGCAATAACAACAACAACAACACCACCATCGCCCTCACCACCACCTAGCAAAGCAGCAGGGCAATAAGAAGATGAGAAAAACTTCAACTCTCATAAATAAAATTAAATGTTATTTTATTTATATGGTCTTATGTTAACAAGACATCTAAAAATGAATATGGCCTTAAGGTTGTGTATTTTGCGTGTAAAAGAAATATTACTATTATTTTGGTTGTAGCAAATAAACAAATACACACACACACATACACATACATACACACATGAATCAACAAAAATGGGCACAGACACTAAAGGTCCAACAAAATGGACGGAAGGACGAAAGAATCGTTTGAAGATAACCTATTACTAGCTAACGCTTTAGGGTAATATTCTGTCAGGACCACACGGTCGTTTGGCTATCACAAGCCACAATATCACCGATCTCCCTCCCATCCCCCTGAAAGCCTGCATGTTGTCGCTTTAATTGTTCAAATAATTTTTACAAGAGCTGTGACCAGGGATCCGGAGCGGTCCATTTTTTTCGCTCCGCTCCGCTCCCGCTCCGGAGAAAAAAAAACCGCTCCGCTCCTCGCTCCGCTCCGAGAAAAAAAAATCGCTCCGCTCCGCTCCTCTTCGAGAAAATTATAGTACAAACATTGTATTATTTGTTCAATTGAGTTTTATTTTATTTAGAAAAATCGGGCGGTACATATATGGGAGCTATAGCTAAATCTGAACCGATTTCGATGATTTTTTGCACATATAGTTAGTGCTATAGAAGATTACATTTCGCCAACTTTGAGTAAGATCGGTTGATAAATAAGGGTTTTATGACCTAATTTGACAAAATCGGGCGATACATATATATGGGACCTATATCTAAATCTGCACCGATTTCGATGAAATTTTCAGACCTAAAGGGTGATACAGAAGATTATTTTTTGCTAAATTTGACGACGATCGGTTAGTAAAAAAAGTGCAACGTGACCCCATTTGTCGAAATCGGGCAATACATATATATGGGAGCTATATCTAAATTTGATCCGATTTCTTCCAAATTCAGTAACGTTCGTCCTTGTGCCCAAAAAAACTCCCTGTACCAAATTTCATCAAAATCGGTTAATAATTGCGACCGAAATCCTGTGAACAACAAATACATGGACAGACGGACGGATGGACGGACGGACGCCAAGCGCTAGATCGACTCAGGAGGTGATTCTGAGTCGATCGGTATATATTTTATGGGGTCTAAAATCAATATTTCTTGTAGGCACATTTTTTGGCAGATCAAACTTGTTATACACTGAAAAAAAGCATACTCGGTTCCAAAGATTTTGTCTTTACTTTAAAAACTTTGGTATTGATTCCGAGCCAAAGAAGCGGAGAATACAAGTAAGGATACTTTTAAGACACAATTCTCTTTTATATTTAGGTTTTGTGTACTTGCTTCTAGGAAGCAAATTTTAATTTTTCGCTTTCTCAGCTTTTTTTCTTCATATGCTATCAAAGTCCTTTAAAAACGAGTTAACGGCAATTTTATTTTCCAAATTAGGACTCGACTTCCAGTAGAAATTATGCTATGTTTGAAGTAAAAAACTTCTTTAAAATAAAGTTTTGAAAAGCATGTCCTATATTTGAACGATTTTTTGCTTTGTAGTCAAGATGCAAAAAGACAACAAATTTAAAGACAATTTCATTAAATTTAAAGAATTTTTCTGAATTATTAAAGTCAAGTTGACCTTAGCCTATAAATTTTTTCTTTCATGTTAAGATACCTATTTTTAAGTCAAATCACTTAATTATAAGAACAATACGACTTCATTGAAAAGTTTATCGACTTTTGGACAAGGAAAATAACTTTATTTTAGAGCAATGCGTCTTCTATGCTAAGCAAAATTTGTATTCGTATTTTAACGACATGAAATCTTTGACCTCACGACAATATTTTTTTCAGTGTACCCTAACCACTATGTGGTTTAGGGTATAATGACTTTAAAACAATGTGTTGAAATATTTTATTAATTTTGAAGATTTTTTCAGAAATATTAAATCCATTTTGTCTTCATTAAAGGAAGCATTCTAGGAAGCAAATGTTAATTTTTCATTTTTTTAGATTTTTTTCGTCAGTTGTTATAAAAATCCTTTAAAAACGAGTTAACGAGTTATTTTTTTTCCATATTAAGACTCGACTTCCAGTAGAAATTATGCTATGTTTCAAGTAAAAAGCGTCTTTAAAATAAAGTGTTGAAAAACATGTCTTATTTTTTAACGATTTTTTGCTTTGTAGGCAAGATGCAAAAAGGAAACAAATTTAAAGACAATTTTATTAATTTTAAAGAATTTTTCTTTATTATTAAAGCCAAAAATTTTATCTTTCATGTTATGATACACATTTTTAAGTAAAATCACTTAATTATAAGGACATTGCAACTTCATTCAAAAGTTTATTGTCTTTTGGACAAGAAAACAAGTATATACAGCACTAAGTTCGGCCGGGCCGAACCTTAAATACCCACCACCATGAACCAAATATTAGGGTTTCCTTTGAAATTTTAGGAGGGCTTGAGGACTTGAGGACACTTCCCGAAGATAAATTTAAAGATTTTACCTATGAGGACTATATCAGATTCTGGATTTATAAGAACCATTTTTGTTTGAGTTTTAGAGGAATCATTAACATCTCTTGTAAGTGTGCAAGAAAATTATAAAATAACGTCTTGATTTGAAATCTTAAATATGTAGAAGTAAAATCTGGAAATTTTACATTGAGCTTCAAGCAATTCAAGTGAAGTCGGTCTATATGGAGGCATTACCAAATGGACCGAGCCTAAAATATCAGAATATTTACAATTTCAGGCAAATCAGATAAAAATTACGGTTTCTAGAAACCCAAGGAGTTAAATCGGGAGATCGTTCTTATGGGGGCTATACTAAAACATGGACCGCTACTCACCGTTTTCGGCACACCTCTTTATGACCCGAAAATACCTCTAGATTTCCAATTTCAGGCAAATAGGATAAAAACTTCGGATTCTAGAAGCCCAAGAAGTAAAATCGGGAAATCGGTCTATATGGGGGCTATACCAAAATAAGGACCGATACTCACCATTTTCAGCACACCTCTTTATGGTCCGAAAATACCCCTAGATTTCCAATTTCAGACAAATTGGATAAAAAATACGCTTTCTATAAGCCCAAGACCCCAAATCGGGAGGTCGTTTTATATGGGGACTATATCAAAACCTGGACCGATATAACCCATCTTCGAACTTGACCTGCCTGCAGACAAAAGACGAGGTTGTGCAAAATTTCAGCACGATTGCTTCATTATTGAAGACTGTAGCGTGATTACAACAGGCAGACAGAACGACAGACAGACAGACAGACGGACATCGTTATATCGTCTTAGAATTTCTCCCTGATCAAGAATATATATACTTTATATAGTCGGAAATCGATATTTCGATGTGTTACAAACGGAATGACAAACTTATTATACCCCCGTCACCATTCTATGGTGATGGGTATAAAAAACTTTATTTTAGAGAAATGCGTCTTCCATGTTAAGCAAAATTTGCATTCTTATTCTAAAGACATGGAATCTTTGACTTCACGACAATATTTTTTTCAGTGTAGAAAACTAAAAAATTAAATATAAATAAGATCGTTTAATTGCATTTATTTGACGTTCATTACAATCATCTTTGTAGTAATACGGGATGAAATTGATCGAAAGTACTGTTGTTACTTTTACAACACATACTAGATATATATTTTGACATTTGCCGTTTTTGAAAACAATTACTAAAAAACACGTTGTGTTTTCCCCAATGTACGTACGTACAAAAATACATATCGTACATTTTAAACGTTTACTCACACTACGCTAAGTACTAGCTAAATTTGAAATTACCTACACAGTGTAATTTCAAAGTTACACATTTCATTCAAGTAATATTTTATTCGGAGCGGAGCGGTTTTTCATTTGGAAACCGCTCCGCTCCCGCTCCGCTCCGGATTTTAGAAATGCCGCTCCCGCTCCGCTCCCGCTCCGGCAAAAAAAGGGCTTGCTCCGCTCCGCTCCACGCTCCGCTCCGGATCCCTGGCTGTGACACCACATCTCGTTAAAGGCTTTATGGGATTGTGGTGAAGTGCAAAAAGTGTTAATTCAACAATGAGAGCAAACGATAAGCTCACACGCACACACACACACACACACATGCATACTCTGGTATTCTCAATATTTAAATCAAACAAATAGTAACACCCACTTGCAACTCTATGTGGAGTCTCAATCTCCAACATTCATATCAGCCAGAGCCATGCACAAACTGCATCTGAACAAACAAACGAAAGTGTGTCGTCGTTTCGCTGTTTTTCGGATTGCGTTTTTGGTATTTGGAGATTTCAGGCATTCAACGAATGATGAGCATTACGTTGAACCGTCATGGGGTAAACAAAGATGGTCCATATCTCAAGGGGAATAAAATGTTGTTGTTGGATAGGGAGTAGATGAGGAGGAGGCCATGGGATTTATGTTTGAATGCATGCAAGTAGGCCATATTGATTGTTCGAAATTGTTATTATTTTATGACTGGCCTAATTGAGAGCGGTTGGCGTGTGAGAGAGTGTGTGTGTACGATATACCTATGCAAACTCAGTTATTCTGTTTGCCCAGTATGCGTGCAAATATATTCCGAAATGAAGCAAACAATGAGTTCAGACTGGCATGTCATATGTTCCGATTATTCAATGCGGGAGTCGAGCATAAATGATAATGCTTGACAGTATTTCTGGGGCTTAAATTAATAGCGACATTTAATGATTTTAGGGATGTCATTTTATATGCTATTGTCAAAGATTTAAAACAGATAAAAGAAAATTCCCAATTTGTGTATGCTAATAAATGTCTTATAGTTTTAGTCGGTTTTTTGGGTTTTCATTTTTGGTTTCTTTTAAATATCTTTTAAATTTCAGTTTATTTTTTTTTTTTTGGTACTTAAAGTTAAAAACGCTTTAATAGCCTCTTCGATTTTTTGATATTTTTCAAAAATATTAAATTTAAATTGTCTACTTACTTCCACACAAACAGCGATGATATCAAAACGACCAAAACCAAAAGCAGCGAGAATACAGCAATCATTGCCGAGGTCTGTAATGATTGGCTGCTATAAAGACTAGCATCGAGGATCTGCAAATAATAATAAAATATAAAGCAATTTAAAATAACAATTTTATTTATTATTTGTCACATATTTTAAAAATAAGATTCTCAGATTTTTATGATATTTCTATGTCATGATCATGTTTAGAGTGAAATGGCCTTCACCATAGGGACAAAGTTTTGTCGTGTTTTTTTTTTCTGAACATAATGATGATGTTGAAACCACAGGTCACCAGGGAAAAGCTATAAATTTTTTATGGAAATTAAAAATGACACAATTTGCCTTCACCCCCAAAAATAGTTCCATTCCATTCCAGCAGCTAGAGCAATCACTAAAGACTTTCTGTCAATGGGAAACTGATTTGAGTTTAGAAAAAAAAAATATTTTAGAAAAAAATATTAATTTCTTAATACTCAATAAAATTGATTTATTCGGATTTAGTCCAAAAATTTCTTTTGTTGAATTCATTCATTGGGCAAACATAAGTGACATATATTTTTTGTAGAGGCGGTGGGGAGGGGTTATTCCTTATCAATTTGTGGATTTTGTAGGGGCTACTAGTAAAGAAACTTCTGTGGGGCAGAATAGTGAATTAAATGAGTGGAGCCTATCACGATCACAAACTTCTCCCCTCCTCCACTTCCCTCTCCATAATATGGCTGGTGGTAATTAATCATTTCACTGTGGTATGGCTTCACAAATAAATATTTAATTTATTTATGGGGACACATTGCACCAAACAAACAAACAAACAAACAACCAGCCGAGTTAGTCAGCTCGCAAGCTATCTGGGTATATACAATGTTCAATGCTCTGCCCAAAAGACTGGCATCCACATTTAGCTCGATAACAATTAATCGATCATATTCCGTAACTGAAACTATCAACAGACCCTGTTATCTCCGAGACAGAGACATAGAGGAGGGCAAATACTGGTGACAAAGGGTTCGATTTCTAAACAGTGGCTACTGCTTTTATGATGTCTGGTAAACAAGATAGGTGGCTTATCTATGGGTCTATGGGCGCGAATATGTAGGGACCGTGTATGTTGTAATGCTAGGAGCGATTAAATGATTACATGCCTAGCCAAGCCAACTGAAAACCCAAAAAACAAAAACGAAAAAACCGAACCCTCAACTCATTTGTCAACACCAAAGGAAAAGTTTTCCTCGGTTTATCTTTTGATTTTATCACTTTCAAAGCACATGTCCCCTTAACTATTCTGAAATTGTCTGAGTGACTACCGTTGCGGGATTAGAAATTACGGTCACTTTTTAACACCGTTCAACGATATCTTAGCTTTAAATCTAGCCATGGAAAGGGCTGGGTCTACTCATAGTAACTGTGTCTTCATGAGGCAATAAATCAAAAGTCCATGCACTGCAAAGACTCTGTCCAGTAAACTTTCGTTAAAGTGCTGCCTTAAATTGCTAAAGTTTATTACTGGGCTTTTTTTTAATGTCGCCCCATAAATGGAGAATGGTGTTTGACTCTTTTTTTCTCCCTTTCCTTTCGCACTTTCATTCTGTGAGGAGGCAAGAAACAAAAAACCTTACACATATTCTTCTTTTGCTTTATCCTAGAAATTACTGGTCTCATGGTGGAGGTTGGAGGAGTGATGGGATACCAAAGGATTGCCCTTTAAGCGGCATCCCCTTTGACTGTAAAAACCGCCAAGATGAACTTCCGTTTGCATTTTTAAAGCAATTGTGTCCTAAAGGAAGTGCGGACGGAAATATTTTCATGTAGAAAACACAAACTTCTCATGCTCCATGAAAAACCCACCGATGTGAACTTAATCCTTTCCCTTGCCTCCTGGAAGGGGAGGTATTAAAAATTAAAGATACTTTAAATCTTCTCAAATGTTGCTCATTTTATAAAGTTGATATTGTGTGTGCACGAAGATTTCTTCCATGGAGACTTGTATGGGAAGAGGAGAGGGAACGAGTGAGTGCGAGTTATTTCCCAGTTATTTCTATTGGCACATTTCACTTATTGCAGTTTATACTTTGCCCTGAAATGACAGAACTCACTTCTCCTTCCCGAATGCATAGGCTAGGGAAGGCTTTGGGGGTAGAGATGAAATGCGAAAGTCACTGGCTTGAATCGTTATGTGCAGACGTGTGTGCAAAATGTATCTGTCGTGTGGAAAATATCAAAGACATGATAGATTTCAAGATTTTCTAACATGAGATGTTTCGAATCAAAGAAGGAATATTTATGTTTTTCCCATTAAGGGGAGGAGAATGGGAGGAGTGGCGTGTAGGAGAACTGGCAACATCAAATAAACCCACTCAAAACAAGTTGAAATTATTGCAAATTATCAAATTTTGATTGGAAAGAAGCTTATTCCTCAATGCAAAAAATCCCCAAGGACTTAGCTAGACAATGAATGCCTCCTGTTTGTTGTAAGAGCTCCTTGTTTGGAAGATATTTGCATCCCTGTAGGCAGTTTTACAAATCAAAAATAAATATTAACAATCTTCAATAGCTTCTACCTTTCTGGTATGTTGAGGTGGAGGCAGTGGTGTTCGATATCATTTTCCAAGAAACAAATCGCTCAAGTTTCGATTGATTTCGATTGTAATAAAGCAAAAAATTATGGAAATTTCATAACCTCTTTCCGTCTTGAACCTAAACAAATAACGAAGCATAAGAATTAGGCCCCATTTGGACTGGGGGGGCGAAGGTCTTTAAAGATCTGCCATTGTTATGGTTTTGTTACACTGCTATCTTCATTTTGACCAAAGAAATGGTTTCTGTTAAACTTTTTGACAACTCAACTCATGAGATTTATTAACGTTCTTCAGAGCTTTTAAAGAGAATGCCTGAATGCTTCCAAGGAAATTATCTTGACAAATATTAGCTAATATGACAGCTGTCACACTGTCAATGGATCCAGCCAGAAAACAACCAAAGATTTATGGCCGAATAAAAAAACTAAAAATAAAAAAATAAAACTCATGGCATTGCCCTACCAAAATACTTGGGCACTTGCCGTGGTTGGCCAAAAAATGAAAGATGAACAGATGCTCCAGTGATTACCCGCATAATGGTTGACATGAAACATTGTTGTGATTGGCAATAAAGATTCATTCAGTCGTTCATTTGTTCACCCTTTCCCCTGCCTACAGCACGCTCTAACGCAGGGCCATTGACTTTTCTGGTTAGCGTTTCAATTAATTTTATTAATTAATTTCAGTTTCGATAACTTACCGGTATTGCTTCGCACATATCATTGTCCCAGGCTTGTTGTGCCCTCAAAGCCATCTCTTCTTCACTGCAACTTGTGGATGCTTCATAAACGCTCATGGATGGTGGTCGAGGTGGTGGTGGAACCATGAATTTCGGCGGTGGACCCAAGGCACCACCGCACTCGCTGCATTCTATGATGTCGTCGAACATCTTCCACATTTGTACGGACTTGTGTACGTAGAAAGCGTCTGGGGCGAAATTCCAACGGATAGGCCGTTAAAATTGAAATTTCGAAAAAGAATAAGACCAAATCAAAACGAAAAAGGCGAAATAGTTTTCTCAATGTCCTGTCATATTTTGCACATTTTTCTGGGTTGGTTGCGTGTCCAGGCTGCAAGGAAAACAAAAGAGAAGGAAATTAATTAGTTCAGGCGTTCATGTAACTCAATGGGATCACAGATGTTTTCTAAATGGTTTAGTGACTCTGGTGGACAATCGATTGTTTTTCCTCTATTGTCCTAAGAATAACTATGGTCTTCTGGCCATTGATCCCGGAAAGAAGAGCTTAGACACAGACACACATATGATTATTATTCCTGACACGTTTAAAAGAAATCTCTAACATATGCTAATTAACACTGGGCCAAAAGAAAAAAGTACATCTATAGCACTTTCAAGGTAGAAGACGAGAAGAAAAACATTCTACCACCACCCTTAATGCAATCATCCCCCTAAGGGCGATTGCAGAATGGGGGTTGTTGCCCATATGGCTGGATATAAGGATATTGCCTTTTTCCCATTTATTATTTATTGCATTTTCAAGTTCCATAAATGTTGGTTACTTAATCAATTGACATCGTTTACTATGACACCACACATTGTGTCGTCCATGCCTGCTTTCTGTTGTTTTGTTTTTCTTCTAAGAACATTGACAACAGATGGTTTGATTGAAGAACCCAATATCGACACAAAAAAAAGCCAAAATGAATTCTGAAATAAGAACTCCTACCCCTTCTACTAAGGCCTCATTGGCAATTGACTTTGACTGACTTTCCTTCTTGGAACTCAGGGTTCGTTATATCGTTAGATGGATAGATGCTGCTGTTGGTGATATCCAACAACGCACCATAGAATGTTGTACAAATCTTAAGATTTGTGCACTGGCTGGCTGACTGACTGACATCTCAAGATTAAGAAATGATATTTTGTAATCATCTCCGAAAGATACAACAAACAAAGACAAATAGTCAACGACGATACACCACATACACCGTCATAGCAGTTAGGGTACCCAATTCCAGCCCAACCACGAAATGGAAATATGGACGTGTTTCGTTGAACACATCTACTCCGTCTGTTTGTCTGTCTGTCTGACTGTATCTGTATATCTCCTCACATCCCAACACAACGAAATAAACACATTTTTTATAAACAAATCAAAATTGTGTGTGTGTGTGTGGGTGTTAGTGTGAAAAATACACTCATACATACATGGCCTAGCACATACTGAGAAGATATCTGAATGGAGATAGGAGCAGATTTCAAAGGCGATTCACAATCCACTATACAGACCCAGACCTCATACAAATCGATTTGTTTTCAGATTAAGTCATGATGATGAGCACATTATGTGACTTTAAGCTCCCTTAGGCCTTAGGATACTCCAAAGCCACTCACTTCCACCGGTGCACATAACAAAAACCAAATCTACCCAAAAGATGGCATGACCCTAAAGAGCTCCACCAAAAAGGAATGAAAGTAGAAAGAAAGAAATATCCCAAAAACGAGCAGACAGACAAGTAGACAGACGGACAAACAGACACCCAAGTAAATGAGATACACTGTCGACTGTCGGCCCAAAAATTAATCAATTCCAAAGGTATAACAGGCATTCGGGAAGATATCAAGATATTTCTCAGCCAAACACAAGACTCCAATTTCTATGGGATGATGGTGGTGGGGAAAAACGAAAGCAACGAAGTCTTGGACTTGTGATAAGGAAATGAATGAGAACCAATTAAGTAATTGCCAAAGCTATTCAAAAGTGAATCTTTTTTAACTTAAAGACCAAACTGACAATGCTGTAGGGAACTTCTCCTTAAGTGAACGACCACCATCTGCCTTGGATGAGTCTCTCAAGATCACATCTGCCTGGAATTCGCTTGCATTCCTTGCAATTGAGACACTTGGAATGTCATAAATTTTCCAATTTTAACCAAAGTGGTTTCACTTTCTTAATTTTCTAATTGTTCACTATCAAAATGACAGGGAGTAAAACACCCCTTGACAAGGGGAGGGCATTGATAGGGCGAAAACGAAACTATTGTAAATGTTATTTACCATTTCCAAATTGATAAATTGCCTCCAAAGGGACGAAGGCAATCCAACCCTAACTGAGAACTAAAAAGCAGACCCATAACCACATCTCAATTATGTTGTCTTGCGACCAGGCCACCTATACTTTTACCTGGCCCATGCATGGCTTAATTGAAACGTTAAGCGTGATATACAGTGATAGCCAGGCAGCTCACGCACAAACGATATAAACTCCTCTTATTGTGGGCATTTGAAAATATGGTCATTTGGTCTTTCAATTCACTTAATGCGTTTGGGTAGTCCATTCCATCTGGATCTACCAAAGTAAGGAATGCCAGGATTTGGTATGCTTAGAAGTTATGGATTTGAGCCCAAAGTCAGAATTTAAAACTTTTTGAGAATTAATTTCCATGCTTGGGTATTCAAGCGGCTAAAATCAATAACTCACTTCCCCCTACAACCAGCCGCCGACACAGAGGCAAATTTGTTTTTTGTAAGCTTTCGAAGGGAAATGCGTTTAGATTCCCAGGCTAAGTTGTCGGCCGACTGCCTACCGGCAGTTCAATTCAATTTTAATATTTTAATAAAGTCATAATTTTTATGTTTTTATTTTTCAATATGAATTCTTTGTCATTCCGATTTCTACCAGCTCTGCATACTAATGCTGCTCCTAGCTGTGTTTTTTTTTTGGCTGCAAAGGAAATTATGTGTTTAGATATGTTTTCGAAGATATGGTAAAGTATCTGTTACGGGCACGTTTCGATTTAACATAAACCTGTCTGTGTCGGTTCGCTAGGCTGTTTGGTTGTTAGGCCGCTGTCTACCTGTGTAACAGACAGGGCAATAAGTGAGGGAGTGGGCACCCCTTCTCCCATGAATTATGTATGTTTCAGTTAACTAAACAAAAAAAAAAACATGGATAGGTACATATGTATGGCTGGCTGGATTAAAGACATCTAGTACATGTTCTCTGGGTCTCCCCCGTCCACCTTCTTCAAAATTAAGGAGGAAAAACTGTAATGTTGAAATTAACCCATCAAGTCCATCCGGAGGAACCTTCATTTCGTTTCCTGGCAAATGATGGTATTGTAACTTTCCAACTGATACAGATATAATTTCATGACACATTTCTGTTTTAGTCATGGAAACCATTTTCCACAAGGGGACATTTCATGCCATCGTCGTCATCATCTAAATATTTCCATATTTATAATTTAGCAATCCCAGGGGATGGCTGCTTCCCCATGGAGAAGTAGAGCAATTTACTTGGGTCATTCAGAACACTTGTTGCTGAGTCAATTGACATTGAGATTTCCCTTGCCCCTTACCGCCCCTAGACACTAGTCAAACTCCGCCATCTCTTCTCTATCAGCTCTATGATATGGAAATTATTTAAACAAATTGACTTTGCTTTTAACAATTTAATCTTTGGCCTATTTGAAGAAGGCCGCTGTTAGAGACCTCAGTAAATACTATTCTCTTAGTTGGAATGCTAGGTGCGTCATTGCCCCAAGATTATTCCATTCGCTTGTCATAATTAAAGTAAACATTTGCCAGACTGGGTTTTTTTTCTTCGTTTGCTTTCTGGTGGAGCCCATATGGAGGGGCACCAGCGGTTTCTATTTGGGTTAAATGCTAAATGCATTCGAATAATGAAGGAGATGTGGTAATTCTGAGTTAATATTTACTCTGGCAAACATATATGAATAGTATCCAAGATAAACGGCTAGGCGCTCGGCTCATTTGCTCAGCGTCCCAGTCAAATGTCTTAAGTGTGCCAACAGCCAGTTGTGTGTGCTTGGAAAGCTTAAGGCATTTGCCGTTCCATGTATCACAAAATTACAATGTGGTAAACAATAAGCATTGAGATGTGAACGTTTACAGCTTCAGTAATGGTAATTTCAAATTTCGTTATTGCGTCGGTTCTTTGGCGGTGGCTGGAGATAGGTACTTACATTAGATCGCGAATGGGTTGGCGTAAATCCTTGATGTAGATAGAGTAATCCAAATAGTCAAGATGTGGGCTGTTGGTATGGAAAGTTGTTCCGTGGGTTGGTTGTGTTGAATTAAATCTCGTAATTGTACTATAATCACTCACTAACACTTGTGGTTTTCGTATTATTATTTCAATTTTTTGTTTTGGTTGGATGTCGGTTATATTTTTCTTTTGTTTTGCACTAATATACTCTATTTATTTCTCATTTTGTTTGCACCTTTGGTTATATAGTAATCCGATTTTCGTAATGTGTTTTAATTTTCCAATTTTTTGTGTGTGTTTTATTATCTTTCACGTTGTAAATTTTTGAAAATTTTCTTAAAAACCGAATCCACGCGTCTATACGTCTTCATCCGGCGACTTGCAGTCAGTAACTGTTTGATAAACGTTCACAAGGCGAGAGACATTCAAGCAACTGAAATTCATGTCTGCCCATGTTGGCTGAGAAGGTTAGCTACGTGTACACAGTATGTTGGTGTGTGTGTGAATGGGTATTGCTCGAAACTCTGTTTCCCAGCGGATGCTCAAAGCATTCTACAACAAACACACAAGCACACCATTGCCTCTGCCATATCCTGGCAGGTAGATGTTTACGACTAAACAACAAACGAGATACTCTCCGATGAATTTAAAATGAATTTGGTGAGAGTAAATGACAAAGTTCTCTGAGAGAAAACAAATTCAGAGAGAGAGAGGGAGCACGAAAACTAAACAAGAGACATGGAGAGAAGAGAACAGAACTTTAGGTTTTTGTTTTCATATAATTGAGTTGTCTGTTGTTGTCGCCGCCGTCGTCCTCATCGTCCTCGTCGTCTGGAACATTGGTTTCATCCAAGAATGATTTGTGTACGGGTTGGATGAGCATCTATGTATGTTAGTTGGTGTGTTAGTGTGCTGTAAAGGTATTAAGGGATATAAAAAGATAATTTCTTGTGGTTGCCTACAATACAAGGTGGACTAATTGAGAGAATGTGATGGACTAAAGTGCATTCGAAGGGCCAGAGAAGTAAATGCGGTTATGGCTTGGCTTTGATTGAATAGGAAAAAATTAACAACAGATAGATACATATCTAGGTGTATACAAATATATGGTTTAAAGACCATTGAAATATTTGCCTAATAGATCAACAATCGGCATTTCGGGTATATTTATGTTAAAAATTTATAATTCTGAAAATTTATAATTTCTTTACCTGATAATTGTTTTCGTTGTTTGTTTAAAGCATGTTTTGCATTCACAAAATGAATGTGCTGCAGCAATGTTGCTTCAACAGTACGACATTATGTTGATGATCAAGGTCAATGTCTCTACTCCATAAGCGAAATCACGGAATCAAAGAACAGAGCCAAATTGTCAACCAACCCACAGAGGGAGCATCCCATTTCCCTCCCGTTACTTCCTTCATCCATCAAATGAGCAATCAACTCGTGTATAGTTTGGCTCTCATCCCAACCCAGAGTCACATCGATGTACATGCCTATCCAGCTGTATGCATAAAATGACTTTGACTGCAGAGCAATGCAGAAATATTTCTCAATATGTGTGTGGCCCCAAATGCTCCACGAAATATGATTGGGGTTCATTTTGAATATGATTGTGGGTTGCCAAAATGATTTTTTTCTGAAAGTCATATCAGAACATGGAAAGAAAAATTTAAGATTTTTTATTCATTTTTTTTTATAAAAATGTCAAACTTTAATGTAAGTAATCTTGTTTTGCATTATTTTTATTAATGGAATTAAAAGGGGTATAAAAGTCTTGAATGCTCTACAATAAAGATGTAATGATTCTTTTTATTAATTGGCACAAGTCAAACAATAATATTGTCTGTCCCGAGCCACTGCAGTTCTTTCTTGGATATTTTGTCATCTTCGGACTCACCATTAATCGCTGCTTATAATTTTCGATATACATAACTCTAAATCAATAAAATTGACAAGATTTTCTATATATCCTATTTTTTGAATGTAAATACTTATCACTGCTATGACTTTTACATACGTGAATTGTTAATAGGAAGTAAACAATTCACTTACTAAATATAGTGGAATTAAGAATAATTCCGAAGAGTTAGTGTATATCAACATTTTGCATTGTGTCAATATCATCACTTCAAATTAAAATCCAAAAGTTTATCGAAAGATATTACATTATGAAAATATCTTTAGAGTTTCACTTTTTTGCATATCGGACTGCTCTCCCCATTTTAGATTTCTTTAATTTCTTAACAAATAAAAATTATAGAAAAGCGACGACGAAAACGGCGAAGGAAACTTAGCACATAAATCGAAATTAAACATATTGAAATTATAGTATTTATTAAAATTTTTTCACTTTAAAACAAAGTCGTCGATTTTTTATGTTATTTATGAACCCAACAAACAAAAGTTGGAAGTTCTTCCAAACGCACAACTTTAAAAGCACTTCCAAAAGATGTATTCCCAATAATGTTCTTTATGTTAACTACACAGGAAATTCTTTTAATTCAATTTTTTATAACTAAATTTTTTCGTATTTTTAATGGATAATGGTAACTTTTTTGTTTCAAATAGGTTAAAAACGGAGTAAGGATTCATAAAATGGTACATATAACACAAATTTTGTCGAAAAAAATACTAAATCCAATCTAAAAATATTGTGAATTTTTGAAAATATTTGAGGTCAAACGTTTCAGACAAGCGTTAGAGTCCATTAAAAATTATAAAAAATATTTATTTGACAAAATATCATAGAATTTTTTAATTAACATCCAAAACATTGAATTCGGATCACACCTAAAGAAGTGATGCAAATTCAGTGCAACGGCTGTTGAAATGTAGTACTTCCGTCTTATGACAAGCCCATGTTAAATACATCGCTTCTGCGTCAATTTTGCACCACTTCCGGATCCAAAAAGAACATTTTCATTACTTTTTTGGCGACGTTTTTTTTTTGCTGGGAAGTCAACGTCTAGAGTACATGAAAATAATTTAAAGTGTATCATTTAGATAGTGGATTTTGTTGCATATTCAAATTTTAAATTTCATGCTAAGTTCTTCTTATAAACCCAGGAAACATGTTGCTGCAACATTTTTTCATTCATTTAGTCGTCTTTGCAAGTAATGTGTAGCTGGTGGATGGTATTCTGTGAGAAATACTGAAATATGAGAACGATGATAACTCAGCCGCAATGTCATCGTGAGTTTTTGTTTTGTTTTCTTACTTTTTTCGCCTGCCTGCCTGCCGGCCTGCCTTTCTTCAGGTTCTCCTCTCTTTGCCCATGTTATCGTTGTGTTTGCCATTTCAACACTTCTCTTGTACTTGTAAGACCATTCTGTGTGTATGTTCTTTGGGATGTTAGACTTTAGGTTCGCCTTAATTTGTTTATTTTATAAAGTGTGAACTGACAACAAAACACAACAAAAGGCGAAGTGGAGAAAAATTAAACAAAATTATCGACTCATTTTTTTGTTTTGTTTCTTTATTTTTTACTCCAGACGAACAAAAAAATATCCACATTCATTTCGCACCATAGACGATATGAATAAATTTCCAAAGGCTTTAATTTGTGGTTGCCATTGCATTCAATAATTTATCAATAACTATCAACACATCTATGGGGAATGATACCTCTCTGGGTCATATTCAGGCCGATATATAGCAGATACTACTGCACCCATTCCCCTAGATATGGATCACAATGCACAAGCAGCAATGGTCCCATGGAATCATCTTCTGTTGTTTGTTTTCGAAACAATTTCCCTATCACCACCATTGGCTTCGTCGTTATTTCTGTATTTGTTATGAAAAATTGGAAAATTTGTTTTCATTTTCAATATTAACAACATTAATAACAACAAAGAGGAAAAGATATCAGTGTTTTTCCATTTCCAATAAGTGTTGATTTGTTGAATAATGGTCCTGTAATTACTTCTTTGAATTGGAGCATATCGAGATATCCATGGTATAGGCATAGCCATGTGCAGAGAGGGCAAATGGGAAGGCTCTCAATCTAATCTAATTGCTTCCAAAAATCATTAAAATAAATTTAAGTTGTAAATTTAGTTTTGCCTCAGAAAGCTTTTTCTGGCCAATTTTCATTCAAGGAAAAACAAAAACAACCCTTCACAATAGCCAAAGCAAGTGAATGTCACCAGAAACCACCCCAATCCTCACCCCGGACAACCCTACCATCCCTGTCCCAATGGAAAATATCACATCAAAGTATTGCAAAAATTACAAAATGCTAACAGCAGCCTCACTCCCCAAAAAGGACAAAACTAGAGTAGCACGACCACCCACCCCTTAGATATGCCCGGGCAAAAGGCGTTAATGCACATTTGTCAGGCGGTTGACTTGGTCTGTCAGTTACATTCCTAAAAGTAAATACCAGAAATATGAATAAAATTATCTTCACCATGGTCGAATCTTATATACCCTACATGATGGCTTTATTCCTAGAAGCGAACATTGTTGTAGGTCGGTTCCCAAACTAGGTCTAGCTAATATGGAAGCTATAAATAGAATGCAATACACGTTTGAACACTGATCGAAGTAACATATTTTATTTGTCCATAGAAGCGGCATAATATTGACATTAGGCATTCCTGCAGAGAAATACTCTCCCCACAGGGCATGTCAATGCTAAAGTAATAAGTATTTTATTGAGGTCCTATGCAGAAAGAGGGGAAATTCTCTTATATCAATAAGTGTAGTCATATTCTATTTTCTTCTCAATCCATTTTATTACCGAATCGGAACGCCCACCCAGCAAAAAAAGCGTCGCCAAAAAAGTATTGAAAATGTTCTTTTTGGATCCGGAAGTGGTGCAAAATTGGCGCAGAAGCGATGAATTTAAGATGGGCTTGTCATAGGACGGATGTCCACAGCCGTTGCACTCAATATGCATATGTTTTGGATGTGAATTAAAAAATTTTGTGGTATTTTGACAAATAATTAATTTATATAATTTTTATGATTTTTAATGCAATCTAACGCTTGTCTGAAACCCTTGACCTCAAATATTTTCAAAATTTCACAATTTTTCTAAAATTAATTTAGAATTTTTTTAGACAAAGTTTAAATAATTTATACCATTTTATTAATCCTTACCCTGTTTTTAACATATTTGAAACAAAAAATGTTAAAATTGCGCTTTAAAAGTATGAAAACAGCGAGTTATAAAAATTGAATTAAAAGAACTTCCTGAGTAGTTAAAATAAATAACATCTCTGGAAGGACATTTTTGGAAGTGCTTTTAAAGTTGTGCCTTTAGAAGTACTTCCAAATTTTTTTTTGCTGGACAGCCCTAAGCAAAAAAAATGTACAAGGGTGAAATACTGGAAACGTCTAGATTCTAAATATAGCTAAGAATAAGAAAGAAGAAAACAATTTGAGGTCAAACGTTTTAGACAAGCGTTAGGATGCATAAAAATTCGTAAAAATGTAAAAATTATTTATTTGGCAAAATATCACAAAATTTTTTAATTCACACCTTAAAAAGTTATGCAAACTCAGTGCAACGGCTATTTAAGTGGTGGATATCCATCGTATGACAAGCCCATGTTAAATTCATCGCTTCTGCGTCAATTTTGCACCACTTCCGGATCCAAAAAGAACATGTTCACTACTTTTTTGGCGACGCTTTTGTTTTGCTGAGTACATGTGCTTTTCGAATTTCTAAAATACCGAGGTTTCATTTGCATTAAATTTCAAAACGACAACTTTTTACTTTTGTAGAGTTTTGTATTGTTTGATGGCTGATAGATCAAAACAAACTTGGATTAGATGAACCTAGGAAGAGAAAACTAACGAAATTTATTATTATTTTTGAAATTCTATTTATGTTGCAAGAGTTACGACGAATCTAGCATACCCACTTTTATTAAAAACTAATTCAAGAAATCGTACAACAAGCACAAAATGGCAATAACAATTTATGTTTGTACATACATGTGTTGTAAAAACGAAGGACAAGCATGAAAGAACCTGTGACATAAGAAATCAATTCTGATATGATTTGCCAGGGAAACTCGGTTTTGCTTACATGTTAAAAGCATACCAATGCCTTTACTCCATGCCCAGACTACAAATGCAATTATCTCGGGAATTTCATTTAGAATATCCTGTAACGGAAACAAAATTATTTTCTAGGCAAACAATGAATAGAGGTGGTACACACCCACACATAGACACTATTCTTATCAGAAGAGAAAATATTAACACCTTTCTGATGGCAAAGATAGTACAAGGGCATCATTATCACTTGAAAGCGTTTGTTCCTTTTACCAGCTTTTCCATCTTTCTTTGAGGAAGGTGTGAAAACTAATGTTTGTCCTTGTTGGAGAGGTAGAACTAACATCCCACCATTCACGTAGCACTCCATTTCAACAATGCCCTCTATGTGATCAAGAATGTATATTTAAATATTTAGTTTCTGTCCTCACCCCTCCAACTCTGCGGCGGAACATTATTGTTTTATAGTTACGCGTGTATGAACATTTGTATCGCATGTAGTTTGTTACTAAAATGCAAATTCGAGTGAAAAGGATAACAAAATATTATATTAAATAATGTATGCACACCCCCTCCTCCTTCCTCCCAAACACATAGAGGTGTATAAATATGCAGATATGCTTGAGAACGTAGTACAAACATATCTACATATCCATATATATCTCTATAGCCGTATACATGCATGCTTTTGTGTGTGTGTTATTTTTATAGTGATATCAAGGCTGTAAAGGACAATACCAGACAGGATTTACCGCACGCCGGTACACTACCAATGCATTTGAATATGGCATTGGTAGAAGGGGGTCGCATGTGTTTTTCCATACGATTGTACAATGAAAGTCCAACACTTAGTGCCCAGATATCTCATCTACATAGAGGCATACATATGTACATTACGAATGGAATACACGTGCAAATATATTCATGTATACCTATTTGAAAGCGTGTATATGCAGCATCCACATCGGTGGCTTCTTCTCCAATGGTAACTGGCCCAGTAACGTTTTGCCTTGCCTGTGCATAGCATCCTAGCAAGGTTGTACAAAGTTGAGTTTATTGTTGCAATTGCTGCACTCCCTAACGAACAAATTCCCCATGTATCATCGCAATCTTAAATG
Organism: Haematobia irritans; assembly: GCF_050003625.1. Taxonomy (NCBI): domain Eukaryota; kingdom Metazoa; phylum Arthropoda; class Insecta; order Diptera; family Muscidae; genus Haematobia; species Haematobia irritans. The sequence goes on from NC_134397.1 coordinate 905,314, forward strand.
TATGAACGAAAATAACTTTATTAGGATGTGCACGATTGAATCGCTAAAATAAAAATTGACACACTCAACTTTTGCATCACAGTGGCTTTCATGTGTGTCTCATACCAACAAAATTGATAGTCTGTAAGGATTGTAATCCATAGACTTAAATAAATAAGAATCGCCTCGTCAGCCGTTCTCGAATATGGAACAACTTATACACGATCTTTAAATGGAGGAGTATTTTTGAGACTGTACTCGTAAAATGTGGAAAATATTGTCGAATTTTTGGAATGCGCTTCTTTTATCCACCGATATATTCATATTCACTTATATGGTGAATAGGTTACATTAAATTGATAAATGGGTTATCAGAAATATTTTCTACGACACTTAATAAACAACCATATTATTTTTTTAATTAAATTTAAATTTTATTTATTTGAAATAAGGTACAATTAACGAAATAAATTCGTACATAAAATGTATCATACAAATGCAAATATCTGCTTTTCTTCGAAAGCTGTTGAGTTTGATAAATTGCCCATCAAGATACACAAACATGCTGTTACCTTAATATATTAGTGTTTAGATCACCAATAGCAAGGATGAAAAGTTTTTTGGATTCAGCCTATGGAGTAAAACAATTATAAAGAAGAATTCAAAAATTGATATTTTGAATTATTGTAAAATATTTTCGATGCTAGTAGAATTTTGAACAAAATTTAACTCACTCTTTGCCTTTTGAATTTTTGTTCATTCAATTAGACTTTCTCACAGAACGAAAAATGTTATTCAATTAGCTTTTTATTTTCGGCATGCGCGACCACCTTCACACTTCGAACTAAACTCATCAACTGATAAGAACCATTTGAGAAATTCTTACCGCACAAAAAACAACAACATCTCTACGACACAACTACATATGAATGTGTTATTGTATTAGTATTTGAATAAACATCAACGGAGTAGATGAAATGTTTCGTCTACTTGATTACTTTTTTCATCAATTTGATGACTCATACATTTTGGAAGTAATCTTGCAGAAGTTGACTCGGCATTCAATGATATGCATCCAGAGGGACAGATACGTAATCTAGGTATCAAAATGAGGCAGGCATATGCCAGGGATTCGAAAAGATGCTTATTTAAGCCGATACAGAAATGGTTCGATTGGAAGTGTTTTCGGTTACGATCAGCTATGCTTAGGAATCTAAAAGTATTTAAGAGAACTCATACGATTGACAGTAAAACACGTTATTATACTTCCAGATCGAACTTTCTAAAATTATGTAGGGAGAAGAAACTGGAGTCATACAATAATGACTTGGTGAAATTGGATAGTGTCAACTGCGGCAAAGACTGGTGGAGCCTAGCTAATACCTTTAAAACCGACCTATTCAAACAAAGGACTGCTCTGTGTAGCAATGATTTTCATTCATTTTTTGGTACGATGTTACTCGAAAGAGATGATTCCAGTAATGTGAGCTGGTGTATGCCGTTTGTTGTAAATGATATTCTTGACCCCCCAATTAAACATATCGAATTATACACAGTTATTAAAGGCCTTAAACTTAACAAATGTCCAGGCCAGGATGGCATACCATATGAATTTTACATATATGCTCCCACCAACTTTCTTGATCTACTTTTGCGGACTTTTAACAATATTTTCCTGTCGGAATCAGTACCAACATCTTTCACGCAATCTGTTCTGATACCTTTTCATAAAAAAGGTGATCCCCATTTAGTAACTAACTACAGAGCACTTTCTCTTATTGATTCTGTTTGTAAGATTTTCAACGGTATTATCTTGAATCGCATACTCGACTGGATCGCAAGATACGATATTTTGAATGAATTCCAGTCAGGCTTCCGTAAGGATTATTCAACCATTGATAACATATTCAACCTCGTTAATATAGTCAAGATTAGGGAATCAGATAGTAAGAGAACATATGCGTTTTTTTTTGTCGATTTCTCTTGCGCTTTCGATTTGATACCCAGAAATAGTCTATTTTACAAACTTTCGTGTATGGGCTTATCGTCAAAGATAATCAGACTTCTGATGTTTCTATATAAAAAGTGACTTCTCTGACTCGTTCCCAGTACAGACTGGAATTAAACAGGGCTGTATACTAAGCCCTATTTTGCTCTCTCTATACGTCAATGACCTTCCATCCATGTTACCATGTGGCGTGAGTGTGGAAAATGTGGAAATAAAGGTTTTGTTATATGCGGACGATATTGTCCTACTTGCCGATAATTCTGTAGACCTCCAGAAGATGATTGATAGCCTCGAAAGGTACTGCTCCCTATGGGATTTAAAGGTCAATTTAACAAAATCTAAGGTTATGGTTTTTCGCAAGAGCTCCAGAATCGCGTCTAATTTGGATTGATACTTTGCGAATCAGCTGATAGAAGTGGTTAATTGTTATACTTATCTTGGGGTTGAACTGACATATAATCTTTCGTTTAGAAAGCATGTAAACAAAAAACTCACTGCCTCTAAGATTGCTATAAATTCTACTTGGGGGAAGTATATTAACCACCCAAATATCTCGAAAGAGAATAAGATGAGAATATTTGATGCCTGTTCCAGATCGATAATGTGTTATGCCGCACAAATCTGGGGCTTCGAAAAACTTATAGATGTTGAGAAACTGCTCCGATTTTTTATTAAGAGAATGCTATATCTGCCCAGAAATACTCCGAATTATGTTTTGCATCTAGAGATGGTGTGGCTCCATGTATGCATCTACTTTAGAGTCACATTTTAGATATATAAACGGGGTTCTGAAACTCGGACATCACAGACTTCCACGTGTTCTTGCTGAGAGGGTTATTGAACTAAATATATATTGGGCTAATGAATGGTCAACTCTATGCCAGTACCTTGACTATGTTACACCGGACACGTCAGTTCCTATATATGTGTTTTGGCAAGACATAATGGAAAGGTTTAGGTCTAAGGAATTTGAAAATTTCTGCATAGATGCGTCTAATTCGCAATTTCACGATCTGTACCCCCAACTGAGTTACAATATCGCTCCAGCGCTATCTACCGTATTTTCATGTCGTGCCACTGGTTTAATTATCCGAGCTAGATGTGGTCTTTTAGATCTGAATGCTAGATGTTCTAGAGATAATACTAACGGACTGTGTTCAATATGTAACATGGATGCGTCTGAAAATACGATTCACTTTATCGGCGTATGTCCAATATATCGCAATTTTAGAAGACAATACTTTGGCCGAAATATCCTTACTGAAAATGAAGTATATACGATACTAAATGGCACGAATTTTAATACCTTATATAAATATCTACAACACTTAGAGCAAACACTTAGAGCAAAATGAGGAAACATTTTTTTTTTTTCAAGATATTACATATAAACAAAATACTAACAAATGTACAATATACAAGCCAATCAGGCAAACAGCAATTTTGCTACGCCTATATAGATTTATAATTGAAATTTATATGTATTTAGTTTATTATATGTTTATATGGTACGGAATAAATAAATCTATTAATAAATAATAATATACATTTTGGAAGCCGATTTAAAAACAACCATGTGAACAAATGTTTGCTCAAATTCTCGTTTGAGTTAAGTTAAATGTGGAGAGAGCATGAAATACCCAAAAAAAACTTACTTTGCTCTCATTAATAAAAGCTGTGCACAGTTATTTGAAAAAAGAAACGTAGCAAGCGAATTTGGCTGTGTGTCTTTTTTAGGTAGAGAAATAAATGCACATCTACAGAACGTATGAATTTTATCATCGATTTGAACACTGTTTCGTCACATTGACGATTGATCGACTTTTAGGTGTTTCACTTTAGTACTAATGGAAAAATGTAAATTACAATAATCCCTATACTATATACCGTTTTATTTAGTATTTGAGATTTTTTCGACACATATTTCAGAGAAAAGTGTGTTTCATCAACTTGAAGATTCTTTCATCGCATTGACGAAAACTAGCATCCTTGATACATCATGGAAATAAAACACTTACAACTTTTGTCCAACTGATATTAAAATGTGGAATTCATATAATGGGACTTCATATAAACGAAATTAATTTAAATCAAAAGTTAATTTTGGTTAACTATCCCTGAATCGGGAAGAAAATAATTTCGTCCCATTGACGAAACTAGATTGTCAATGTGACGGAATTCATATAATGGGACTTCATATAAACGAAATTAATTTAAATCAAAAGTTAATTTGATTAACTTTCCCAGAATCGGGAAGAAAATAATTTCGTCCCATTGACGAAACTAGATCGTCAATGTGACGAACTACGAAAAGAACCAAAATTAACTTTGATGATTGCTTTCATCACGTATACTACCGAAATACACACATGGACAAAACTTTTCATCGCATAGTCGAAAATGCATTGATGAAACTGAAACGTCAATGTGACGAACGCTTTTTCTTTCGGTGTAGTTATGAACAATTAAAATGGAAATATTACTTAATTTTTTTTATCCTTACGTTTCCAATGAAAATTTTCCCAAACCAAATGATTGATACCTTTTTCAAATCATGTGAAACCTTTGATTTCAAATTTTCGTTTTGATTATAGTATTTTATTTTATATGGTACAATAACCCTCGTTATAAAAAACAATTGCTGTATATTACCCTTCGATCAAAAGTTCGACATCTACCATTCGAACAACAAATAGGCGTACATAAATAAGGAAACAAAATTTTAGATTTTTAGAACATTTCTTTGGTTAGTTTAGGTCAGGCTAAAGAAAGTTCTTTAGGGACAAGGATCTTTATTTGCTTTTAGGGAGACAACTTTATAAATAAAAGAAAATTTCGTTGGTCAACAATTTCGTTTCGGAGGAAAGAAATACATTTTTTTTGTGTATATCTTTCTATCTTCTGAAGAATATTGTCATAATATACCCAAAAGTTATGGAGATCTAATCAAAACTTTTGCAAAGTTATTGCGGACAGGATTTTAGTAAGATTATCTTCTAAATCTTCGGAATTTACAAGACAATTTTCTGGATTTTATAAATTTCTCTCTCTGAAAAATTCCAGCATCCTCCTCCAATTCATTCTCATGTATACTTTGTACATCACAGATGATACATGCATTTTGATCATTTTTGATCAATTTTTTTTTTCGAATGAGTACATTATTTCTCCTCTCAATTTTATATATCAGTGATGCTTTATTTATTTTTTATTGTGGCACTCTCATGTTGCCGACTCGTATCTCAGCATTTGCATACATACACATTAACATCCAAACGTATCCATACGGGTAACAAATATGGATTCAGTTTTTAGTAGCAATTGTTTTGACCCACTTTCACTGCGTAATATAGTCTACGAATGCGAAATGCAGTGCTTTTGTGGCCACAAAAACTGACATTAAATCTCTGAACAATTCGTTTTCAACAAAAACTGCTGCTGCTGTTTGCTACCACCGACAAAGTTCCTTAAATCATTTACAGTCGCTTCCAGTTAAGAACTACTTCATGGTCGTTTTAATAGTTGTCGTTGTTCCAGCTGTTTTTGTTGTTGTTTGCCCACTGAATATGTTACACATATTCAAATACAACAGAAAAAAAGTCCAAAAGGAAAGGAATGTGCATATTTGATTTAGATTACAAATGTCCTTTCGCTCCCCCCACCTACAATAAATCTACATCAATGGCCAAGGTAAAAACAAATATATATTCAATTTTTCTTTTTCGTGTTGTTGGTTTAGGCGTGTGTGTGTGTGATAGCCATGGTTTTGCGACAAGCATTGGGATTATCCTTTGGTATTATTAATTATTATACGTGTATACAAATTTGTCTCTATTCTCTAAAAACAAAAAAAGACTGTGAGTGAATGAAGAGGAAAAGATTCATTTCATCATCAGCAAGTAGATCAGCATAAAGGGACAATATGAAAATTCATGTGTTTTGATACTTGATGTAGGTGTTTGTGACAGTATGTGTGAGCACATTTGAGTGAACAGTAGCATTTTAAAGCATATCCACAAATTACATTGGAGAGTTCTTCCACAAAACACACTGACATAAATGCAGATGGACAGACGAACGGATTTTTACTGAATTCAAGGTGTGCTCCTGTTAAAAGGATAAATTTGGGTTAACATGTAAATTCTATGTCCTTCATGTGGTTGGATTGTTTTTTGGCTCCGTGTTTTTTTATTATATTTCCAGGATCAAATTTGTATGTGTCACAGGCAGGATTATATTTTTAAGCTGAGCATATGAACATGAATGTTGAAATGGACAATAACTCACAAGGATTTATTTGTGCTCTTAAATATAAACAAATTGTTTGGAAATGTGTAATTGTTTCATTCGCTGCGGTTCTCTGATGTTCACAGTTTCAAGCAAATGAAAAGGGAAAGCTATTTCCTGGGGAGTGATATGCCACAAAAACATGCAAGGCCACAAAGTGTTGTCATTTGTGAGAGTGAATTGACCATAAAACAGTGTCGCATTGACCAAAGATTGCCATGTGTGTCGTTTCTCTACATTGTTAACTGGACACAATTTCCTTTAGGTATTACCAATTAGCATTTTTATTTGGAAATGAGTTTGTGGTCTGTTATTTTAATTAATTAGCTATCTGGAGTTACACTGAACAAAATATTTGGATTCAAGTATAGTAATTTTTTGTTTTTAAATCTTCACACAAAAAAAAATCGACCTATTCTATGAATAATCAAGAAGTTTCAATTGTGGTGCTATTGGAAACAGTCAATATTTTAGATACTGCCACACGGTATAGCTGGTGCTCTTGGTAAGCTGGGCTGTTGAATACTTTTAACTTCTGTTATCCAAAATTACAATAAGAGAAGTTTCCTCTGCCATAGGACTTGAAGAGTCAAATCCTTGTATATTGTCTGTCTTGTAAGTTATGTTTCGTAAGATAATTGCTGATATTCTCTCTCTCTCTCTCTTTCTCTACACTCTCAGAGAACTTTTGAACATGTATTTTAGCTTTAAAAAAATACTCGGATGATTTATTCCTCCTTTCACTTCGAAGACCTTATCACTGCTGCTGTGATAACAGCTCCATAGGCTTTGGCCATAGTTTTACGACCAAGGCTAAAATTTATTTTGTCACTTTTACCATCACCCCTTGCTGTCTAGAAACATATGCCAGTTGTGCCTTCATTCTCGCTCTATAACTTGGAAACATTAATTATTTCAAATTAAGTTGTCTATCATTGGTACTGAGGCACACGGATAATGACCAAACACCCAAGCCAATTAGAAAACTGACACCGCCTATCGAAATTAAACGCACTTAATTACGATGACAAATGATTCCGTGTTCGTGGCTACAACCATAATCCTTTAACTTCTATCGTTTTTTGTTGTTGGGTTGCTCCTAATTGTACACCACTACAGTGATGAGATGAACGAACCGAGATTCGTGTTTCACGCAGAGTTGCGGCTAGATCAATGGCTACAGGCATTTCCATCTCTGGCGAGTTTTGTTCAAATTATAAAATCTAGAGTGAAATAACAAAAGTATGGAATGGAAACATCGACACAAAGACAAGAACTCACGACATTGTGTAACTCCGACTGTGGCGGTTGGAATCTATGATGTCAGTGACATTTTTTTGTTTTTTGTCATAAAACAAGTTAATACCTTAAGACTCACCCAAAGAAGAAGCCGCCTTAGAGTCCAGCTATCTGAATGCTGCATTTAGCCTAGGGCATCCGTAGAGGCTGTCATCCCACATGCATCCAAAAGCCATACAAATTAAGAAGTTGACAATCAGCTAATTTCGCCCTCTTTCAATCTTCAGATTGACTGAGGCCGAAAGACAAAAGCAAGGAAATAAATCCAGAGAATAGAGATAAATGCCAGGTAGATAGGCACCTTCGTTCACAATGACAGTGGTAGGAAATGACACAAATAAACCACCACCAACCACCACATTTTTGCTTCTCGTTCTCAAGCAATTATTAGGGAGCCTCCTTTTGTTGTAGAACATTGATCGGAGTATAGAATTCGGCTTGCTTTCTCTTGCTTTCATTTCTAGTTTCTATAGATGACTGGGCAAGGACTCTTTTTGTCCTTTCATCATCTAGGGATAAGGTTTTTTTCTGCACCATTGCCACTGAGCAATTGTATTTATTAATCAAAGTACAATGGAGTGAATTGTTCCAAAGACGGGTCTCCTTCAATCTTGGGTTTGTCCTTGCGGTAGATGAAGATCATTTTGGCTTTGGGTGACATTGCGAATTGTTGCGGTATTCTGTCAATCTAGGAGTTCCCATCGATTTCGAAAGCAATTTACAATGCTGCCGATATCCTCAAAGCAAAGCGAAACAATGTCGCATATCTTTTCGGTTGACTTCAAATGCTAGCTAGCTTTCCATTTTATTTGTTACTTCGGGAATTGTTTGTTAAATGTTTTTGGGGTTTAGTATTATTTATTTGAAAAAACAGTTCGACTTTTAAAGAGACAAAAAAAAAAACAGAATCGGGAACAATTCTAAGCCTAGGATTGTCATCAAATAATTTCCTTAATATTTTGTAAAACGTTTGATTTTTCAATACAGTTCATTGTTTGTAGTGAGCGATTGGGAGGAGATCAAACAGTGATATTCGGGATGTGGAAATTTAAATCTTTTGCCTTTTTCGACCCAGAAATATTCTTTCCTTATGAGAGAACATCGTATGTTACAAATGACTTGGGATCTTGGGATCATAGATTCTATATAGTACAACAATTATTGTGTTGCAACAATCAAAGTTTAAGGTTTTCTCGAGTGTTTCTAGAAGGAGGGAGAGATTCTTAAGTTTTTATTCGGAGGTCCTGCAATATCATAAAGAGTATTCACCATTTAATGTAAATTTTTGACACTTTTATAAACATTTGAAAAAATCAATATTAAGAAATTGTGGAAATTCAATGTTTGCTAATACTGAATAGTTGACTCTTAGAAGAGTTACACTAATAGAAAAAATTACGTTCCAATATCGTGAACGGAAGGTAACAAAAAATGAAACGGAAACGTTCACAAAAATCGAAACGGAATGTTCACGGTTTCGTCCACGGGAGTTTCATTTCGTTTTTCTTTGGCTATGAAAAGTCTTAAAATATTCGTTAGATGTTCTTATGACAACTCCGTCGGTGGTACAATGTGCTAAGACGGCAATTAATGCGTATGGAACAGATAATCCAGGTTCGAGTTACGGCACCGCAATGTTTTTTTTTTATAAATTTGTAACCAATAAGTTGTCAGATCATGAACGCTGGTTCTAGCGTTGCCAACGAATGGTGTCATTTTATCGTTGTCAGATTGACACCACATCTATGTTGATTCACTTCCATGAACGGAACGTTTTGAACCGTGAATAAATCGAGTTTGTCAAACATCTAGGTCGATTGGCCGTAGTAGTTTATTTTGAAAAATATCTAAACTCTGACAAAGAGTTGATTTTAGACTTTTGTATCCCTATTTCCAACCGAATTAGTTTGGACTGCTTGAATTTACAATTTCCATTCGTTTTGATCTTAGTAGGGTGAAGGATGCATTAGTGGGGTAACATCTTATCGAGTGTTTGGTCTGCTACCACAATATAAAATCATTGACGTCAATCTTTTGCTTTAGATACAAGTTGTATTTTTAAATTCTGGAATTTCGACTCTTTTCATTTACGTATCATTTAAAGTGTCACAAAATTCTTTATCATGGCTTGATTTGAGAATTTGTTTATGATCACCAAAAGTTTTTCAATACCAAAGTTATGGAAAGTCTAATAGGCATCGATATAGATCGTTCTACCAACAATTATTTTCATAGTTCTCATCTGCTATGCCTGACACTGACAATGAAATCTCAATATCATCCTTATCAATGTCTAAACATGGACTAAATGAGGAGCATGATGATAGCTGAATCTATTGTTGGTGATGATCATGATATTGGTGATATGTAACATTGTGCCAACATAAAATGAATCGTCATCATCGGCCATTCTTAAGATGGTCAATCATCAAAAGGGCCATTATCATGACAAGCATTTATAAGACATTGGATCGCACAAATGTGTGGGCATAGATAAATGCTTCCCTGTATCATAGTTTTTCCCATTGGCCTCGTTTTGACTTCATCATATGATGATCGTTCCTTATTAAGAAATTGAAAATGCCCATACATACACCCCTAATCTGGCAGAAATGTTGGCCGTGATAATTTCCATTGGACAGGCGATTCGATCAGCTCAAGGCTGCAAATTGAAATGTCATCTTGGAGTGAAGCGTAACAAACGAATATTCTTGTCTGCTTCCAAGAACTTTTACATGGTCTGTTATCGATTGTATGACTGCCCGTCCATTTTGGTTGCTGTGTGTGTGAGGAATACGAAACAGCGGCCCAAACTGGCAATTCATGGTTTAATGACTAATTATTGGACGAAGCCATCATCAATATGTGGTTGTACAAGAAACCCATGCTATGATGACCTGTCATAAAAGACCTCCTAACGACGTTTATGACCAGGCCAACATTGTTCACAAACGCATTCTCTTACAATAGCCTACTAGCACATAGTGAAGAATAAATTTTTATGATTTTTTCTTTGTTGGGAAACAGTTTCGAATGAATTCAAATCTGTAGCAAATTAAGCTGCAAAATCCTTGTAGAGTTTTGCCATTAACACTCCTTACCGGGACCTTGGTTGGATGTCATGCCGTTTTCCTAGTTTACTAATATCCTTAGAACAAAACCGAAGTTTAATGCATTATCACCGGTTTGGGAATGTTGGAGGGAGATCGTATGTCAGAAGGTCATTCTAATGTCCAGAGTTCTTTGCTTGCCTAGATCAGAGACCATTTTTAATAAAAAAAATTCCCTAATAAAAACGTCTCTTTTTTGTATTTGATTTATTGTCTTTCATCAATTCCATGCTGTAAATGCTAGTCGCATTTGTAAATGTCTCCTCACTTCTCCCATGGTTGAGGAATCTATCTGTCCATGTTGTGTACAGGAAGGCTGTCGACCGAAACTGTCATAAAGTTAAAACTAATTAAATTTTCTTGTTTGTCTTTATTGTCTTGGGGGTTTCGGGGGAAGAAAGAGTTTTTATATGAATTTCGATCGACTACTTACTTACACGATCCATGATCTAGGGAAATCTCCTATGTTAGGCACGCACGCAATCTTCAACTTGGAGTATTGTTGTCAGATAGTTTATGAGCTGTCATCTCTTTAGGATGATGGTAATAGTGGTGGTGGTAATTAATATAATCATTTTTTTCTATTTTCTGTATGTTTTTTGTTGTGTTTGTAATAAAATTAGGTAAAGTTTGTGGAATATGTGGAAGACAACCCCCAAATGATTTGAACTTGAACTGTGCTAAACGAATGAGTGGGTAGATAGTTACTTGAGTGAACGGGAACCGCTTATGCATGTCTTGGCGCCACTTATTCCATTATCGCCCACTCCATAATTCACGGTTCCGTTAATAATGAGGGATCTGTCTTTTGTAGGAGTAATATTTTTATATCAACAATGAAGAATACTGTTGGTATATTAAATGACGGTCCTTGTCAGAAATCTACTTGGAATTCAGATATGGAATGTTGAAGATTATTTGTGCCATCAGTGGGTGCATTTGGAAGTATTAAAGAAGTGTATAAGAGAAAGTTGCAACATAAATTTCTTCGAGGACTTCGCCAACACGCCCCATACCTTTGATGGGACCCGAAACGTTTGATCTTGTATGTGGAATTTTAAGATATGAAGTTTAAGTTCAGCTTCCACACGGACGAAAAAGACTGTTTTTCATATGTTTGGGTGTAAAAATTATATGTTTGGAACTCAAACTTTTTAACACAATATTTTTAAGTGCAAGCATATAATGTTCATAAACTAGCATAACATGTTTGTCACATATATGTCAATATGTTAGAACATAAAATGTTTGTAAATATTATATGCTTAGATGCAAACATATATTAATTTGGAAATAGCCTATAAACATATATGTGTTTAGAAAGAGAGACCTAGAGAGTATGCTGCAAGTAAAATAACCAATTGGCGCCTTAAAAATATATCCACACAAAGAAAATTTCATTAAAACTTTTTTCTACCAGTGTATGCCCTAAGGTGAAACATAATACGTTGGAACAATACAAACAATATTTTGTTTGGACCAATCCTGAAAATATATATGCTTGAAGCAAAATGTGTTTGGGGTATATGTTACAGAAGCGATTTTTTTGAGGGTGCATTGGCGTGAATATATCTCCAGATTGTACACACAAAGAAATAATTATTTTCAAATAAATATGTATATATGTTCGTGTCTCCATAATTGTGCCCAATCATTTTAGTTGGGATGAAGGAGACAATTTTATTAATAGACTTTTTAAGAGTTTTCTAGTTATTAGATTGCTAGATATTTCCCTATATCGAGAGACTAGATACGATCAACAAGTTGCAACCCTAGGGAGCCATCTCGGTCCAATGGTTAGCATGTCCGCCTTAGATACATATGCTAGTGGGTTTAACCCTAGTTTCGAGCGAACACCAAAAAAACCTAACCCCTAGCACTACAATTTGTGAAAAGTTTATCCAGATTCTAAATGTACTTGCATATAATGCTTAATGGGCAGGAAAAGTAACCTCGTTATCATAGGGAAGTATGAAGTGAAATTGTGACCCCAATAGACAAGCGTCAAGCATTGGTATAATACGCTGATCTGAGAAAACAATGTCTCAGAATGATAATATGAAGTTCCTGTAGTACTCCCCTTGGCTGACCATGCCCAAAATACTATATGTCACATGTTTTAGGGGGGCGTATCCATCGCCCAGGAAAGTCTATAGAACAATGTTTCCGGGACCAAAATGTTCTATATTCTCACGCTCACGCACACTCACGACGGAAAAATCTCACTTACGCACACTCACGCACGATATTGTTTGATAGGACTCACGAAAAGAAAATTTGTACTCACGCACACTCACGCACGAAAATGTCGTGACTCACGAAAAATACCGTGACACACGAAAAATACCGTGACTGGCGAAAAATATCGTGACTCACGAAAAAATGTCGTGACTCACGAACAATTTTTTGAGTAATTTACCTTAGCGACGTATCTGAAAACATGAGCATTGTTAAAATGGAGAGCGTTATTACACTCTTAACATCCCAGGTGCCACTAAAATTGTAAATGAATTTAACTCTTAAGCGTTTTATGTTGGTGAGGGGGATTATTTTCGTGACCGTAAATCTTTACTCACGCACACTCACGAAGATAATATTTTCGTGACTCACGCACGACATTTTGGTTTGTTAATCACGCTCTCGCACACTCACGCCGTTGCCATGAGCGTGACTCACGACGCGTGAGTCACGAACATTTTCGTGAGTCACGACAATTTCGTGTCACGTGCACACCTCTATTAAGAAGTCGTATATTTTATCCAAATTTGCATGAAATTCGAAATATTTTACAAGATGGAAAATACTGTTGAATATTTGTTTGTAACATTTTCTTTTTTTTTTCTTTTCTTACAAAAAAAAAAAAAAAAATACTAAGATCTCTCAAATAACCCAAGCATTGCTAATTCAGTACTCAGTATTTAAGGATATTTAGTTTCATTTCTCGTTTTATGTATTTGCTGCAGTTGCTGTATGCCAATGCCCAGAAGTTCTGTCTCTAAAAAGAAGAATATTTAATTTATGGGTATTGCTGGCATTGTTTAAGTAATTTTCAAATAATCCAATTATGACTATAGCTATGGGTCCTTGAAATTCGATCTTAGCATTTGAAATGTAAGCAGCGTAATGTTTTACAAAAAGTTGTGAAGTCGCTCATTACAACTCCTTTGAACCTTTGAACGGATAGCATCTTATGGGAGTTGAAATCATAAATCATCCACCATTCTGAAATGGAATATTGAATCTTTCGGTATCTCCTATATGCGATAGCATTAAAAATGAAACTCATCTTAATCCTCACATTCAATTCGAATCTATTGTTTTGATATCGCCCTAGAATTCAATTGATACTCTTGATCATCAATTTTTCAAAATTTATATTTTCATCATTTTCACCATAATTTATTGAAATGTGTTTTTGTATTCAAACAGACAACTGCTAGTACGGTTCTTTGTGGTCTTGGGATGATTTGTTTCGAAAAAAAAAACAATGTCGGTGATATGAGTTTTGTATTGGAGTATTAATGTGCAACAAACAAATCCATCATTCGACACTTGCACGAATATCAAAGAATATGGAAGAGCCATAACTCACCACCGCTGATACCAGCAGAAGCTGCCGCATTTAAGTCATTTGCCTTTACACTCCTGAAAGAAGTTATTCGGATAGTTTTAACATAGGGGTCCACACTCCCCTTCGTCCATTCACCCAAGATGCGTTTCATTGCATTTCACTCACATTCCATTAGACAGAGGAGTAGAATATCATTCGATCGATTCTCGATCATGCACGCAGAGAAGAAACATGATTGTCACAATCATATTCGAAGAGCAAAATAATATGATAGCAGCTATTTTTGCGGCGACCATGTAACATTTTAACCTGCAACCATGTTGGCTCAGTGAACATGGTTCTAAGAAAAATACAATTGTCTTCATCTAAAATGTTATTATATTGATAAAAAGAATTTTGTTTCCATTAAAAGACAATGGTCACGATTTAAAATGTTTTGGTATTCATTCAAAATGTTTTTCTTCCAGTTAAAAGAACATGGTCACAACCTAAAATGTTTTGATCTTTATGAAAAAACTTTTTTCGTCGTCGAAAAAAGGACGCCACTTGAGAAAAGAAAACACAAAATTAACTTTATTTATTTGTTTTTATTTATTTATAAACTAATTCATTGTTTATTTGTATTTATAATGCCGTTCAAGCAAACATCATATATTTTTACACACTCTATTTTATTTCAATTTCAACAATAAGTAATTATTCCATATTTACATCGTGCCCATCAAATGTACAAACGCAGGCATCATGTAACTGCAAATAAAAATAAATGATCCATATAGCAAAATGTAGAACAAAAAACAGGTACATTTTTCAATTACACTTTCCTTTTTTGTGTTCACATAAAACCACGTGCCACTTCTGAATAAATAAATTAACACAAAACACAGTAAATCGGTATTCTCCGTCCATTCCAAGAAACAATCAACACACGACTGACGCGCAAAATGAAAATCGTGTGTACCTGCTCAATGTTTTTATAAAATTCTTGTCGCTGCAAAAAAATTAAAAAATTAAATGGTTACGAAAACAATGTACATGGTCTTTATGGCCATGTAATGGTTGTAGACATGTCTATACGTAAACTATAAAAATACTTTTTTCTCTGCAAAAAAGTAAAAAAAATTGAATGGTCAGGTACATGATTTTCCTGACCATATAATGGTCTCAAATTCTATCATTTAAATAATAGAACATGTTTGCGGCATTTGAGAACCATTTAAATGCTTATTGCCAACATATATTTTTCTCCTCTCGAAAATTATTTTTACAAAGACAAAATACATCGTTTTCGCGACCATTACATACTCTAAATAAGCATTAAATGGATGCGGCAACCATGTCCAAACATGTTTTTTCTGTGCGTGTGATAAGAGCTCAGAGTGACATTAACAAATGACATGTAATTGCCAGGCGAGACAAATTTGTTGTCGCTGCAGCTTCTTTCCATTGTTCCATTCGACTTCGATTGGCCGCTTCATCTCGGTTTGATGTTTGTTTGATCCATCATCCATTGGACACTAGCTATTGTATGGGATGATGTTGTGTCATATGCGACTACCCGCTGTTTATTTTTAATTAGTTACAGAAGCAGCATCCCTATCACGGAACTGTCATAGTGATGGGAAATTGTTTCCCAAATGTTTTCCACACAGCCTCCCTAAATGGATATGCAAACAAAGTGAAATTGTCACAAAAACAAAATAAGAATGTTTATTAATAAAATACAAATCTAATAAAACAAATCCATGTATACACAGTACTATGTCAATAATGGACGATTTATTAAAATTTTAATCTAGTATTGATCCCAGAGGTATTTTTTTTCTAGATAAATGTGGATTAAACTTCATAATCGAAGACTGTAAAGTCATATGTGTTGAATTTAAATTTTATTTTTTTTTATATTGCTTCAAAATAGAATAAACATTAAGATTTAATTTTATTTATATCACATATTTCTATGTCTAACTCAGAATTAATCGGAAGCTCAATAGTATAGGAAAGAAAGGAAGAAATGGTAATCGGACCATATTGTTAACGCTCATGAAGCAGAGAGCGCAGATTCTAATCATGGAAGCGAAAACAATCTTAAAAGTAGATTATTTAAGTGTAAAAATGGGAAAATTTTATTAACCTCACTGTCCGTGGTACGTTTCGGATTATGGTTGTTGTTTTGACCACGCATTGTACCATTTTATGGTTGTCAGATTGACACCGTATATTCTCCGTTTGTATACGATAGATATGTGGATTCACTTTTTGAGACTTGAACGCTATTCACGATTATTTCTATGAATGTGCATTATTGATATGGACAAAAAGTCGGCTGAAGTATGTCAGACATATAGCTATAATTATGTTACATAGATCTATACACTTTATTGAAATTATTTAGTGTAATCCGTAGTGCCTCGACTAGAGTCTCGATTAGTTAAAGAAAGCTTCCATGAAAATTCTAATTCAATGGAATATCCGAGTTCTTTAAGAATGACTTTAAAAGTAACAAAATATGTAGTCCCTAACATATTAAAATCTTTACAAAATTAGCGATATAAAAGAACTAGGTCAATATATTTAATTTCTCAAATCATAATTTTCCCTTCAGCTGGTTTCATTCTATCCTGAAAGCAGGTCACTTGGACACAATTTAAAAAAAAAAATCTTAATTCTCTTCATCACCTTTGAGCAACTAAGTATAGTATGTAAGGAAAGTCCTTGTGTTAAATTCTTCATCTTTTAACTTCTCTTGTATTCCAAGTAATTTTTGCCATATGGCCAAACTCTAGTGTCCAGCTGAAAAATACACATTTTAATTTTCTTGGCAACTTCTCATACTGTTTTCCTCGGTTATTCCCTGCAATCCCTCACCCACACCATCGTCAAGCATAAATATGGGCAGTGTGGTTGTGAGGCTCTGCTCTTATGACCTTGCGGGACTTTGTAAATGCATTGTAGCCAACAATGTGGCCTTGTGGCCAACTTAATCCCACTGACCACCACTCACCTACTGCTCATTTGGACTGCATTAGGAAATGCCATTCCCAACACTAAACAGTGAGACTAACAAATTCGCACTTCATTATCGCCACACTGAAAATGAAAAAATATGATTACTGGGCTGCTGTTGCTGTTGGCTCTTCTTTTCGTCCATCTTTTCAGCATATTCGTCTGATGTTCTTCCTTTCGTCGGTTATGCTCTGCTGCAGACGATTTGCGGAAAATCCACTCCGTGCTGCTGCATTTGGACAAAGCAAGAATTTACAAGAATAGAAGGCACCACAAGTAAACTGCTGTGCTTGGCTGTCCAGTGCTTAAATTCGCATTTGCTGCGGTGCACCAACCACTCCACAGGAGTATGGAGTGTAAAGGATACCAAAGCAGATAGCTCTGCTCTGCTCTGTTTTCCGAAACCGAATCCTGTTTTAGCCTAATGGAAAGTGGTGGAAAATGGAAAGTGCATTGCCGTGAAAAAATGACCACTGCGGATATCCATAAATAATAATATGCTTTTATACTTGCGGCCAAAATGAAGTAAAAGGCCACGTTGAAACCATTCAAGGGTTGGGGGATATTCCATGCATGCTCACAAACTTATAGGAGAAGTCTCCATAGCACTTTTGTATACTTTGATATCGAGTACACAAAAAAATTAATTGGAATACTCGAAGGAGTTTTAGCTTGCTGCAAAATACCATTACCATTAGGACTGATGATCCGCATAGATGCATCAGAATCAGCGGCAGAGAGCGGACTAGATAGTAATCGGCTGAAATTGTTCATTTAATGTCTCAATTTGACACTCATAATAAACATCCATCAGGGCATAAAACAACCGCAAAAGTGCAGCATTGAACTGAAAGGGGAAACCGCGAACCACAAGCATTCGCCAGACACAGAAATTCCTCAACACAACCATGAGCGATAAAAATCGAAAGGAAAATAAATACCATAATCATTCTACGACGACGACGACGACGACTACGGCTAACCGCTGGCCCCGATGATGGAGCATGGGGACAAAGACGATGCACATGCCATAGCAGTTCTTTGAATGATCCGCGATTCTTAGATCTTGAGAGGAGATGAACTGCATAGGATATGGCAACTGTGTGCATATGTTGTGGTTATTGTTTCCCTTATGAACTAAACACAAAGGCCCATAAGTTAACCCAAAGCATCGAAAGAAGATCATCCAAGTACAGTGAATGTTAATGGAAAGAGAGTTTTTGCAAAGTATAAATACAGTGGAAAAAATTGATTGGAAATATTTGAGGTTTACAGAATCGTAAAGAGCACGGTCAATACAGACATCGCAGTAAAACAGGAGGGTCGAAAAATGTGCTTCCTAATGAAATCTGGACCTACTCCTATTAATTTTACATTGAATTATAACCATGTGGAAGTTTAGTACTCCATATGCACATCATTTTCAAAAGGAACCGTACAAGGATTAGCTATTGTGGTCAAAACGTATGGAAGGGGCCATTATAATAACAAGTTTGTCATTGACTGGGTAAAATTACGCTTACAAAGTTATCAATGACCTGGACTCATTTCAAAGTAAAAGTCCTTAAAAACTTTAGTAGCACCAGTCCTTAGACAGCTTGGTTAGCTATAATGGCAGCCCGATATTTCAGGTTCAATTAGAGTGTTCAGTCCATTGTGATACCACACTAAGTGCTGTCCGATTCACTCGAAGTTCCACATTGCAGTGAAACCACTTAGGGAAGGTTTTGAAACACAAATTTCAAATTTACTGGGAGGGAATTCACCGTCGAAACTGCAAGGCGGGCATGCTAACCATTGCACCACTATACGAACACATTTGCAAGGAAACAAACTTATTCAAATCCATGGCGTTCATACTTTTTGTACTCAAACACATTGGTGGAGCAAGGACATTCCTTTAGGGGAAAGGGGGGCTATACCCCCACAGCTTTGAAGTTTTTGACTCAAAAATTCAAATGAAAATTGGCGTGACAAATAAAATTATACCTACTTACTTAATTAATTAATTAACATACTTTAGACATAATTTGCGAATAATTTAACGAGAAACTATTCAAAAATTGTATTGCTATGTTATGAGCAAAAGCAAGATCCTTTTTGGAAGTTGAACCCGCGACCAAGGCACAGAGACATATGTGCAAATAGTATTGTCATATCTACACCCAAAAAAATATGGGATGGTATTAGCACCCCCTAGGACCCCCCTAGCTACACCAAAATGCTAAAAA
Source organism: Haematobia irritans (assembly GCF_050003625.1). Lineage (NCBI taxonomy): Eukaryota > Metazoa > Arthropoda > Insecta > Diptera > Muscidae > Haematobia > Haematobia irritans. The sequence goes on from NC_134397.1 coordinate 924,805, forward strand.
AATATATATGCTTAAAAAATAATAAATTAATGTTTTTTCAAGCTCGAGCCCTTTTTATTTGCTTTATTTTTCTTTATTTCGCGATTACCATATGCTTCCTCAGGGGTATGTATGCTATACTCTTAATTAGACAACACAAAAATACTTAAAGGTACAATAGACTCACTGCACTCGTCAGCTGTATGCATTGATATTATTATTCCAACAGAAAAGCTCCAAGGAAATTTATGGACTAAAAAATATATTATATATATATTTAAGTATTTTATTGATTGTAACAAGAAATTGTAATTATGTCTCTGCCAGTCAATCAATGGACAAAAGGAAGATGCCAGGCGAAGGCTATTTTCAAATCATGGTTATAGAATTGCAGTAGAACATAACAATATGACACTCACTGTATATATCCTGTAGTACATACATATGCATATTTCTATGGATAGGACATCCAATTCCCTGAGGAGAGGGACCAACATCAACCAAAGGAGATGGAATCAACCAATGAGAATATATTCAAGCGTGGCATTGCCGATCTTATCGACAATTTGTCATGGCTAGCAAAATCTTTCGTTTCATTCGGACATTGGTGCGTGCAGCAGCAGCATAGTAGGGTCTATACTCTGTGGACTGATAGTACATGCGATTGGCCTGCTTGCTATAGATGGATGGATGTTCTTCAATGGTAAAGATGAAGTTATTAAAATGTTTACAGAATGGATATACAGAAAATAATAGTAAATGGCATCTTCTGATATCCCTGACTCCTAGCTTCTTTACTAGCTGAGCCCCTTACATCATATTCATCGCACATCTGGAACACATTAATCGTCAACATGCAACATATGACTATGATGATGGTGGCCGTCCTAAGAAGCCAAGCAGTTCCGCTTTTTGTCCTGCTGTTGCAGTTCAACATTTTGGAGTTATTCGCTTTTTTTTTTCTTTATTCCAATTTTGTTGACAGTCCATGTGTGTTGTTGGTGCCCTTGTCAATGTAAGAGAATACATCCCACACTTCTCCCATAATCACAGTGCTTTACATTGTGCTTTTAGAGCAACAATGGGTGAAGGTGGTGTGGAGCTGTGTTTAGCACGACCATGTTGGGACCCTGGGCGGAAAGGGAAACCCCAAGATGGATCTGAGAGTTGACTTTGATGGATGTCAGTTGTTTGTCAAAAAGCGATACAAACTCGTAATGCTGTTCATTTCCATCCGAAACAGGTTCAACAGTAGCGAAAATTCATTGGAGATGGAGTCGACTATATGGAATATCTGAATTGATGATGAGTGTGTGAATAAGAGACTCACTTGCTTGACTAAATGTTGTGTGGGGGATATAGAAACATGCGTGCTAATACGAGGTGTATTTTACAGTTAGGGAAAGGATTTTATGTGTACTGTAAATACCATGTCCGATACTAACTGCGTGTTCATGAAACAAAAAATCGTCTCGAGACGAACCGTTCGTCTAGATTGAAACTAAAATAACTTTAGATATATTTGCAGAAAATCCTGAAATTTATCATGAAATCATTATTTATGTTTTACTATCGAACACCGAAACAATTGAAATTCCACAGACTCTGGTTTTTGAGATACCAGTATGTGATTTTTGACGAATCGTTCGTCTCGAGACGAAAATTCCACGAACAGGCAGTATGGCTATTGGGATAATATTTAGAATATTGTCCATATATTGAGAAATGTGTTATAGAAAACCCGTCACGTTTGAAGAGACTGTTAGTTGTGAACGCACCGATTTCTTAGAGAAAACTGGGCATTGAAACCTGTTTCCTCAGATATTTTTCTGTTTCAGAAACCCGTAATTGTACCCATAATATAGCTATAAAACTATTATATCACGACAAACGTTTTTAAAAAAAATATACAGTGAGCCGCAAAATCATGGTACCCATGGTATCAATGGTAATTTCTCAAAACACATTTAAGCGAACTGTTAATGCTTATTTTTTGAAAACATCGACTTTCGTCTTATGCTATTATTTCTTTCGGCATTTAGATTTTTAGTAGTCGAAAACGATTTTTTATCCGCAATAAGGACTAACAAATTTGAGCGGAAACTCATCCAAACTTAAGATAATCCCATAAAACGCCAAATATCTTAAAAGATAGTCTATGGCCGTTTTTAAGTTAGGATAGGTTTGGTGGCAACTACACCCAAAGAAAAATTACTTTCACCAGGAACGAAATTTTAGACAAACGAAATTCGCCCTTGTTATAAAGAATGTTGCAACGGTTGTCTTTAATCTTCTTCATTTCCTTTTAAAGAAAACATTTTTGAGTCAAAAGAAAACTTCGTTTGTCTAAAGTTTCGTTCCTCAGAAAAGAAAACTCCTCTTGCAGTGTAGAAATAGATAACATCCCAAACTAGTCTTAGATACCATAGGTGATGACAGATAACTTTTAGTTGTATTGTTATATAGTTAACATTTTGTATTAATAATATATACTATTTAAATATATGTACATAAAAAATATAGTATTGTAAAAAAAAAACAAGATAAACAAATAATAAAATTAATTCTACTACTTGTTCTACCGTAGGTGATGATCTTGTCTCTTATCAATGAGTGAGAAAAAGGACTCTAACCGAGACACACTGGTTTTTCGCATATGATGTGATATGATAGTCTTCTCCTTCCTCTGGACGACAAGTACAATAAGTCAGCAAGGTTCTCCTTTGGATGAGTACAGGTAAGAAGTCGGATTCATTGAACGAAGTGGATTTTGAGACCAAGCTGTATCACGCGTTTAGTTTGAAAAATATTTTGGAGTTTAGAATAGAATTGATTGAATTCCTCTGAGTGCTTGACGAGCATAAAAACTATTGAACGGATGCATGGAATATTTGGAATGTTTTAAATATGAAGTCGCATTATCCTAATACTTAATGAAATTTCTTTAATAGAGAATAAGTTTAAATGATCATACACAAAGAAAAAATACATCACTCCTAAATGAAATTTTAGACAAACGAAATTCCTATTTGTTATAAATTATTTTCTTTGCGGGTAAATTATTTTCTTTGCCTATAGGAGCAAATAATTCCATTTTATTTGCTCCTATAGGCCAATTTTTTAAAAACAAAAGAAAACATCGTTTATCTAAAATTTCGTTCCAGAGAAAATTGTTCATTGCTTACGTAGTGTTCGAATATGAATTTTCTATTTTGTTGTGCTAAATTCAATCAAATTTTCCCATTTCGAAAAATGCCTTTGTCTCTCAACCAGACCTCGTAGTAAAAGTGCGAATAGCGTAAATCTACTGCGTGTTTTGAATTTGTTAAAAAAGCTTCCCTCATCGAATCGGTCCAAAGCAAAGGCAAAACAACTTTAAATCATTTGGGAATTTCCTTATGAATGAATTGATAAACTACTCCTGCAGACACTGGAATATGGTGAATGCTAAGCTCGTCTCCACCTACAGTCAACAAAGATCCCAGCAAGTCTCACTTGCCCTAATGGCATTGCCAAAGAGTTCTTGGGTCTATCCAATCATGGGACAAGGGGTGGTAGAAGATTAACACTCTGGCATTTAACGCACATTCATATGCCATTTTATAGCTTAACAGCTCTTTAATTGGATTTAGATGTACGATGGATAGGGCTACAAACTAAAGCGCAAAGGCGAACAAAAAACAAACACGAAACAAAAGATCAAAAAGTGAATAACTTTCGATGTGTGTGTGTGTGTGAGACTGGGAGAGTCTCTGGGGTCATGATTCAATCTCGCTAGAAATCTGCATGATTTCCTTTCTGTTTCCATGCTTGGGTCCTTGGAGTAATCGAAAGAGAACATCAAACGAAAAAGAATCACAATTTGAATAACTCTCAAATCAGCGAATAGGCATGATTCATGATGGTCTTGGTCTGATTAGGAAATCATTGTCCTTGAAACCACATGTGATGGGCCAAGAAGAGATTTCGAATGTCTTGGGAGTGTCTGTGTGAGAGCTATTTTAAAATTCTTGATATACTAGAGATAGTCCACTTGAATTTCTCCAGTCATTACAGAACAACTGCAACGAATTGAACAATGAAAACATTAGGGAAATTATTAACAGTTTTATGAGCTCAGTGTTCATCTGATGCTTCTTCTTCTTCTTTAGTTTGTCCAAAAATCCATAAAATTTCTAAAAAAAAAACACTTGAAAATGTAATCAACTCAAACAAATGGTTTCAAAATGCATTCCCTGGAAATTGGATGGATGGGTCGATGAAAATTCCAAATCCAAACTGAAAATGAAACAATAACAATAACACTTTATGTCTCCATACCCAATCAGGATGATGAGACTATGGTGGTGGTAGTGGTAGATGCATGAAATGGAAATGTTCAAAATACCTCCAAATGTAATGTAAACGTTTTCTCAAGTGTCTCGATGAGATATCGCATAGATAAAGTCATAAAGATAATAAACCCCCATAGAGGCAACGACAGCAGCAGCAGAAGCAGAAGCAGAATGCCCATTTGAATTGTTCTCACCATTGACTAAAGTGGAAAGGACAATCCAATTGTTCTCTCTAAAAATAACATATGGGCTGATCTAGGATGCATTCACTTGCTTTGTCCATTCGAGATCTTCAAAATCCAGTCCAACAAAGGCGAGAATTTGGAGGCGACATTTGGTGAATATTTTTGTTTATAATTTAAATCGAATGATGACTCTCGCCTTTAATTATTGTTTCTACACACACATACACACACATATGTTTGTGTTGTGATATTTATTTATCACCACCACAAATGAAAGACAGGCTTTTGTCTTTCATCCGGTGTTATTTTTGGCAAATATCAATTTGGATGGTTTAATAGCAACGACCCATTATTTCAACGAATTATTTCACCAAAATCTTGAGGTTCATTCTGTGGCGAATTCACCGTGAAGATGAATCCATTGTCTCTTATCTTGGCAAAGAGGTCTTTATTAGACAACACACAGAGCAGTAGGTTCACCCAGGTATGCTTGCAGGTAACACAACCATTAAATGGAGTTGCCTTTGGCCACAAACTAATCATGGGTTGCGGCCTTAAGCAGACATTAGCAGTGCATATCTGCAACTAATGAGCACCGTAGGGTTTTGTTTTTCACACTGGGGTGCTTTACTTTTTAATGTGGAAATATCTCCTCAAGGATGTGCAATAATATTGGCAAACTGTCTTTGGAAATTTTCTTCAGGGTACACAGCGGAACCAATCGCAGCTCCTTTTAATGGTCCTAGAAGAAAATGGCAATTTCCACGGCTTAACATATGTTTCCGCGAAATCCCATTGTTATCAGCAATGCTGACGAGTTTTAGCCACAAAATCAATTATGAGCGGTTACCCATCAGCGTAAGAGGTACATGCTTCGAAAAGAAAGATTGCAACCTCGAATTGACGGAGGGGGGTCTTTGGAAATTGTCATTGTTGCATATCGAAATACCGCATCGGATTGATAGCTGTCATATTAGGCGCAAACACATGTCAATAGTCCTCGTTTTTTCATGAGCAAAGTTTAGTTTCCAATTTCCCCTTGTGAAACCTTGGACATTTGTTTTGTTTTCAATTTGTGATTGTAACGAATGACTTCCAACACTCGACTCGTAAATCTCATGGCCAGACATCGAACAGGACAAGTTGGTTGGAAGACATCAACGCTACTATCCAGTAGAATTCTCACATAACCCTCTACGTATCAGACTACAAATCTTAATAAAATTTATGTTTCAATTTTTCTGGTGATTGTTTCCACATTCGTTGTCTAGAATGGACCCCTGTGGTGAGAGCTGACGTTAGAAATTAGTTCGAAAACACTTTTAACATAAACTCGATGGCGTCAGAAGAGTGTTTGGTGTTGCATCGCATTGAACGACCTGAGTGGGTCCACGTAATATGAGCCCAGGCACTAAACTCGATTTCTAATAAAGAAATTAATTACAAATGCCCAAGATGCAGACAACCCCTCCTTCAAGCATGTGTTTTGTTGTCCTAAAACAGAATTTAGTTGTTAAATTTTCCTAAAAGGATGCAGATAACCACATCTCAACTTTGGCTATTGTCCCTTAGATACACAGACACACTCAAATGTACAAATGGACGGACAAACTCGTTCTGATATGAAACCAAACAAAACAAAACGGACGCCAATAATTATAGCCCTGTGGTGTTTCATTCGAAAATAAGCCACGAATTCGTAAAAAACGAAGGTAACACAAATTTAGTTATTATCAAACACTGGCGGAAAGCAGGTAGTTGCTGCTCGAGCACCAAACAACCCAAGCTAATTGGCTGAGATCAAGTAAGGCCCTAACCCAACCTGTCATTATCAAAGTGAAACAGTAACTACCATTGATCAGAGGTGCCATCTCCTCCGTTCGTTTTTTGTTCAACTTGATATTTGTGCAAAATTAAGATGTTGCTCGAGATGTCTTCTTTGTTTTCCATGGTCAGCTGTCCGCCCTTCTGCCATACGTAAGGATCACGGCATGATGTCCATCAAGAGATTGATGTTAAGATCCAGATAGACATTTTTTCTCCTTCAAATGAAATGCCGAAGGAATTCCTTGAAATCATTCAGAATTCAGGTGTTATCATGATTTGTAAGTTAGCAAACGAGCAACTACTGCAAATGCAATTGCCGCAGAGCTCTCCATGTAATTTGTTATGATTAAGTCCATTGAGGCCTTATCGAGAAGAAAAGGTGATTTGGTTGATTTAAAAGTAGCACAGAAAAAGAGATCATTTAACATTCATGATCCTTCCTTCATGTTAGCTTAGCTTGTTAATGAGGACTGTGGCAGAATTATTTAGACACAACGAGAATTAACCAATTTACTATACAGTCAGAAGTAAAAATTTCAAAACTGTTATGAAAGAAGTAATCATTTACCCTGCCAAAATTTTTTGGATTTGGGACACTTATGGACCTCACTATCAAGTTGAAAACTCTCGTAGATGATACCTAAGTTTTGTCTGAAAAGCGCCTCCATTGGTTAGAAATTGTACCAGTCCAAGTTACTAAATTAAACCATGTTTAGAGTATCTTTATTTATTTTTAAATAACTAAACACATCCAATAAGAACCTTTCAAATATAAGATTTTATAAAAATATTGGTTTTACATCTTTACCAAAGAGCACTTTGAATGTCTCTCTCGCTACAAAATCTTCGCCAGCTCTTTTCGTTTTCCGCGGGGATGAAAAAGACTGTTTTTCATATGTTTCGGTGTAAAAATTATATGTTTGGAACTCAAGTTTGTAGCACATTATGTTGCAGTGGAAGCATACAATGTCCATAAACTAGTATAATATGCTTATGACATATATGGTGATATGTTAGAACATATTATGGTTGGTGGTTATGGTTCTTAAATATAAAGTCTTTGGATGCAAACATATATTAACTTACAAATTTCATATAAACATATATATGTTAGAAACGCCAGAAAGAACGAAATAGAATAGAAAAACAGATAAAGATGACTACGGAATTAGACAACGAAAGACATGTAAAGATATGTAAAACTGCAAATTTAATTACAACACATAAAAGGGTAGGTTGCTGAGTAAACGTTCATGATTGCTTATCGACTTACATATTTCGTATATAAATAAATGTTTGGGTTGTAATATTCAAAAGAATTGCAAACTTATTTTTTATTTTTGCATAAATATAATATATACTTACGATACTTACCCCCATTTTCATAAAGCTCCGTTAGTGTTCCATTAACTAACCAACTTTTAAACTGTATTATGGAAGAAGCTGTCATCTTGCATATATATTCCATATGCCAGTTAGGAACTTAACTGACGAAAATTTTTCGGTTAAAGTTAACTGGAGAGAAGATATTTGCAATTTACTTTCTGTTAACTGGCAGTTAAAGCCTAACGGAGCTACATGAAAATGGCCGTTAGTTGAACAATTTGAACAGCACAAACAATTTATCGTTTGAAAAAATTCTAAAAATATATATGCTTGAAGCAGATGTACAATCGTCAGCAAGTTTTTTGACCCATAAGTGAAGAAATGTCACTCTATTCCATTTTAAATTTCGACAGTTTTTCCCTAATATACCCTTCACAATTTTAACCGTAATAGTATTTTTTTAGCACTGATGGTGATGGTTTTTGTTGTTCACTAAATTTCAAATTCGCTCTTCCAACAATACACCCTCAAAAAATCGCTTCTATAACATATAGTCCCAAATATATTCTTCTACAAGCAGATATACTTTCAGGGTTGGTCCAAATAAAATATTGTTTGTATTGTGCAAACATATTATGTTTCACCTAAGGTATACACTGGTAGAAAACACTTTTAATTTCTCTGTGTTTGTATATTTTTAAGTCGGCAACTGTTTACTTGCATCATACTCTCTCGGTCTCCCTTTCTAAACACATATATGTTTATAGGCAAGTTCTAAGTTGATATATGTTTGCATCCACACATATTACACCTAGAGAAGGAATATGATCACCTCAAACATGTTTTTAGAGCACCATGTTACTTTTTCACGGCGACCATGTGACGTTTTGGTCACAAAAATATTCTTTTCTCGTGACACGTAACATGCTTTCCGAAATCAGATATATGATTTCCGAGAAAATAACATGGTTTCGACAAGCATGTTACATGTTTCTCTTGAAACATGGTTGGGGTGATCATATTTCTCCTCTGCGTGTATATTTAAAAAAAATATATCCCAAACAAAATATGTTCAAACATATTAACATATATGTCGCAAACATGTAATGCTAGTTTATGAATATTATATGCTTGCACTTAAAAAAAATGTGCTAAAACTTTGAACATATAAATTGTACACCGAAACATATGAAAAATAGTCTTTTTCGCCCGTGTAGGAATGGCAAAATATGTTCAACATTTCGGTGGGATTCATATTAAATATGGCAATAATATTCCGCCCTAACTAATGAGACTGGCAAATATTTGAATGCTATGATATTGATATATATTTTGGAGTATATTTGGAGCAAATTGCATGATATAAAATATTTTCTTACTAGAACATGAATTCAAAATTTAAAAAAAGAAGTTTAAACGAACAACGTGGACAGTATAGACATAATATGTATAATGCTAAAGAAATTATAAAAATGTGCATTTACAATTTTCCAATCGAAATACGAAATTTTCTTAAATAATACTATTATTCTTCAAATTAAAATAAAATACTGAATAAAATTATTCACTCATTTTTATCAACTCGCTGCTGGTAATTGTAGTTAATATTTTCTACAATAAATTAACATTTTCTTTCATGATGGATTTAATGTTTTTTTTTTTTTTTTTTTTTTTTGTACTGATGATCACGCTCACAAAAAATCGCTTCTGTAACATATACTCCCAAACATATTTTGCTTCAAGCATATACATTTTTGGCTATTGCCCAAACATTTATATGTTTGATCTCTTCCAATATATAATATGTTTGAAAGCATATTGGTCTAAACAATATATGTTTGGGTAGTCAATTTCCAAACATTTTGTATTTTTGCATCCAAAAATTCAATAATGTTGTCTTCCAAAAAACAATATGTTATTATGTGAACATATAATATGTTTGGAAGCATTTTGCACCCAAAAATATTATATGCTTAAAAAAATTCTCCCAAACAATATTGTGCTCAAAATTTTATTTCTTTATTTACAATCATAATGAATTATGAAAATAAACAGGTAATATAGGTGCTAACAACATAGGTTTTCGACCTGAATGCTCAAAATTTTGTTTCTGCCCAATTGTATATTCCCCTACATCTTTCTCACTTCCACGAGATTTTTTAGTTCTTAGCAGCTTTTTCTGTAATACAAACATTGTAGAAGAAATTATTCAATTGTATGATTTTTTTTTATTTTAATTTTACCTTTTGCCGGACGGGGATTCGAACAGCGGACCACACAGTTTGTAAGGATCAAAGAAGTAGCTGATCAATTGCCCAAGGAAAAATAAAATGTTAATTTTGTAATAACAAGCAACAACCACCAACTTAATTCAATATCGCTCCCTGTTAAATAGCGCTCCAAGCTACTAAACACATATATGTTTATAGGCTATTTCTAAATTAATATATGTTTGCATCCAAGCATATTATATTTAAAAACATTTTATGTCCCAAACATAATATGTTCTAACATATTAACATATATGTCCCAAACATGTTATGCTAGTTTATGAACATTATATGCTTGCACTCAAAAATATTGTGTTTAAAAATTTGTTTTGCAACCATATAATGTTTATAGCCAAACATATGAAAAACAGTCCTTTTTCATCCGTGAATGAACATGGTAAAATCTTCAATGAGATTTCCAAAATATGTGTAATTTTCATATAATGTAGCAAAGAGTGTTGATGGAAAATGTGTACATTTATATATGTAATGTCCTTACAAAAACAAAATCAAATTGCATTTACTCACTTTATTTCTGATTCCATCTACTGTTATACAAAGAAAGAAGACCTTTCTTAGTCGTCAAACATATGACCAAAATGAGTAGATTATCTTTTTCCGACTTGGTCCTTATGTTTGCCTCTGCTATTTGAGATTATATGCCGCAACAATCTCATATATGCTCGAATTTTAATAACACATTCGTCCACATGGTGTTTTGGCGATTTAGAAAAAAAAGGATATTAGTCGAGTTTATCTGATACGCTATTTTGTGCATTAACAAAGAAACTAATGAAGTCATTATTATGTCTGCTTTGAGTGCCTGAGGCTTTTGATGTCCTTGACTTGGAATTTCCACTCCACTAATGAGTTTCTTTTTAACTTATGGCCCATTCAAATGCCTCAAGTCCTTGACTATGTGTGCTTCATGCCGCTAATTGCTGCTAAGTGTTCTTTCTTTAGGCTATGACTGTATAACCAACGCATAGACAGACCAAAGACCGAGAGAATTGTCAAGTACATCATGTTCCATGAATGTTTTGAAATTGAAAACGAAGATGATTTCCTTCATTACTTGTTCTCATGCAGCTGATCTCCTTGGAATTGGTGTCCTTTATTGTATGGAAACATTGAGCCTAACAGAAGGATTGTTATCTCGCCTTCTCATCGAACTTGTCGAGGTTATTTACGATGATCATGATATAAGCGGCATCTTGACTTTTTCTCTTTAAATTGCCTTAGTCACCTCCTGCTCTCGCATGAATATTCATGACTCTGGAGCACATCGAAAGCGAAAAAAGGTTGATCGTGTTTATTGTTATGTGTCTGCTTGCCACAATACAATACAATCTCGAAATCAATCAAATGATACAAACGAACGAATTGAAGCAAGGCAAAGGGACACACAATCGAGATCGAATTGTGATTAGATGATTCCATTGGAAGACGACATCCCAATTGATCAGCCAATGGGCCATACGTGAGGTCATGCCACATCCGTTTATTTGACGTGAGAAGATAATATCATTAGTTCGGAGAATCCAAGTGAAATGTAATCGTTGCGTTATGGGACTGGATACAGATATTGGGGGAAATTGCAATGTTGCCTTCGTTTCTAATTAAAATGTTTCTGTCCACCGGACCAAATTAAATTTCCATCATAACAAGACAAAGCTAACTTAATCCCTGCATTAATTATTTGCATTTGTCCGTCTCCATTTATATCTATTTGATATCGTATATATGTGAATGTTCTATTGTTATGGGCAGAGACTGGATGTATAGCATATATGTCCCTATACAGTGACATTACAGTGAATTGGAGAGGAGCAGTTAATGCATTTACAACATGTTTAAATAATCCCAGAATAACTTAATGCTTATTGGAGTTTTGTCAACTAATTTTGGAAGCTATGTGAAATCGTTTAGAAGATAAATGCTACCTTCACCGTTTATTTTGTTCTGCCCTCTCTTTTAAAAGTTCGACGTGGATGTAGAGGAAACGTATCCGAAATCCTTGGATGGGAATTGTTTTATGCCAGAACATGGAATATTTTTGTCGCAAAAATATTGTTTTCTCGACAAACATATACATGCTTGCCGAAATCAGAAATGACGTGGTTGTGACAAACACTATATGTTCCCCGTGAAAAAGTAACCTTATGCTTTTCGAACATGTTTGCAATGATCATTTTCTCTCTCTAGTTGCGTCAGTTATTCGAATCTACACGAACCAAACCAATCCAGTGACGTGATTAAAATAATTCATAAAAATTTTCCGATAAACTCTTAAGTAAATAATACGCCGTTCATAGTATACTTTTTTTTAAATGATTGTTTGAAGATTTTATACATGGCAACGCTGATTCGAAGCAATTGAAACCACTAGCAAAGATCATTCAGAAGAAGACACAGTTTTGTCGTTGCAAAACTGAAGAACCATGAAGTTCGATGTGTCACTAACTTATCAAACCCATTTGTGTGTTTGATTAGTTCCGAAATTAAACCTGACATAAGATTTTAAGATACAGTAATCCCTCGATTTACGTCGTCTCGGTTTACGTTGTTTCGATTTACGTCGTAAAATTTTTTGTTCCATCAAACTTCGATTTACGTCGCCATTCGATTTACGTCTTCGATTTTTTGCCCACTTTATCGGAAACGCCTTCCATAAGTAAAATAAGTATCAACGATGATGACATCGAAACATTTTTTTCTGAAATTCTTACCGAAATTACTGAATTACTTTTATTTTTGAAGTTTTTTATTATGTACACGCACATACATACATAAATGGACTTAGGAGTAAGTATGAGCAATTTTTAATTCGGTTTACGTCGTTTCGATTAACGTCGTCAAATTCCGGAACGACGTAAATCGAGGGATTACTGTACTAAGTCATATTGCACAGCATGTTTGAAATTATATGTGTAGTTATTTTCTAGCCAATTTGTTTGAGGTGTATGCTACAATCTTTTTAATCATGCTAAAGATGATTCTATTCCAATTATTTCATTCTCCACTGTTTTAGGAAACTGTTCAAATCTCTGTGCACTCCAAACAATTTATGTGTTCGATTAATTTTGGGATTTAGGGATTTTCAATAGTGTAATTTTCAGCATGAATACACAAACTCATGTGGGAAAGGCAAAAAAACGAACCCAACAAACCGATATCATAACCAGCATATGAATCATTATAATATTTTTATAATGGCAATCGAGAGTAAATAAGTTTTGTCTGTCTGAGCCTATTTGATTCCAGAGGCCCGAAAAAAAATTGTGTTGTGAATATTAAATATGGCAAAACATGCATAGCTCCATGGCATCCCCAAACAATCAAGCAGGCTCCCAAGTCCTAGACACCACACCTCCACTGCAATGCATTCCCCAATAAGCAAAACAGGAGGGAGCAAAAAAAAATAAAACTCACAAATACGATTTATGTTCAGAGATGTTCTTGGAGCAAATCTCTGAGGCATCACGAGAAGGAAAGCAAGCTAAGCAGTCCGAAATTGCAAAAACAAGACACGCAAATGTTTGCCACAGAAAGATGAAAAACTACTCCTATGGGTATATTTTCACTTGAAAGTCTACAAAAGAAATTTATGATTTTTCCAAAAACTCACTCGAATATGAAAGGAAGAACAAGAAAAGATACTAAAATGGTCCAAACTGCTTGGAAACACACTACGATGAATGCCAAGCAAGCAAACTAATAAAGCCTATTTCATATTTTTCTTTTGAAAACAAAATCGATGTTAATGGCAATTTTTCAAATGAACTCATCCTAATAGCAACACTTTCACAGGAGCATGAACCCAAAATGACAGCAGTCATTTTAAATATTAAGCAATTAGTTTAACAATGTCTTACAAAGAATTTTAGATGAAGTGCAGTAAGTAAACTCGACTCTATAAAAGGAATAGCAACGATTATCTCTAATCTTGTTTATTTGGTTTTAAAGAAAATGTCTTAGCTTACACTCAAAAAAAAAGTGAACTCTCTATTTCACTAAAGCCAATTTAACTGTCGTTTAGTTCATGGAATTATTATGTTTGGAGAAAGTTTCCTCTACTCTAATAATTTTTTGTGTACGTTAGTTAAATTAACTAAAACCGAGGAAAAAATATACACAAATGAAGGATAAAGATTAACTAAATTTGTGTCTTCCACAAAATAGTTCAATATTTCTTTAAATTTGTAAATTTTACTACAAATGCGTTCATCATGAACTTCGTATGTCACTAAAGACATTCTTGCAATTTTGAACTCCAATTTTTTCCTTCAAACTACAAAATTTTCTTTAACAAGTGAAAAAACTTAGTTAGGTCTAATAAATTTTCTTGAATTTGTCGAAAATTTTTTACTTATTTTTATGACATCGGCGTGATGCCAGCGTTTGTTATACTGTTTAGATAAAATTTTCTAAAAATATTCAAAATTTTCTAAAATTAACCGAAATTTTTCTTCCTGGTGGGTTCACTGTTTTTTCAGTGTAGTGCAAGAACTACAGTAGAAGCGATATCCTACTGCATGGCACCCCAACAATAGAAATCAGCAAGAGTTTTAAATCGGATCGTTTTTTAGACCAAAGCGGCTGATGCCTAATATTTTCTTTTACCAGCTCTTACCGCCAATTGGCGCCAAATCTTAGGAGATGAAATTCCATGCATTTCCTGCCGAAACAATGCATGTTGTGGCGCTTACGTCTGTCGATGATATTCTCACACCTTCGTCTGGTCTGCTGATTGGATTGGAAGGTGTCAAGAACACTCAACAGTTGTAAAAATCATTTCCATCATCAATCAACACTTGCCATACATTGCGTTCACACCTGATGCATCTGAAGTATGTTGTCTGTCTGTTGCTCCAATCAGCAAAATCATAAAATGGTCAATGCATGGTGGTGTAGTTGAATATTAAGCGCCTGTGTTTTATTTCTTTAGCCTTTGGTAATTTTTAATTTTTCTATCTAATATTAAAAATAAATATAGCCACTATTCACTGCAACAAATTAAACGTTTTGGTTTTTTGGAAATTTTCAAAATTTCCCCAGAAAAGCCATAAAAGTCATTATAGTTATCATAAAATTTTCATTTCATTTGTTTGTGGTAGAAGGTGTGAATGTGCTCTTAATTAAAATTCTTTCTGTATTTGTGAGCAAATTTAGTACACCTCTGTGTATTGATGGATGGGAGTGTGTGTGCGTGTGGGTATATATGCACTGAATTTGCTCATTCCAATGCCATTGTTTGTTTGTTGTTATTTGGTTTTTGTTGTTAATTTTTTTATGAGCATAATTTTTATGAGTACTCACTCTTCGGCAAAGTATTTTATTGCGCAAGTGCTCCTTTTTTTGCTGGAAGTGGTGGTGGATCCTTTTGTTTGTCCAAAGCAACCTTGCTGACAAAAGAAATGTAGATATTAATCTCAAATGGGAATAAAGAACGATCGTAAAAAACAAAGACCATTATTTCCTCCCACTTTATGGGTCCCATGGACTAAAGTATTCTTTAAGGCATCTGTTGACGATGACGATGGTTCTTCAGACAAAATGAAGGATTGTAGGAATGTTAAGGCACTTCAAACTCACCAACACTCTGCTCATGCAGTCCGATGCGATCGATCAATTTCACAATTTGTGAGGGGTGAAGATATAGCCCCAAGCATTGGAATTCAGGAAGGCAACTTTGTGAAATTCTCCAGCTACGGTGCTCACTTGCAGCTGTTGTATTGCTTGGAAGAAATGTGGCGTTCAACTAGAATAGTGAGTGGCGCCGCCAAAAAAACCAAAGTATTTGTCACAATGTCTGAGCAAGCTACCCACTTCCTCCTGCTTAAGATAAAACAACCACTGACGACATTGCAAAGCCAGTGAGAAGTACTCATGGATTTATTGAGAACAAACACGGAACCTGGAATACAAAGACAAACACGTTCGCTCTCCTATCCCTACCTACCCTCAGTCTGAAGTCTGCGGCAAATCGAATAATAAACACTGTGACTATCGTAGAGATGTTCACTTGGCGATAATGAAATTCTTGAAAGAGCAAAGCGATCGAAACAATTCCAGCGATTTATTTGATAAACATGAACACGTTGTACACCGGGAATGGGAAGATCCTCCCGTGACTTGTGCTGGAGAAACAATGGCTAAGCGAGAGCAGATCAAATACACAAACTCTTGAGGAATTTATGACTTGTGTCACTTGCTACACCATCACTCGTAATTCAGGCGCTTCTGTGGTCAGAATTCATTCCAAGAGTGTTTTTGGAAATATTTCAAAAGAACTGGATAACCTGCTCTGATAATCAAACAATAGGAGCAAAGCATTTAGTCAGCATCTAAATATCGACAACACGACAACCTGTGAACCTTTTTTATTTTCAATTCTGACATCTTTCAGTGACTATGTAGATGACTGTAGGCTGATAAGAATAAGCAAATGGAGGGGTCCCTTCGTCAGTAAGAAAACTAAGTGTTGTCTACCTTGATGAGAATTTCACTTGGTCTCCATATCAATTGCTCCCCTGGCCAAGTGGTCACTCTAAAGAGTAGTTGCGTGAGCTTACCCTAGGACAATGGCAACGTATTATCATCATCCATCCAACGATTTCCATGTTTTCGTCGCTCCGATTATCTTACAATCGAAGATAAACCCTTTTGCAAAGGCACAATGAACGAACATGCTTGTGGGTAAACGCATGCTTCTCAGTCATTTTAATTAGTCTCAAGTACCTCGACCGCAAAACCGCGAATAATTCCTGTACACCGGCATGGTGGAATAATCATTAAGGAAATGGAATTTGGATATATGTACATGACAATGTAAGAGATGCCAATGGATATGGGTCTTGACTGAATCTACGGCAAGAAACAATTTTATATGAAGTTTTCCATGTTTGATGTGAATAGAGTTTTTATTTGGGAGGCTATAGCAGTTTGTTTCGAGCTAATTGGAATATTAATGCAAAATTTTCATTGTTCGATTGATTTGAGGTTCGTCTTTCAAAATCCAACTGCATCTGATAAAATGGAAATATCGACATGATACGAATATCAAATTTAATTTCCAATGACCGGGTGGAAAATGATCCACATGGCCCATTATTTGCGCACTGCGTATTATAAACCTACCCCCAAACTTGTATTTTTGAATATTCCGAGGCTTCAAAATTTATTTTATCCGATTGAATTCTGTACTCAACAAATTTTAAACGCTTTTATTTAGCAAAATTGCACTATTTTTTTGACATTTCACTCAAAAGTAGTACATTGTTCAGGATATCCAGGGTTTAGACATTTGGAAGTGGATTTTTTGCTATTTGAATTAGTTTTAAGGCTAATGCTTAGACAAGGCATTCGAAAACAGCTACGCGAACGAAATTTTTTTCCATATGTTTCGGTGTAAAAATTATATGTTTGGAACTCAAAATTTTCAAATTATATTGAAGTGCAAACATATAATGTTTATCAACTAGTATAATATATTTGTTATATAGATGTTAATATGTTAATAAAACATATTATGTTTGGGACATTTCATTTTCTTAAATATAATGTGTGTGGATACAAACATATATTAATTTAAAATTTTCCTATAAACATGTGCGTCATAAAAATCAGAGTGAGCGAGAGAATAGAGAAAAAGGATAAATGGAGATAGAAAATGAACACAACTCAGTCAGAGAATCAAATGAGAGCAATTGGTGATCTACTTAAGGGGGACATATTTTGTTGTGAATAAATAAAATTCGTTTTGGTATACGGCTGGCACATGAACGAGGCACCCCATTGAATTTACACATTCAGTTATATACAATAAAGAAAGTAATTTACTATTTCGGCTTAAAAAAGATATACATAGGGTGAAACATAATATATTTGCGCAGTACAAACAATTTTTTGTTTCAACAAATTCGGAATATATGTATGCTTGAAGCAGAATATGTTTAGGAGTATATGTTACAGAAGCGTTTTTTTTTTAATAACAGAAATTCATCCGTCCATATTAAAAGTACTTCCCGCCAATTCATAAAATCTCGTATTAATTTCAACATCGCCTTCATACTCCCATGAAAAGGAATTAGTTTAGACGAACTGAATATGCTATAGCAAAACTAACAAAAAAAGCATTTAGTTTGGAAACTTTTTTATAAAAAAGTATGTCACTTATTCTAACATTCTAACGATAGCATGACTTTGTGAAATAAAGCGAAAATATTTCCCTCAATGATTTTCTCCCCTATAAGAGTAGGGAGTTCCCGATTGCAAGACCATTTCCTCCATGGACAACCCTATTCCACGATTATGTTCCACTTTGGGAACATCTGTATGTGCATATTTGAATATGTTTACTCAATGGCTAAAGCAACAGATTTACCACAATTAATTGCTAAAAGAAGCCCAAAATCATTAAATTGATGACAATTTATCCAAGCGCTAGATACCGCCATATCCACGCACATCGACATGGAGTGTTCGCGAGCCGGAACAACATTTCGCTTGTCAATTTATTAACGAGATTAATAAAAAGTTAAAGAAATTCTCCCAGAAACATTGAGTCAATAAACTCGAATAACATTTATTAGAGCATTATTGACATAATCGTTGCCATCATCATCATGATCCGCATCGTAATTGGAGCTAAGCGAAAGTGTCACATTGCATCAAATGTTCGGTGTTTGTCCGTCCCTCAGCACAAGTCTTTAGCCGACAATGTGCCACTGAGGCGACAAAATATTATCAGAATTGTGTTCACATGCCTTCATATCTTTCGATAATGCGACGAAGCACCCGCATTTTGACTTTTCACTCAAACGCTAGTTGCGTTACGTTAGCTTACGTTACAGTCTGTCATTGGAGCTGTTTGTGTTGTTGTTGTTGCTGTTGTTTGTTTTGTCCTAAGAGCTATGTTTTGATACACGATGATGTTAAACAAACAAAAGCAACAACATCGAGACAATATTAAGAATCAAACCCTGTAGAAAGTTGACAGCCTAAGTGACAGTGACACTCAGCCTCCAGCTCAGTCAGTCATTTGATTGTTGGCAGATATCGGCCTCTAAACCCCCAAAAGCCCCTAACCAAACAACCCACAGTGTCCATGTATTGGAGCAGACAAACAAGTATGCGTATCCCAGTGTCGATATGAAAGAAGGATGGTATTTTTCTCCGGGGTGGTATATGGGAGTGATTTATGTGTAAACCTCCAACGTGTTGCTTCACATTCAGCCTTGCCTCTGCTACTGAGAGCTCCATAGGCCACAACCAGTGCTACATCTCTAAATGCTCCATCTGATCAGATTATGATTGCCTTTTTCTGGTCGTTACCCAGATTTGCCTTCCATCGTTTTTTAATGCGCTTGCTTAACGCAATAGCATCCCCAGCGATTGACATAAAACAAATGCTTCCAAGAGGAAACATTTGTTGCAAGCAAGGCAAGGCATTCATAGATTTTCTTACAAAATCGTGTTTGTTATGCATTTCCAGTCATGTCTCCCACACCGTCTTAGACATCCTCGTCCCCCGATGGGTTCCCCCATCACATATCGTTCCGTTAAGGAAAATTATGAAGAGAGATTGTCAAAAGCCAGACAATCACAAAATCGAATTTGTGTCAAAATGTCACGTTAACCTCATAAGCGGACATGTAGTCCTCTTATTTTCATTTCAGATCTAAAGATGGCTCTTTTACACATAATCAGGCTGAGCAACTTTTTCGATGGGAAACTAGTAATGAAGATTAAAACATTGCTGGCATGATGGACAATTTTTTTGAATACGGTATTAGTGGGTAATTCGTCATCGCTTAGAATGTCATCAAGGAAGTTGATGAAATTGAATTGCAACGCAAAAAGGTTGATTAAAATAAACAATTGAAGGAACATTGTTTTTTTTGTTCATTTCATTTTCTTTAATTTTATGGAGTGAGATCTATCAGGTGATGTAAGCATAAGAGCAATTTGCTATCGTTGAGTGTATTCTCTTAAACGACTACAATAAAAATCTCAGCTAGATTGTATTAATAAACTTCAAATTAAATTTGCTATAGCTGAGACCATATGTCCTACCCACAAAGCTGTCAGCGCAAAAGGTTAGGTTAGGTAGAGTAGCAGCCCGATTTTTCAGGCTCACTTGTATTATTCAGTCCATTGTTATACAACAGTAGCGAACTTCTCTCTTATCACTAGTCAAGGGCAATTAAGCGATTTTCTGCATCATTTGGTAACAGTCGACGAACAAAGATTACATTTTTACACACTCGAGATAAAGAAACAATCGAAAATGGTGGGCTGCGCCCGGAAAACGTGCTCTGGAAATCGCGAAGACTGTCATTTTTTGATGATACCGCACTGACATACCCGTCCAGTCTTATCACTGTCAAATTGGGCAACGAAGTGGTACTCATTCATCTTATATGTTTTCTCTTATTTTTATTTTCAACCTATTAAATGGTATCAATTGGGGAGGCCATCGCCTTGGGGAGGCCATCGCGGGCCTTAAGACAACGAATTGTGCAAAGGGGTGTATCGAGTTGAAAGAAGACTATGTTGCAAAAAGAAAAATGTTACTCTTCCAAAATATTTGTTATTTTTTGTAGTCTAAAAACTTATTTGACCACCCTCGTTATATAATTTGTCTGAGTATATTTACCAAAAAGTATTTCTTTGTGAATTTAGTTGCAGCTTTTATGTATGGACCGAAAAACAAAGCATAATTATGACAAACATTAAAAATTATGTCAAAAGTACAAAGATAGGGGAGCATCGGTTCACATACCCAGCAAAAAATGGAAATTGTTCCACAATCATTTCTTTTAAAGCCCATCCCGGAATCCCCCATCGCGTTTTTTCAACTTCCAATGCAGTCCTCTTGGACAAGTCCACAAACATTTCTTTTTTCCACTTCTGATGCAGTCCTCTTGGACAAGTGCAGAAACATTTCTTCTAAAGCGCATATTGGGACCCCCAATGATGTTTTTCTACTTCCAATGCAGTCCTTGTGGACAAGTATTAGGGAAAACGCTATTAGGCTATTTTAAGTGCAAATTTTTGGACAATTAAAGTTTACAAAAAAATAGAAAACTAATAAAAATATAAAAAAGAAAAGAAAATTAAAAAAAGCAAAAAATTAATAAAAATAATAAAAAAAAATCATCCCCGCTGGGATTTGAACCTGTGCCGTTTGACTTTTTCGCTTCCATGGAAGTTCTTTTGAGAAGGTTTTGCAAATTACGAGAATTTTTAATTGTTTTGTTGTTGATTTATACGAAAATATATGCCTAAAATAAAAAATAAAAGCGATGTATAGTAGAAAAATAATTTTTTACAAAAATATTTGATAAAAAAATTGCCGCTTGTGAGATATGAACCTGCGTTCCTTACTTTTCGTTCATATAGTGTTATTCCATGGTGTCGTTTTACGTTCATATCACAAATATTTGAATTGACCTATCGACGCTTTATGTTCAATGACGTTTGTGGCTAAGGCGTTCTGTTATGGTGCCTGCAAACCCAGGTTAAACCCCTGCTCGGAGCGAAACAGTTTTTCAAATTGTAAAAATAATAGGAAAATAATTGTGTAATAAAACATATTGATGAAAAAAAGTGAAATTGGTTGAACAAATTTTTTTTTTGCTTTTTAAATTTCTTCATTCAAATTAACTTCCAAGGCACAACTTCTAAAGCAATGCAAGATCCAAAAAGGGAGTACTTCCGTCCTATGACAAGCCCATGTAAAATTCATTTGAGATGATCCAAGTTTGCACTACTTCCGGATCACAGATTGGGGATCCGAACTACTTTTTTGGAAGCTCTTTTTTTTGCTATAGTTAAGTATAGCAAACTAACTAACTTTAGGTACTATTGTATACACTTTCTAGTCAAAAGACATCTATTGCAACACCTATTCTTCGCAGTTCAGCTCATATTTATTGTCACCTAATTCCTATTCAATTGTGTCAAACCAGATTCTGTAGTCTGTTGTATTCGGATTACTTTATATTAACCATAATATTAGACATTATCATAATTGGATTGTCCGATTTATATCAGGCTTGTTATCATTCCATTTTAATTTGGAATACTTACCAAGACAAAACAAAAAAAGTTTAGTATTATCCATGAAGCTGGGTTAATACTCACTGACTAGATTCCAAACATTTTCATAATATGGTCAACTACCAACGAAAAAGAATCAACGAACTGTCACTAAAGAGGTGAAATAACCCAAAGTTCCATTGAAAGCAATGGCCACTGGCCTCTGGTACATGAACCGTAGTGGTGTCATGCAAATACAACTCAAGTGTACCACATCCCCACCGGCTATGACAAATGATAAAATTGCAATTAAAATCTGTGGTGGCGCTCTTGATATCGGGAAAATTGATTTAATGTGTCCAGTTTTGCATGTCCATTCCATTCATGGTGGAAAAATTGCTCACGGCTAAATTGTCGAAAGATGACCACATGCCAACCAACAGCATTCATTCATCGCATAGAATCGATTGTGAATATTTTAGTTGCTGCCCCGCCACCTAACTCATAGCATCCTGGTGACTCCCCCTCCTCCCCCCACTCTCGTGGTCATCTCCAAATCTTGTTTTGATGCTGGTTACACAAATTTAATTAAAAATTTCAGATGAAAGCCATACACACCGGCACTAAATGGAATTATTTTCAATATGGAATGTTTTGAATTACAAATTTGAAACTGATTAAAACAATTGCTGAGTGCGTGCGTCACTATGGTCCATGGTCCGGCGGCATACAAATTATTGGTCGAGGCTTTCTCTCTGTCCAGATTCCAAATTCGAATTGTATTTTTATAAGTTTTTAAAATTGATTTGGATTGGTTAGCTCGTCATCGTTGCTCATTGAGACACAATGGCAAAACTAATTGGATTAAATATGATCAACAAGAAAATGCCGACAATGGTTCGAGGGAATGTGTGTATGCATTAAAATTTATAAACATCTAACCTTAGGAATTATTAATCGGCAATGGAATATGATATGGAAGAATCTTAGGAAATGTTCCATTGGAATCTACCTGGTATTTAAGGTCATTTGCATGTATCTGTCTTTCACAGTGTTAATCCCTTGTTGTGATCATTTTGGGAATCCCACATCAGAAAGAGTCTTTGTCATTGCAATCTGAATGGTGAGCATCCTGTGTAAACACATAATTCCGCATTTAGAATGTTCTTCATAAAATTCCACATTTTACGAATTTCTTGTCATTGTCTTTTGTTTGGGCTGTGGATATTTGCATTAGTTTGCCATTTTCTTGGAGCTTTTAGTGAAACTATGACGAGTATATTCCCTAAAGTGTGTCATCTGTTGGTTCCCCCAACTACCATTGTCACATCTCCTTGTATTCACTTAGTGGTTGCAATTGATTTAATGTTTTTAGAATTCCTTGAATATGCACATGGCATATTTCTATTTTGCATATCAAAATTGAATATTCTTGAAATGCATCGAATATTCAAAGAATGAAGAAGCAGAAGATTCTTAGAAGATGTTGTGGTTAATCACCCACAGGGAATTTGGTTTAAAATATAAATAAAATTGAAGTGAATGAATGAAAATGGATATCTGGATGTTTATATATATGAAGTAGACACTAGTTAAAATCATTTAAATGACAATATTTACCTATGCATTTAAATAGAGAAAGCAAATATCTTAGCATTAAAAACATATAGAAACATACTATAATTATGCAATAGTACATAAATGTTGGGGCCAAAACTTTATTTGTCTTTCAAATATCCGTACGCAAATGCATCATCTTGCCATTGAATTTTTCTTAGGAATGTAGCCAAAATCAGACCAAATTAAATCATCTCTCACCCCGCCAGATCTACACTAAAGACTATGGAAACTTGCATTAGCCAGCAAAGAAACATATGTCTAGTCAGTCTTGTCGCGTTTTCTTTTCTCAGATCACTGAGATCTACCCGATTCCAAGTTTTAGTTCAATGACAAGGGACCTCCTTGTTATTGCCGAGTTCGAACGGAAAGCGCCGTGGGATTAATCCCAGACCATCAGATGTTTAAGCCATTGTTGCCTATAAATTTTCCGCTCCCGCTGTCCCACAGTAAAAGAAAACATATTCTAAAATCATATTAAAATTGTTTTTAGAAATTTTCAATGGCTTTTTGGGCTGTATGTTAATCCAATCTAATTTCATACTCTCTATCTAAAATTCAGTCAGACGATGTGGTATACCTGGTGGTTTATACTTTTATCAGAGCTTGTTTTTTCACTCGACCTGGGTTGAGAAACCTTCAACACTCAATTATCCAAATACCCCCATGCGTTGGCATCAAATGAACCTGTTACCTTGATGGCAAGTGTTGGGAAATATGGTGTCTCTTAGGTGTCATTGGTAACAGCCTCAGATTTGTCGCTCCATTGATTGGCTATAATTAAAAATGTAAATTGTTTTGTAGCAAAATAAGAAAACAATGAAGCACAAAACAAAAAATCAATTCCAACTGTCTACAAGACATTCTCAAGAAGAAGACATAAACCTTTTTGCCCCTCTTTGGGACCAGTCACTCCGACAAACATACGCACTTGTCTACCGGCACCAGCAACGACTATGACTAAGATAAACTGATGATAAACTGGCAGAGATTTTAAACAGGTGATAACAGCGAAGACACAGGTTGACATCGCTGGACATTGTCCCAAAGATCGTTGTAGCTGCCGCTAAACAAGCTGTGAAAGTGTCTGGTAAACTCATCAGCGTGCTCTATGCACTCCTCCTGCAACATCGACTGACCTTATTAATTAAGATTAGGTGATGATTAAAGCACAGCAATTTCCCCCCCCCCCCCCCCCCCCCACTTCCCCCTACGCGAGTAAAAGAGGATGATAATGCCTGCGATGCAGTTAACAGCTTAATTAGGTAACAAGAGAATGCGTAGGGCGAGCAAAGATTGATTGGCCTTTAACAGAGACCAGAGAATAAAAGCAACGTCCCCATGAAGACTTGGGATTATGGACGTATTTCTTTAATTTATCGTCCAGAACTGAAATACAATTGCAGTTACCCACTGAGCTGCTGTTGACGTTCGACGGCAAGACAACAGGTAACATACGCCAAGAGGCTAGGAAGGAGGCATTATCAATAGCGACTTGCTGCTGTGCATCCATTTGTTGATTGTGACTGGGGAAATGTTAATTTGAAACTGATTTGCATATATTGGAAGTTGGTCCCTTTCCCTCCGAATCGGATCGATATTTCGTTGATAATTCTTTTTGTTTGAAAATTGAATTGTTCTTTCATTGGTAAACCCACCGTGTGGTAGACAAATTCATGGCCAGCTTATGGATGCAAGGCATAGCCCTTTGTACGAGTGTCGAAAGGTGGGTGAAGATTTTCACATGTTGCTGGTAACGCCATTCAAAATGCACAGCGGGATGGAACGGATTTATGGGCCAAGAACTTTTAAAATAATCCTCAAGGGAATGGAGTCTGTGGGGAGATCTCTCCCACAAGCCATAATGACTTCTGGATTCTTTGATTATGGTCTTTTTTATTTGTTCAGCTTTGCTACAAAACAATAAGGTGCCATCTATTGAGCAGGTATTTTATTGAATGGAGGAGAACTTGCAACGGTTCCTCTGGCCTAATCATATCGTTTAGATTTCCAATCGTATTATGCTCACTATTTTCGTATAATCTTTAAATTGCTCTACTTACCCCGCCCATGAAGAAAACCACTATGGTCGCTAATTAGGATTGTAGTAGAGCAGCGAACAAAAGCAGTTACGATGTTACAATGCTGTGGATGAGCTATGCGATAAACGGAAGAGGTCACCCACAATGCGGTGGGAACAAAGACGTTGATGCATTTGTCCTTCTCATGCACCATTTAATGGCAATACTCTATACTATGAATCTAGATGAGTTAAGGATTAAGCTGCATTGGTCCTAAGCCTGAAGGCGTACTAATTCTCTTCAGCACAATTTTGAATGACCCCATGGCCATCTATGTAAGTACATCTGCCTAGCCAAGGTATGACGAGATTACCGATCCGAGGTCAGGTACAAGCAGTGATTATGGGAATTATTGCTAATTAAAGAATCCAAAAAAAGGCAAAACGAATATAAATCCCATTGCATTCCACACACACACACACATCTACGCTCAAAAGGAAATGTTTCCTGAAGGTCTTCTGAAGCTGACTATGGAATATACCATCCATCTCCCAGTCCACCAGTATGGACTAATTCTGACAAAACTTTAGACAAGATACTTTTTAACAAGTTCTGCTTCTCAACTCAAAAACACATCATAAGGATTCTTTACAAAAGGACTTGCGTTTCTTAGTGATGCAGTCAGTCAGGGGGAGCAGTCGTTTTGCTTATCTCATTTTCTGGTGACAGTAGTCATAATAAATGTCATAAATTTCTGGAATTAAGAAAACGAAAGGAGCTCGCAATAAAATACTTGTGTTGAACTTTATTAAGAACATATTGTGGTTTGTGGCAGCAGCAGCAGGAGGAGGAGAATACAATGAGAGCAATGCAATAGAAAACATTTTCTTTCCTTATTCTTTATATTTGTGTTTTTTTGTGGTACAATAAAATCAACTTTATTAGATTTTGGTCTTTTTGGGTCGATTGGCCGAAATAGAAGGACAACAGAAGAATAGGAGCAGCTGTCTGGGGTGTATCCAGAAGTCGGATGCCTCTCTCTATCTATCTTCCAAGCAAGAATATTACTCGGTTCATACAATAATAAATTATCGATAATTATGAGAGATATGCTCAAAGGTCTTCGATCAAAAGAATGCTCTTTTCTGCTTTTGTGGCAAATGAAAAGAGCAAAGTCAGTCCTTTACACAAATCAAGCTGTCAACGGGGGAAGACGTCCTTTCAAAATGTAAACCAATCCCTTTGTAAACGATATGACGATACAAGAACCACGTGGTGATGATGAGTATATTAACATTTGCCCAACATATGTTTCAAGGATAACAAAGCCACTCACATACACACATACAGTCAGACGGAAAGGCTAACCCACACACTCTCACTCATGTGACCAATATCATCTATATTCCTATACAGGCCAAAAGGCACAGCACGACCATTCAAAAAAACCAATGGCAAACAAAGGAGGTAACCACCAGCGGTGTCCTTTTCATATAGACTTTTGTGTGCGTATGTTCGATGAATAGGAAAATCCCTTGGAGAGGGACGTCAACAGGATATGCATGATCTACCATATACACATGATAGGATTTCACACCTACAAATACATACTCACCGACAAATCACCATCCTCCAAGAGACAACGAAGACAAAGATCCCTAAGACAGACATAAGCCACCAAACAAAGGTGTCGATTTGTACCAAAGTCATCCTGGAGACATTAGCCTTTCTTTGAACACGGCACAACCTCAAACACCAACCAAACTCAAGGAAATACTCAAGCACAGAGGACGTAGCACACATATGATTGATTGTGGTTAGAAATGCATTCATGCATCGACACAGCTCCTTTGTCACTTTCGAAGGAATTCATTCCTGTGTAGAGATTGGACAGTTCTTCGAATACTTCTGAGTTGCATTGTTGTCAGTTCGAATAGTTTGCGGTAAATGAGATTTGCCAAATTATGGGAGTATTGACGGGCAACACCTTCTTCAGTAGTAAATGTTTCCATTTTCTATATCGTGGAGTTGCTGTAGAGGTAAAATCCTCGGAATATTTCATAGAGAGAATCGTATCTCGGAAAGGTGTACCAGAAGTCAATTGATCATTTGTTTGCATAATGAGATTTCTTCAAATCATATTCCCTGGGGGAGGAGGATAATAGACATGTAAATTGAATTCACAGAAGGCTTTCCTTAGAGGCATACAAATCATTATGATTGATGGCGTTAACGAGGACTTCTGCAGTTATGCATGAAATTCATTTGATTCTTGGAGCCTGTGTATCTCGATTAGTTGTACCCAACACATGTTTAAGTTCTCATTAAGCGTTCAACTAGCTCTTAATTGAAATCTATTGGAGATGTCAGTAGCATTCCTGGTTCGGCACGCAATGCAATCACAATTAAATGGGAAATAATAGTTGGCATTCCTAGTTGGCCATTCCCAATGGCCTCAAATGAAAATTAATTTAATTAATTGTTCAAAATACTATAACCTACTCACCAATACATTCTCTTACACACACGCATTCACGTGGGGGAACATTCATCAAACATATGATACTTTTTATTGAATGATAAGTATCACTGCCACCAATGGCAAAGAATCATTTATTGTAGCACATATGTGAGCCAACAGCATTTGGTCACTGTATTATATCATTGTCATTTTGGTAGTTCTTTAATATTCGAAGATAATATTGTGAACTGGGAAGTTTATTTTATTAATTATTTAATTCCCACGAATTTCGCAAGAGTGATAATTTCCCACCCAGATTTGGACTGAATGCACACAACACAAGGCTCCAGGTTAGAATTCGGCAGATATTTTAACATATTGGGAAGGTAATTTTGTCATAATACTTCAATTAATTTTTAAGAAAAAACTCAATTTATTAGCTGGTATATCTTGGTGTTTTTTCAAATAAGTTTTTTTTAAGTTGAATAAAATTTTCTAAACGATGTTCGTTGGTCTAAAATTTCGTTTGTTATGAGAATATTTTTGTTTGGGAGTAGTTTCCACCTTTATCCCCAAATAATAGTGCGATGGTTCATAGTTTTACCCATAATTCATCGAACAATGATACGTTTTCAATTTGGAGTATTTCAAATGCCAATAGCTGTAAATAGAGACATTGGGGCATATGTGAGCTATGGCGTAACAGACACGACATTCACTACAATACGAACAAACAAAAAAAAAAAAAGATAATAAATTAAAGGAAAACTTCCAGGAAACATCAGGAGAATGAATTAAAACATTGTCTCTCTCCCTTTGTTCTTATTGGAGTGGGGGTAGACAGAGGGACAGACAAAAGTCTTAAGTGAAATTTATACAAAGGAACATAAAGGCGCAGAGCTTTAAAACCGAGATGTTATTTTAGCTCCAACAGTACCCACTCTTCTCTCATCCAATACAGCATGGAGGGCTTTAAGAGATACATGGGCAGCGGCACACGCACACCCTCTGAAAGGACCTTTATTAGGTTATCAATGTCATAAGGGAACAATGCCAACAAAAGACCACTGGACACAATTGGCAAGTAACCAACAATGCTTGGCCTTATGGAGCATGTGACTTGAATAGAAATTAGTGGCGCATAAAAAAATGTTCATACCTGGCTGGCTTTGATACTGCTGGCGCAGAAACACATTCACCCACAAGAGTAAAAGTCCTTTTGATTTGCTTTGGATACATTTCGGTTTTCATCCTTAACGGCGGACTTTTAGACTTGGGTCGATGGTCTCAATGCAACGGGCATTCACTGAGTAACCTTCTAAGCTGTTGGCTTTTCCTCCCAATAAGGCAATAAGGTAGCCGAGCTAAATGTCAGGAAACCTTAATACAAAGTCGTCTCGCTCGAAAGCAAAAGATTTGCCATTTATTATTTCTGCCAATAGATTTTTCATCTTGGATTTAAAGAATGTGACATACACGTAACTGGAGGGTCTCTTAACGCGGCCAGAAAACAAAAAAACTTCGGCTAATGCCGGAGATCACAGAGACAACAAGGCAAAGCCACAGTGAGTGCACACCATATGCGTTCAGTGGATTTGAGGCCAGATCTCAACATACACGTCACTTGAATAAATAAATCCCTAAAGTGATGCTTGTTGTACTCTCCCTACACAGGATATCATTTGGGACAGGATACAATTTAGACAAGACATATGTGTGTATTTATATGGGGAAGTATCACACATTTCCCAGGACAGGACTCATACAAATATGGTTTCAAATTTCCGATTTCCTTTCAACACATGTTAGAAGTGTTTAATAATTACTTTATGACTATGGTATGGCATGGCCTGGAGTGGAGTCGAGTCGAGTGGCGTTAAAAAAGAGGACGACATGGTGTTAAAATCATTATCACCATAGACACACTTCTCCTTCTTCTTCATGGCGCGCCCTTTAAATTCGTCACTAGGTGCCTGTAACGTGTAAAATTACTCATTAACATAACAATTTGAAGTTTCCATCAAGGCTACATCTCCAATGGTCTGACGTAAGAAATACAGTTGCTTTGTGAAGGTTAGCAATTCAACACCGGAAAAATGAGCCTAAATTCCTAGGGGAGTTGTTTGATTCTTTACACGTTCTCCTCTAAAAATAATAAACAAACAAGGCTGGCATTACTGGTGCAGCGTCTCTTAATGCGATGTCCTTCGAGGATTTCTCCGAAAATTTCCATGAAATTAGGGAAATTTTAAAAACAAATAGAATCTCGTTACAGGGTAAGTTGCATAGGATTGTCAAAAAAAAATAGTTTTGTGGGTTTTAATATTTTAATTTCGAAGGTAAGGACTGTAATGAGAATCAAGCAATCGACTTTTCGAAATTTTGAAAAGTCGACTTTCGGCTATTGCAGTTTTGCACAATTCGACTAGCAGCTTTACAACTTTTCCAAATTTTGAAAAGTAGATTCTTCACACTTGCGATTATTGAAAAGTCATCTTTTGATGTCGCGTCTTTCGATTTTTTGACGATTTGCCAGTCTA
Source organism: Haematobia irritans (assembly GCF_050003625.1). NCBI lineage: Eukaryota > Metazoa > Arthropoda > Insecta > Diptera > Muscidae > Haematobia > Haematobia irritans. Next base: position 955,410 of record NC_134397.1, read on the forward strand.
CAACAATGTTACCTTTTCATTTTTCGTTAAAGGTCGCTTTGGCCACTACTAAAGCCAATTTGACTATTTGATTTGATTTGACTTGATTTTCTAAAAAAATGAAGCTTACTTTATGTCTTTTGTGGACAAAAAGTCGATTTTCGAGTTTTGGATCCCTAGTCGCGTGACACCAAACAATTTTTAGTGTGAAGCCTTTAATGGAAATCAAACCACACATTCAAAATCGATATTATTTCTTTTGTCTAGAAAGAAGGAACATTTTATTTATACCATAGGAAATTTGTAAATTTCATAGTTCCCCAGCAAAAAAATTTGGAAGTGCTTCTCAAGGCACAACTTTAAAATAACTTCCAAAAATGTCCTCCCAAAGATGTTCTTATTTTAATTTTTTGCCTTACTTCAAAGATCTACAACTTCAGCAGAGAGACGAAAAATTTCAAGATTTGTGTCCTAAATTTAATGAAAAAAAAATGTTAAGCAAGAATTATCAACTTTCATTTAATTAAAATGTCATTTTTTTAAGAATTTTGTCCTTAACATTGCGTAAATTTCGAGTCCTAAAATTTAAGTTGCATAATCTTCCATATTAGGTCAATATTTTTTTCAGTGTAGGATAAAAACAGATTAAGAATTAATAAACTGGTAAAAATTATTTAAATTTAGCCGAAAAAAATGGTAAATCCTTTCTAGAAAAATTCCGAATTTTTGAAAATGTTTAATGACAAACGTTCCAGACAAGCGTAATAATGCATTAAAAATCATAAAAAAATAAAAATTATTTATTTGTCAAAATATCACAAAATTTCTTAATTCACATCCAAAACACTGAATTCACCTCACATCTTAAGAAGCGATGCAAATTCAGAGTAGCGGCTGTTGAAATGGTGGATATCTGTCCTATGACAAGCCCATGTTAAATTCGTCGCTTCTGCGTCAATTTGGCACCACTTCCGAATCCAACCTTTTTGGCGACGCTTTTTTTGCTGGGTCATAATATTTTTTCGTGTTTGAGAACTTGGGAACAAAGTAATAATTATTTTGTTTTTTTAAGTTTATTTTTTCTTCATACAAAAAATATTTTTCCCATATTACATTCTTCTTTAGGAATATCCAATCCATCGATCGACGGACGGACACTTGTTACAATCATGCGGATGTTGCTGTCAAACATAAATTTCAATTCATAACCTTGCTTCATTGTGGCCAAAAGCTACTGGGCCACCGCTGTATATCCGATATTCAATGCCCATTGCCCGAATTTGTTCTCTCCAGCTAGAATATATGACTAGGAAATAAAGTGCACTTGATTTCCGTAAAGTGTTGGTGGCGGAAAAAAATACAAAATATGAATAAAATATCCTCCTCGTTTGCCTTTGTTCGAGGATGCACTTTTCCGTATTTCCCATTCTGCATTGGTCTTGTGAAAGTATGGCCGCTTGTTCGCTCATCTCAGTATTTTTTTAATAATAAACTCTATTTTTTCACACTTATTTCCGGCTTATGTTTCTATATCCGCATGACACACATACACACCCACAGACATATGCGACATACTCACACAAACACACAATGGTCCATCCAAATTCACTTACGAACTCATAGAGCTGAGGAATACACCAAAAACAAAAATGTGCAAAACCAATAAAAACGATTGCAAAAAGTGGGGAAAGTAAAAATAATACAACTGTAAATTTAGCCAAAACTGTGGTGTAATAAATTACGGATGCTAGAAAAAAAAGTAGACTGCACGTTAACATGCTAGCTACAATGGGGATACCCTACGTTAGCCAGTCATACACACCCAAAGAAAAAAATATTTTTCTCCGGAATGAAATTTTAGATTAACGAAAATCTCCTTTGTTGTAAATTATATTCTTCAAGAGCAAATAAACTCGAATTTATGCGTACAACTACAATGATTGTCTGTGCGGAAAGCTGTGCGAATTACCTAATGAAGTTGTTTTTCGCATATCCGTTCTTTGATGGAAAATTTCAACTATAAGACGTCAAGAGTTTTTCCAAAACTTTAGAATTGTATAAACGTTGGTTTCAGTGTAGTTGAATATCGAAAAAATTTATCTAATTATTTGTGGTGGTGAATTTAACTACTTGTAGAACACCGATTTCTAGGACAAAAACAATTTTTATGTCTTTAAAATTCACTATAATCACATTCCCTCTCAAAAAGGAAAGAATTCCTGTATCTCCTATATAGTCGGTTTTGTCCGACTTTAATAGCACTACTACAATATAGGATTTTATTTACATACAATATTTGCCTACGTAAACATTGCAAAATGGTGTGTGTATGTGGACCAGTAGGATGTACGATATATGCGAATACAGATACACATATTTGGGTATTTGTATACTCGTTTGTTGCTCTCCTTGTTTGTGTGGATGTGTAAGTGCAAGGATATATCTACTGAAATGTTTGTAGTTTCCCTTTATTATTTATTTTTTTTTGTTTCATTTTATTTGCATATATGCATTGCCATTGCTATGCGCTACATTTTTGTTGTTGTGTTTTTTCCATTTCAATTCGCAGGATAAGAAGAAAAAAAAAACGATTTATTCATTTATTTTTCATGTTGTTTTAATTAATCTTTATTCATATCGTATGGGCGGTTATCATGGACACTCCCGTAGCTTATAGGAGGGACGTTTCCATTGTCAAAGTGAAGTGAAAGATTGATTTTCAACAAATTGCAAGCAAATGACTCTTTGGGCTTGACCATGTCTAATTTCAGCTATGCTGGTTGAAATGACATGCATATTGTCTGGCCAGGCGCGTATTTTGGTTTTATCTATGAAGAGGATTCCTGTATGTATGCAGTAAGAACATTTTCCGATGTTTTTGAGCGTAAATTAAGATCTGGTCGAGATATAGGGACTAAAATTTTGGGTATACAAAAATCATTACTTACATTACGCATATACGAGAGGCTTTCCATCCCAGCAAAAAGAGCGTCGCCAAAAAAGTAGTGAAAATGTTCTTTTTGGATCCGGAAGTGGTGCAAAATTGACGCAGAAGCGACGATTTTAACATGGGTTTGTGATAGGACAGATGTCCACAATTTTAACAGCCGTTGCACTGAACTTGCATCACTTCTTAAGGTGTGATGCGAATCCAGTGATTTGGATGTGAATAAAAACATTTTGTGTTATTTTGAAGAAAAAATAATTTAAAAATTTTTTATGTATTTTAATGAATTATAACGCTTGTCTGGAATGAACTTCCAGGCAGAATTCTACCTACTGTGACAACCGCGTACAGGAGTAGTTCCCGTATTGTATGAAACATTATGGACGTATAGAATGGGGAGGTGACTTTAAACCACATTAAAATGATCGGTCCCTTGTGGTAGTTCTAAAATGTGTTCTCTAGCAACAAAAATATTTTCGTACAAAAAAATTGACTTCTTAACTTTTTGTGGCAGCTATCGTGTATACCACAAACACGTAAAATTTTATTTCTATAGAAAAGTAAAAAATAGTAAAAAATCTACCAATTTTGGTAGAATTCTACCAACTGTGGGGACCGTGAGGCCAACACAGGCTAGGGATCTACAAATCGAAAATCGATTATTCAAACTTTGGTATGAAAATCTAAAAAAGTTTAAATCGAGTATTATCCTAAAAATAATCGCAAAATCGATTTCAGATTTTCAACTAATTTTAAATTTTGACTAGGAAAAATCGATTTTAGATTTTGAACTATTATTTTTTATACCCTGCGCCACAATGTGGAACAGGAACAGTGCATATGTTTGCAACAACCAGAAGGAAACGAGATAGACACATGGTGTTTTTGGCAAAAAATGCTCAGAGTGGGCTTCTGAGTCGATATAGCCATGTCCGTGAACACATTTTTGTGATCAAAGTCCAGGTCGCAGTTTTAGACCAATCGACTTCAAATTTGGCACAAGTATGTGTTTTGGAAAGAAATCGGTTCAGATTTACATATAGCTCCCATATATAGCTTTCGCCCGATATTCACTTATATGGGCCCAGAAGCCAGAGTTTTATCTTGAGTTGCTTGAAATTTTGCACAAGAACAACAATTAGTACTATAGTCAAGTGTGCGAAATTTTATTGAAATCGGTTCATATTTAGATATAGCTATCATATATAGCATTCGCCCGATATGGACTTATATGGTCCCAGAACCCAGAGTTTTACCCCAATTTGATTGAAATTTTGCACTAGGAGTACAATTAGTAGTGTAGTCAAGTGTGCCAAATTTTATTAAAATCTGTTCATATTTAGATATAGCTCCCATATATATCTTTCGCCCGATATGGGCTTATATATGCCCAGAAGTCAGATTTTTATCCTGATTTGTTTGAAATATTGCAAAAGAAGTGCAATTGGTATTTTAATCAAGTGTGCTAAATTTGATTGAAATCGGATCAGATTTAGATATAGCTCCCATATATATCTTTCGCCCGATTTACACTCATATGACCACAGTGGCCAATCGTTTACTCCGATTTACTTGAAATTGTGCACAGGAAGTAGAATTAACATTCTGACTGTCCGTACCAAATTTGGTTGAAATCGGTTTAGATTTAGATATAGCTCCCATATATATGTTTTCCTGATTTCGACAAAAATGGTCAAAATACCAACATTTTTTAAAATCACCACTGCTAAGTGGAAAACTTGTAGTATGACTTGCCTCATAATTGTTTCAGATTTAAATGTCCCCCATATTTTTTACTAACATTGTGTTCCACCCCAGGGCATTAACCGACTTAAATTTTAAGTCAATAGATTTATAAGAATCCTTAAATATATTGTCGGTTCGGATTTAGATGTATATATATTGTAACATAAACCTTTATATATAGCACCCAAAAAATTTGAAAGATTGGTATCGAAATTGTAGATCCACAAAGTGGTGAAGGGTATAATATAGTCGGCTCCGCCCGACTTTACACGTTCCTTACTTTTTATTTATAGAATTATATTACCAATAGGAATAAATATTCTGCTTTGATTAAATAAAATATCAAATTGTTGGAAATGAATTCTTTGTTTTCAATTTCCTTGAATTTATGTTATACGGGTAATTATTTGGGGAAATGATAAATAATTCGTACATGTTAAAAATGTTATATTGAACATTTTAAAAATATATAGATTTCATAAAATAGAATATTTTATAGAATCATTATCGAAAATCGATTTTTGATTAAAAGATAATAATGAAAAAGTCGAAAATCGATTATTGGTTTGTACTATAGATCCCTAGCACAAGCAAGTAGATCTATTTATACAGCAGTGTATCATGCACACACAACTCAAAGAAACTTTGTTTAGTACAATAAAATAACTTTCATTGCAAATGTCTGATGTCCCGTTTCTTACAAACGATACACCTTTTGGGTAGAATAAAAATTGATATAATGTAACTTTGAACTTTTTGGAGAGATAAAATAAACTTTTACAAAAAAAAAAAATTCTCCTAACGTTTATTTATTTATTTTTTTTTGACGTATATTTACTTTGAAATACTTGTGTATACGTACAAATATTATTGTATTTGGAAAAATTGATAAAAATTTAACTTAACTTAAAATTTAACACATCTAAAACTAGCGCACTAATTCCTTAGATAGTGTCATGAAGCTAAGCTAATGCTTCAGTTGTATTTTTTGTCACCGATCTGAAAAGTCAGAAATAATCTATAAAGGGAAATTGCATTTTACGTGAAATATCAAAATGAACTAAGACGCAGCATGCGATATTCTTTTTGTACAGTCGGGTTGATAGCATACATCTCTATTTGCGTTTATATGCTAATAGATCGTACCTTTCAGGACATCATATCATGAGACAATGAAATGCACATCATAGACTCAATAAAAGTTTTATTAAACGACGAAATGTGTTATGTCAACATAGACCATTTTGCAAATGCAAATATTTCTGGTAGACGACTATAAACTGTTTTGCCATACATCAGTACGAATGCTTCGAAGTCAAATGGCTTTTATCCATCCATAATAGAAACAATCCCTTCTAGTTCAGCCTTTAGACAACCATTGAAACGAACATCCAATGGAATAATTAAAGTTTAATAATTCCTAACAAAAATTGTTGACATTCACAAACTACGAGTCGGAGAAATGCATTTTAAAGTCCCTCCTCCTTTTCAGTGTCATCCCCATCTCCGGGTGATGTGATGAAAGGTCTTAAGATGCCTTGACGAAAAACAAACTCTGCATATTTTTGTAACAGACAACCCAAACATACAAGACACTAGACCGACAAAAATGCCTCAGTAACGAATCTCTAAAACGGATGGAGCTAGCCAAGGAAGACATGAAACTTTTGCCAAGTGATACAGAGAAAATCCTTCGTTCGGATGGCAACTGAGGGCAAACAAACAAACATAAAAGCCAGGACTATGACGTTGTCGCTATCGTCGACAATAACAGGTCCTTAATCCGTGCATCAAACAAAATGTTAATGGCGGGAACAAAGTTGATGATGGAACTACAGGGTTTTATAGTGTGAGAGGTTTGTTTTTTCCGAATCTCTCTACCCATCGAAGAGCAAACATTTTTCGTTTTCTTTCTTGATTTCGTGATGTCGTGACACATGATATCGTGATTTCCATTGACTTTGGTCTAAGATTGATTTTCTCTTGAGGCCACACAATGGTTGACCTTTCTTAAAAAAAGAGTTTGCATAGACGACAACGGGTGCGTGTATGGGAAACATCAGACCCACAGCTCCAAAGTGCCACGTGTCCAGGCCATCAGGGATAGTGTGGCAGATATTCCTGTGAAACGTTAGCAACTCTCAGTGACTACTTCACTCATCCTTGGATGAAGTGTAATGGCAGAAAGGAGTGTTCCACGAGGTTTGTGCACTTTAAACCATTCTCTTGGTCTTTGTTAGCCAGTTTGTTTGCTCTCATCCCACACTGTGGCGAATAAGAATCGAATCGAAACGAAACTAAACATTCATTAGAGATGCAGAAACCGGAACTTTGTTTATTTTAATTAACACAACTTTTATGTCAGTGAACGTTTGAAGGAGTTTGTTTCACGAACTCACTCACATATTCACCGATACAATTTCGCCCCCCATCAACAAGTGCTGTGATGTCGTTTGCCAGGCAACTTTGGCCAAGCATTACCGAATTTCCATATGAATCTGGATCGAAAGAATGGATTTCAGGGTCTCGTAAATGCCGACTGGGTAAAGCATTATCAGCACTTGTTGGCAGGCATTTGCCAGGGGAAAGGGACTCACAGTATTTGCTTTCTTTTGAAATTCAAATGTCCATATCCCCCCTCCCCCAAAGTCAAAATTTGAAATGGTGAAAGTTTTACTCTACTATGGCAAGTGAAGCGTCGTCAAAGTTTTTCTGTTCATTCTTTAGTGGCATAGCTATTAACCGGACACAGAGAACTAAGCCCATTGTCCTTGGTTTAATGATCGAAAACTATCTGACAAAGTGTTTGTTTTAAGGTCCTGCAAAGCAAATGACTAAACTCACAAACTAAAGAAATGACAAACAACAAAGAGTCGGTCGTGCGAAACAAATAAATAAATAATTGTCATCTTAATGTGGCCTGCCATTTTTGGGGGAAATAAGATGTGAAAATTAAAAAAGTGAATACATTTTTGGCAATTTCCTTGGAAACCAATTCAAAAGTTCAATTTATCCCTTGAAATTAAAAAACAAAATAATAATAATAATAATAACCAAACTTCAAAATGTCATCAACATAGGAAGATTCGACCGTACAGAAGGGACAATGCCGGTTGTACCAGAGGGGTCATATTTTCTAGTCCAAATAAGTCTTTACCTGCAAACGGTGTCCGCACCCAGAGAAGGAATATGATCACTTAAGAGCAAAATGTTATTTTTGGGTGGTGACCATGTAACATGGTTTTCGCAACCATGTTATTGTCTCGGAAATCATGTACCTGATTTCGGCAAGCAGGTTATATTTGACGAGAAAATAACATTTTAGTGACAAAAATGTTACATGGTCACCATACAAAAATAACATTTTGCTCTTGAAACATGTTTGAGGTGATCATATTCCTTCTCTGCGTGCGGATCCAAATGTCTTAATATATAGTGATATTTCTGTGCTCATGAGTGTAAGAGCTTCACGGTCCAGTGGATAGTGTGTTGGCTTTCAAAACGAATGATCCATGATTGTGAAATATAAAAAGATATGAAACCGGATGTTTGCTTAATAACCTAATGTGGAAGTAAGAGAAATATCGGTAGAGTAACACTATCTAGAAATTTAAAAACAATTTTTTGAGGTACACTGAAAAAAAAGAATGCCCGATTCCAAAGATTTTGTCTTTACTTTAAAAATGTTGGTATTGATTCCGAGCCAAAGAAGCGGAGAATACAAGTAAGGATACTTTTAAGACACAATTCTCTTTTAAATTTGGGTTTTGTGTACTTGCTTCTAGGAAGCAAATTCTAACTTTTCGCTTTTTAAGCTTTTTTTCTTCATATACTAAGTCCTTTAAAAACGAGTAAATGACAGCTTTATTTCCCAAATTCAGACTCGACTTCCAGTAGAAATTATGCTATGTTTCAAGTAAAAAAGTCTTTAAAATAAAGTGTTGAAAAAACATGTCCTATTTTTGAACGATTTTTGTTTTGAAGTCAAGAAGCAAAAAGACAATAAATTTAAAGAAAATTCCATAAATTTTAAAGAATTTTTCTGAATTTTTAAAGTCAAGTTGACCTTAGCCCTAAAAAATTTTCTTTCATGTTATGGTACCCATTTTTCAGTCAAATCACTTAATTATAAGGACAATATGACTTAGTTGAAAAGTTTATCGACTTTTGGACAAAGAAAAAAACTTTATACTAGAGAAATGCGTCTTTTATGTACAATTTGCATTCGTATTTTAAGGACATAAAATCTTTGGCCTCACGACAATATATTTTCAGTGCAGTATTTATTAAATTACTTTACTTACTGTAAAAGTCGCCAACGTTAATTACAAAAATAATATACTATTCTCCCAAACAATCTTTTATACAGCGAAAAGAAATTTCCAAACAATATTTGTTGGTGTAACCTTTGCTTGGGGGAAGTTATATATTTGGATTTATATATAAATCGCAAATATTAGTTCGCTTTTTTGCTTTGCATTTAAGATACAAATGATCAACATATTTAAAGCCGATTTCATTAATTTTGAAAAAGATACCATTACTATTAAAGTCAAGTTGACCTTAAACGCAAAAAAATAATTCTTTCCTCCCAAACGAAATTTTAGACAAACAAAGTTCGATTCTCAATTGGTTTTCGCTGTAAGGAAGTGTATTTGGAAGAAAAGTATATACTTTTTGTGATAAACGTTTATTATTTTCCAGGATGGAAAAACAATTTCATAAAGACTCCAGATATGTTCGGAAGATTCCGAAAAAATGTTCAACATTACATTTTACTATATTAAATTTTAAACTGTAAAATGTGTCTTATTAAAAACCTAAAGTCGGAAAAGAACAATGTTTTTGATATAAACGAAATGGACTGTGTTGTTTCAAAAATAACTTTTTTATTGAAAAAATAAAAATTTTGTAACAAACGAATTTTTTTGGTGATAAAAGTTTAAAATTTTCGAAGCAATTCAAAAAAATCTAACAAAAGAAAAACGTTTTCGGTACACGTTTTCCAAACGTTTTTTTTCTTTGCGTGTAGTCACACAATTTTTTTCTTGTAAAGATATGCAGTTTTAAGTCGAAACACTTAACAAACTATACCTTTTGGACAAGGAAAGAAAATTATATAAAAGGAATGCGTCTTGTATGTTAAATAAAATTCGCATTTATATTTTAAAGACATGAAACCTTTGGGCTCACGAGAATATTTTTTTCATTGTATGCATCGCTTGTTTTTCTTCTTTCCATTGAAAGAAGAGTTTTTTTTCTAAAGAATGACATTTTAGACAAACGAAGTATTTTTTAACGCTAAAAAATAAAATAGAACAGATTAGAGACAATCGTTGCATCGCTTGTGATGATGATGCTTTTGAAGAAAATATTTTATAGAAAAGGGGTATTTCGTTTAACTAAACTTTCGTTCCTGGGAATTGAATTACACTTTCTTTGTGTGTACATAGACATCAGCTTTTAAACCTGTAAAACTTCTTTTATATCGATTTAGATTATGATGTAGTTAAATTTGTGTGTTTGCAGGTTTTAAAACGGAATCATTCATAGATCCAAGTGACTTATACATTGTATTTGGCAATATAGTTTTTGTACGACAAATTGCTTCGCATTTTATTTTAATTCATCATGTCTGATATATCGAAATCAAAAAATAAGCACTGCAAATGGTGAACATTTTCAATGCATACTATTCAGAGTTTCTTATGTGGAATTATCTTTCTTCTTTAAATTGTGGTTATCTGTTTCTTTTCAAAAAATTTCACTTTATTATTATGTTTGAAATTTTATTGTGGCATCCTAGCTCATTTTTCCCAAGCTTACCCAATCAATATTTTATATTGACTCTCTGTATGTGTGTGTGTGTATCAAAAATGTGAAAACCCTAAAGTGTTCGTGATCGGATTAGCTTATTACCTTTAACGATAAAAGAGGAGAAACCACAAATACTCCCAGCAACCACCAATGGCTGCAGGAATAGTAAAATTCCAACTATAACAACAACTACAAAAACAAAGGGAAAAAAATCTAATACTTTTTCAATTTCTTTTCATTTCTCATTCAATAGATATTTAACCCCCCCTCCCACACACACATACATACCCACAAACATAGAGCTCAGAAAACAACTCTAGCAGGGGATTTCTTTTGAGAGCTCCACAATCCGGTGTACAAGCCATGATAACTTGTGTGTATGCAATAAATAGTAATTGCATATTGCAGTTGGAAGCATTCATCCTTTCCGCCATACCCCTCCAATATTCTTGTAGCAGTATTGGCAAGACCAAGGAAACCAAAAATAATAAAAAAAAAAAACACCAAAGTCAAGCATCCACTGCCTCGAAAGAGGGAAACCCCAAACAAACTTGTGTTGGGAATAACTGTTGCATTCTTCCTTTTTTCATCTCTTCTTTTTTGTTTGTTACCACACCAGACACCAAACAACATTACGACCGCATACTACTGCGTCCTGTGGGTGGCTATTGCAAGGATCTCTAACAACTGATGGGGGAATGTGAAGGAGTATGTAAGCTCTATTGCTGCATACAACCACAAGTAACAACATAATTTTCAATGAATTACACACATTTCAGCTCTCTGTTGTTGGCCCTCCTAAGCTCCTAAGCTTAGGAAACACATGTGTCAATGTCTGTGAGGGGGAGCCTGGAGGCAACTTGTATGCAATAGCTAGGAGTTACTAGACTCATGTTCATCATATCTTCGCAAGGCTTACAATTGAAGTTTTTATGGGGCTTTTACGAACAGTCCTCCACATTTCCAATATCAATAAATAAGTGCCCCTACCCTGATCCCTGTGAAGCCCTGAATGCTTGTGGTACTCGGTGCAAAGAGTAGACCAGACATTCTGGGCCTCCGTTGGTTAGTGGGCTAAACACACACGTGGGCTTTCTTCTACGAAGCCAAGGTGGCAATTTGTGGTAGTACTTGGAATTCAATAATGGCCAAATTTTATGCTCCTCGTTGTGCATATGTAAGCAAAATTATTTATCTAATGTTGGATGGAATGGTCTCTTTCTACCCGGGCAACAGACCAAAAAGCTCATCATTTGTGGCTATTGTTTGTTTTTGGGACCTGTGTTTGCTTGGCAAATGGAAAAAGGCTTTGCATAGGCTGCTCTATTCGAGGACGAGGACGAGGAGGGGGAGAATTGGTGAAATTGGAGAAACATAATTCCTGATGAGTTTTTGCAGATGTACAAACGCATGGCTATAATTATACACAATCAGCATAAAATTGTTAATAAATTAACATTTTCACTAAAATTTGCATAGCATACATAATAGAGAGGTACGCTCATACGATTCATGTGTTAGCCTGAATCCTAGCAAAGCCATGAATTATTCATAGAGTTCGTTACGACCCCATCGCACAATGTCCTTGGTCCTTGTAGCCATATAATCTTGATATGAATGTCCACTCTCAATCTCATCAGGCTATTAAGAGAACATCAAAGAGGGTGTGGGAATCAAGTTAACGTGGTTTCAGTGGGGCAGGGAGGTTTGCATAATGACAGTGATTACTTTTGTTGCGTTTGGTATATTTTTGACCCTCAGGTTGTTGCATTGACTGATTTGCATGTATTTCAGTGAGGACAGTTGTCGCATAATTTCTGGTCAATTGCAACATCACTAGCATCTGCAAATGTGGCCTAGCATTTGTATGCAAATCCAGGCATTGGTCAATGCATAATCGCTAAAAATGACCAAGTCATCAACAACCAATTAATGAAATTCGAATCGCCATTCTAGCTGGAGGGAGTTTCGAGGAATTGATGATGAATACGACAAAGCTTTGATTTTAATGGTATATGAGGGAGTATCATAGGATTCCAAATCTTTAAGAAACCTTACACCTATGATATGCGAGAAAATTTTGTGATATACTATCAAAGGGAAAGTTGGGCGGACCAGTAGTATCATCCCAACAGAATTTGTAGGTTAAAAAAAAATTGTCACTGAATCTGTGAATTATATCTTTCCTACTTAGCGGCGAAGTGTATAGAAAAGGTCACGTACCCTTATCTTATCATGCGAAGGATGATGTGCATCAGTAAATATGCTTGCTATAATGCCAAAGACAGTTGTGAGTGTGCCAAAATCCTAGATTCACACTTAACATTAGAAAGTGTCAGAGCTCAGCCATAGCCTAAAAGTTGGCAACACTGATTGATCAGAGAGAAAATCTCCAAGAAAAGGCATCACAATGCATCTGTTGCCCAAATGACCACCCTAACCAACTGTACTATAGAAACTACAATTCAACTTGATTTGTTTTTATCATATTATACTTCCTCCGCTCTTACAATGTTGTTTTGAACTCCTTATGGATGTCCCATTTAAGTTCCTATTCAAAAACGCATATATATATAATTTTATTGGTCAAGGGAAGGAGCAACAACAAGAGCAATGATTATGACAATCGGTAATGAAGGCATAAATATTTCCCTTGAGCATAATTGTCCTACAAAATGCACAGTGGTTAGACTCTGCGCCTAATCGATTTTTTGTCACAAAAAAGTCTAAGTTGACATTTTATAATCTCCAAATTAGACAAATCGCCTTTATAAATTTCTTAAAATCGATTAATCGATGTTTGATGATAGCAAATTGAAATATTGATTTCGGACCATATACGAGGGCGGTTAGGAAACTTCTTAGCCTATCAACGAAAGTGAATAGTTAGTTTTTCAAAAATATTTTTATTTTTTAATATAATTTCCTGAAACTTCAATACACGCTTTTCTAGCAATTATATCCCTTGATTAAATAAGTTTTCCTCTAGGTCTTCAAAAGAGAGGTTTACAACTATAATTGCATCTTCATTTGAGGTAAAACGCTGCCAGCAACGATTTTTTTTAGATTTGGGAACAAGTAAAAGTCACTGGGAGCTAAATCAGGAGAATAAGGTGGGTGGTAAAGCAACTCGTACTTTAATTCGTTGATTTTAGCCCTTGTTAAAACACTCTTGTGTGCTGGTGCGTTGTCTTGATGAAAACTTATTTTTTTGTGTTGTCAGCCAGGACGTTTTTCTCGAATTTGTACATTTAATTGATCCAAAAGGTTGCAATAGTACTCTGAATTTATTGTTTTACCCTTTTGCAGATAGTCAATCAATAAAATACCTTTGAAGTCCCAAAAACCCGTTGCCATAACCTTACCAACCGATTGAATTGTTTTTGCCTTCTTTGGGGCACTTTTTCCAGCTTCAGTTCATTGTTTGGATTGTTCTTTTATCTCTGGAGTATAGTGGTGGATCCATGTCTCATCAACAGTTAAAATCCATTTTATTTCGCTTAAAACGATCCAAACAAGCTTCAGAAATGTTCATTCTTATGCGTTTTTGATCGACTGTTAACATCTTACAGAAAGCTTTTTCATCTATACTTCTTCATGCAAATGGACAAGATCATTTGAGGTGTCCATGATATTAGCAATTTCACGCACTTTTATTCGTCGATCATTTAATACCATATCATGCAATTTGGCTACAATTTCTGTTGTTGTTGCTGTTTTTGGACGTCCTTTACGTGGTTCATCTTCAATGCTTGTACGACCACGTTCAAATTCAGCAACCAGCGTTTTTTGTGCTATGCTAAGAAGTTTCCGAACTGCCCTCGTAAAGTAATATGTTCTTGATCGAGGTGAAATTTTAATACGAACTATGGTCAGTCTCCATTATTTGCCATTGGCTAAAGCCATATATTTTCAAAACTCGAAGATGGGTTTTATTTTTAAGTGCAAATATATAATGTTCATAAACCACTATAATATGTTTGGGACATAAATGTTAATATGTTAGAACATGTTATGTTTTGGGACATTACATTTTCTTAAAAATAATATATCTGGATGCAAACATATATAAGTTTGGAAATTTCGTATAAAACGTGTGAGAGATAGTAGAAGAAAAGATACAAATGGTGACAGGATAGATAACGAAATACAGACAAATATAGATATGAAAATTTAATTACAACATAAGTGTAGGATGCTGAGTATTCGTTCATTGTTGCTTATCGACTTAAATTTTTTTTTAATAAATTACAAACATACGTGCTTATTTGTATTCCAACACAATTATAATTAAGACATTTTGCTGCAAGCGAACAAATGTTTAGAAACTGGAATTAACTATTTGGAACCTTAAACAATGATATGCTTAGGGTTAAACGTAACATGTTTGCATAGTACAAATGTTTTTTTTGTTTGAACAAATTCTTAAAATATATATATGTTTAAAGAAGAATATGTTTGGGAGTATATGTTACAGAGATGATATTTTTTTAGGGTCTAGTTATTGCTCTAAAATTTGGAACAGATTTGGCTAAAGTGAGGTTCACGTCAATCTCGAAAGGGTCTTCCATCTTAGACTGAGTAATTACTTTTTTAAGGTACCACCGTGGTGCAATGGTTAGCATGCCCGCCTTGCATACACAAGGTCGTGGGTTCGATTCCTGCTTCGACCGAACACCAAAAAGTTTTTCAGCGGTGGATTATCCCACCTCAGTAATGCTGGTGACATTTCTGAGGGTTTCAAAGTTTCTCTAAGTGGTTTCACTGGAATGTGGAACGCCGTTCGGTCTCGGCTATAAAAAGTAGGTCCCTTGTCATTGAGCTTAACATGGAATCGGGCAGCACTCAGTGATAAGAGAGAAGTTCACCACTGTGGTATCACAATGGACTGAATAGTCTAAGTGAGCCTGATACATCGGGCTGCCACATAACCTAACCTAACCTAGAGTAATGAAAAAAACCGGGTTTTTTGAAAGTAGGGTTTCTCGATTTTAAAAGCTCTGACCAAAACTGATGGCCGGTGTTTTTTGAAAAAATAACCGGCATAACCGGTTCAGCCGGTTTTCATTAAAAGGAGGTCCCTTGTCATTGAGCTTAGCATGGAATCGGGCAGCACTCAGTGATAAGAGAGAAGTTCACCACTGTGGTATCACAATGGGCTGAATAGTCTAAGTGAGGCTGTTACATCGGTCTGCCAAATAACAACCTAACCTAACTTTTCCAGGTATTTCATCGTTTATTTTTCGAATCCATTCATAAAACTAATATGCTGCTATTCAATCCAGCATATCATTCAAACACTGTGCAAATCTGTCATATATGAATATTCTTTGTGTTTGAAATCATCTGATATAATTACAATTAAAGACGGAAGCGAGATACCAGTAGACCATTACACTGGAGAAACGAAAAGGAAAGCTGTATTTTGCCTTCTTCATGCATGGCCAAGAGACATAATTAGAGGGTATAAGGCGGCGTCGGTTTTACTCTGTGTTCCAGTCCACAACCAACCAGGTCAACACATGGGCCACAAGCATTCGTGAAGACTTGCAACTCTTTTTGTTTTGGCTGTTAATGGAATGACCAGGAAAATGAAGTCATCATCATAATAAGGGCCTCTTGTTGGTGGGCGTGTCCTTGCCTCCGAACAAATGAACGATTCATGTCTTTAAATAAGCGGGCGTTAACGACAGGTGTGAGACTATTTGGAGGTATCATTGGACGATGGCGAGCACTGCCGTGCACATATCTATGGCCTTTTTTGTACAATTTTAGAATAATTCTAATTGCATGATATTGATTTGAATGCATGAGGCAGCCACCAAATGAAAGGTGATTAAAAGAATTAGAGCACCTGATATTAAATTTTAGTGGATTTAAAAAAAAGCACATGGATTTCAAAAGGAAATGCAATCTTGTTTTATTTGTATCCAAGAAATGTTAGCAATCCTTGATGTTTTGGTAACTGAAATGCAAAAAAGTTAACTCATGTTTTTCTAAGAGAAATTTTAAAAATTTGCTTTTCAAAGTATTTTATGAATTTGAAAGCCATTAAAACCATAAATGGCACAACAAAATTGGAGTGCTTTAAATTGAAACATAAAAAATGAATGGATAGAAGAACTCATCAAGCGAACTTTTATGCAAATTTGATTTTATTATCAACAACAACGGAGAGAAATTACAAAAATATGTAAACCGACCGTTATTTATGTGAAATATGATGATTTTTCATACTTCCCAAATCCCATCCCCATGTTCATATAAAAGCAACAAGAACAACAGCATTCACAACCACCTTCACAACAACAACATTGAATAAAGAAACATTTTTTATTGTTATTTATGAGCACAAGATTTGCCCATACATAGATATAAAGGCTTAAACAAACACCAATTGAACCATAGGGTGGAACGATAAATGATGTGGACATGCACGGATGAAAAAGAATGTTTTTCATATGTTTGGCTATAAACATTATATGTTTGGAACACAAACTTTTAAACACAATATTTTTGAGTGCAAGCATATAATGTTCATAAACTAGCATAACATGTTTGGAACATATATGTTAATATGTTAGAACATATTATGTTTGGGACATAAAATGTTTGTAAATATAATATGCTTGGATGCAAACATATACTAATTTAGAAATAGCCTTTAAACATATATGTGTTTAGTAGCTTGGACCGCTATTTAACAGGGAGCGATATTGAATTAAGTTGGTGGTTGTTGCTTGTTATTACAAAATTAACATTTTATTTTTCCTTGGGCAATTGATCAGCTACTTCTTTGATCCTTACAAACTGTGTGGTCCGCTGTTCGAATCCCCGTCCGGCAAAAGGTAAAATTAAAATAAAAAAATCATACAATTGAATAATTTCTTCTACAATGTTTGTATTACAGAAAAAGGTGCTAAGAACTAAAAAATCTCGTGGAAGTGAGAAAGATGTGGGGGAATATACAATTGGGCAGAAACAAAATTTTGAGCATTCAGGTCGAAAATCTATGTTGTTAGCACCTATATTACCTGTATATTTTCATAATTCATTATGATTGTAAATATATAAATAAATAAATAAAATTTTGAGCACAATATTGTTTGGGAGAATTTTTTTTGAGCATATAATATTTTTGGGTGCAAAATGCTTCCAAACATATTATATGTTCACATAATAACATATTGTTTTTTTGGAAGACAACATTATTGAATTTGGATGCAAAAATACTAAATGTTTGGAACTTAGACTACCCAAACATATATTGTTTAGACCAATATGCTTTCAAACATATTATATATTGGAAGAGATCAAACATATGAATGTTTGGGCAAAACCCAAAAATGTATATGCTTGAAGCAAAATATGTTTGTGAGTATATGTTACAGAAGCGATTTTTTGTGAGCGTGTGGAATGTAGGATTCAAAATTATGTCGAATGAAATGGAAAGTTTGAAAGGAATAATTGACAACTTCCATTTTCCAAATGTAATAGTTATGTGCTCCAATTCCAGTGTCTGGATTAGAAAAGTGGAAAATGTGATGCGCAAATACAAAAGAAACAAAAGTTTCAGGTATGATTTTAGAATTTCACATTCACTTGGGTGCATCTGGCATACAAATTATAAAAATCATGTCGAGTTCCAAAAATTTTGTTTTTACACTAATAAAGTGAGGATATTGTTCGGACACAAATCTCTTTTAAATTTATATTTTGCGTACTTGATTCTAGGAAGAAAAGTTTAATTCATTCGTTTTTTTTTTTTGTCACATTTTGCCTTGTACTTAAATTCCCACATTCAGCCTCGACTTCAAGTAGAAATTTTGCTTTGTTAAACGCTTTTTTGTTTTGTATTAAAGATACAAAAATTCAACAAATTTAAAAACGATTTCTTTAGTTTTGACGAATTTTTCATAACTATTAAAGTCAAGTTGACCCTGATCAAAAAAAACTTTCCTTCATGTAAAGTTACCCAAGTCGAAGCACTTAACTATTAGGACAAAGCGACTTCAATGAAAAGTTTATAGACTTTTGGACAAGTAAAAAACAGAGAAATGCTAAGCATAATTCGCATTTTAAGGACATGAACTCTTTGCCCTCACGACAATATTTTTCAGTGTAATAGGTGTTATAGCCGGATTATTGCAACCTTAGACTTCCTTGCTAGTTTGTTTTCACTATGGATTCAGTCAACAAGTAGTTTTCTGACAATAGAAGTTAAATCATAAAGAATTTAAAACTCTAACCCACCCTAATACATATTTACAATGGCATTGGGCAGAAAGCTAAAGACAAACTATTTTCCGGCTAAGGCTTCTTAGAAAATAAACAAAAGAGGAAAGGCTTGAATGGCTTTTATGTTGAAAATCCTTTGGCTCTACGGACCAAGTGTATATGAATGGCCCCGCCGCATACACAACAACACGGAAACCTGTGATCTTTAAGGACCAAGTCTTTTGTGTGGTTGTGAATGAAGCTCCTTTTTACGATAGTGCGTTATGCAAAATGTCTGCTGAAAATTGTCCTTTTCATATTCTGCCCATACAACGAAAACTCAGACAGACAAACAAAGACACTCGCTTACTCAACCACATAGGCAAATGAACATGTTAACTTCATTTTTATGTAAATTTTTCCCAAAAAAAAAGAGAAAAAAGTTTGGCGTTTTCTTTTTTTTCGAAACGTTAAAGAAGCCTGTTTTGAATATGAATGACACGAAAATTCACAATTTTTTCTATGGTTGTTATTGTTGTTCGTCCGTATGTCTGTCTGGATGAAGTTTTCATTTTATTCACTGGCAGAAAAACACACCTCACCCTGGTCACACACATATACGCACATTTGATGCCGGTGTAAGTTGCACTTAATGCCCACCACCCAGAGAGAGTGATTATGGTATTTTAAGTGTTTGCATATTGTTTTCTCTCAGTCCTAGCCCAGAACATCGCAGCAGTGGTTCTCACATATACACACATGGACTGACACACATACACACACACGTACCTAATTAAAGACACACGGTGAAGAAAGTCCTTTGTTTGCCCAAGCCATTTGAATAAATATGTGATAAATATAAATTGTGTTAAAAACGCATCCTTATGATAATCCTTAATGAAGAGTCGTTGTCGTCTAGTTTGCCATCCACCCAACATCAAAGCGATGACAACAAGGCTTTGGAGGCAGCGGCAGCGATGTGAGGTGATGCGCATGTTTGTTTGGTATTTTAAATATTTTTATGCTGATTGTGGTTACTTTTCCGAATCATAAATTTCCTTAATGCCTTTGTTTACATGGCAAGCCTTGTGCCCATTAAGCGGAATTAACAATATGTCCGTCCGTCCGTCCGTCCGCTTTAAGCCCTTCGAAATGGTGACATTAACAACGACATATGCATATCGTCTCAGATAAAGGATAACGCACATGATGGGTTTCCATCATCCCTTGCTTTTGAACTCTAACTCGTTCAGTCATGCGTGTAGGCTTCTCTTTTATGCCGTAATTGTTTTTGATAATAGAGCTTTTACGAAAATTATCAATCGACCCAAGATTTTCATATCTGTTGAAAATCCCTCCAAATGTTTTACGATTCCATAGTGTGTAAGGGTCCACACACTTTCGTAGTAATTTTTGTTCACTTTCGAAATCATAATTGAGATTTATCCGGCCAATAGGAGGGGAAATATACAACGAGAAAATAAATACTAAAAATATGTGCGTCCACACAGGAAAAATGAAAAAAATTGAGATCATTGGACATAAAACTGGTTAGTTCATCCCAAGAGAAAAGTACGGAAATCTCATAATAATTATTAAAATCACCATTATTTGACCGTTGTGGCAGTTTTACTTCTTATAGTTCATCGCTTATTTGTACTTCCATTCCATAATGGAAAATTGAAACCGAAAGGAAACAGATTCTGTGTATGGTTTTTATACCAACGATTTGAATTCACTTTATAAATGGACTCTTATATTTCTCTAACTTCTATATATGTTAAGTGAGAACTTTTCGCGCAACCGAAATTTGCGCGCCGGCAGCCATAAGAATCCATCCGTCTTGGTTTCTCTACACTATCTCCTAGACGTATCCCTTAAGTTGCCTTCGATCCATGGTACATCCATCTGCTGCAAAAGCTGGACAGTGACGGGATTATTTAAACTTACTTGATAATTTTTTCATGTGTATGCTATCGGCTGATGTTTTTTATGTGTCCTATCCTATCGACTATTGCCTATCGGTCTGCAATTGAGTCAGTTATTTATGCAGTTTACCGCGAAATAGGATTAAGTTCTTAACATACGAACCCAATCAAACTGACACCATACGGCAGCTCAGACTTGGATTGTCTGTCACATTGACGACATTCAGTCACTCAACTACTTCATTGGTTCCATTCTCTACTCTGTCGCAAACACACATATGGACACTTTCCGTGCAAATCATCAGAGTTTGAAATGATTTACGAATATATCAAAAAATGTTTGCTCCTTCTTTTGGGGTTATGCGAGCCAAGGGTTTCTTGCATGCTTTGTTTTGCATTTAAGGATTTGCTGATTGCGTTCCTTTTGTAAGCGGAAAAATCCCTCAACGAGAATCACCACACGATTGAAAAGCGATTCAGGACTTTGCATATTAAAGGATTTGCTTTTGCCTTTTTACAATCAAAGGCAAAATAGGAGATGGGGTGAACGAAAATAATGATTATCAAAGATCGAAAAGTAAAAAAACACTTGATTGAAAAGGACCACAGGAAATCAATAAAGCATGAATCATACCTAAAGGATCTGGTCGCTCAATCTGTGAGATTTGCCCCACTGAAAACTCCTTTTCCTACTCATCCTCCTCCTCCCTCCTTCCCCAGCCAAAAGAACAAAACAAACATTTTAAGTGTATGGCTGCTTTTTACATTTTTTACACACATTCCAACACAAAATGTAATTTATGTAAAAGCCCAACATTAACTTGAAATTACCTATAAAGGTCCTTTTACAACTTCTCGGGGCCGCAATCATTCAAGAGGCTCTGCTGGGCAAAGTTTTGGGTACGAAATTGGAAAATGAAAATTTATGAAACGTAAAATTTGTGATGATAGATGAGTCCCTCAAAATCCTTCGACAGAATTAAATCCCCACCATTAGATTGTGTAATGTTACAACAAGTGGCCTTCTCCCCTCCCCCCGCCAGTATCTATCTTCTTCAGTTGGCCAATTCAAATGAATGAATACAATATCCAGCTCATTTTTATATGGATTTCCTTATTTCTCCATCATACACGTTTTTATATCAGATTTATTATTGTTGCGTTATACACAACATAAAAATTATTTAAATTATGCAGAAAAACAAGTTGGTAGAAAAGAGGCCTCTCCTGAACAAAAATCCAAAAAAAAAAAAAAAAACAAAAGACAGCTCAGCATCGAAGCCGAAGGACCAAATCCGAAATGGAAATCTACCGACTGACTGGGAATGAGAGGAAAACAAATAAAAGTGAAATTGTAAATAATGTTAATGTTTCATTCACAAGAGTGGCGAAACATCGAAGGATTTCACGCTTGTTCACTCATAGCGATGTCTTGCGTGTGCTTCTCTTCCGAATAATAAAAACAGGGCCAAGTACGTACTACTCGTTGAAATGTATGACTGGTAATTCCCATAAATGACATGAGATTTCCGAGATTCAAGTTAATGTAAAAACATAATTTTCTCAAGTTCCTTCCAACATTTCCTGCGGTTGTAGAGATTCATAAGCAAAATGTAGGCAAATCATCAACATGCGACGGAATTGAAACTCTCACACACACACACACGCACTTGAGCAAATATTCAATACACAGGAAAGCTCACTCATTCAAATGTACACGATTTTCATGAGGTTAGGTAATGATCTGCATAACTCAGTAAAGTTAATGGCATTGCATTGCATTTTAATAAAGAACGAAAAAATCTCATATATTTTATCATTTAAGTATGGATTTCATGGACTGTTTGTGTTACATACCAAGTTTTATTAACACAAATTTCCGCTGGAAAATTTTGCAGCTTTCCAAAGGGATTTTTAATACATTGATTTCATTGGGTTGTAGGAGTTTTATCTAGAAACTTTGGATTATTATCTCAAAAGATTTTATTGATCAAACATCTCTACAATATCCCAGCAAAAACAAGTGTTGCCAAAGAAGCAACGAAAATGTTGTTTTTGGATCCCGATGTATTGCAAAATTGGATCAGAAGCATTGAATTTTACATGAGCATGTCCTAGTGCCAAAGATAAGAGCATGTGCTGCAGTAATTTTGCATTAGTTCTTCAGAAGCGGTCTTTAGTATTTCGGATAAACTTGGAAATTAAATCTTTTAATTTTTATCTGCATGTAAAGGCATTTTGAACAATGCATAGAAATGAATCGGCACTAATTCCGTATAAATTTTGGAAATTTTCATAGTTTTATTTGTTCTTAAAATTTTTTTATCCGGTATATATTAATTTAAAAACATATAATTATTATATATTACCTTGAGGTAATCTATGAAAATAAGATCTTTCGCTACACTCAAAAAGGAGGGCGCTTTGTTGATTTAAGTAAAATTTTTGCTTTAAGGACGTCAACTCATAATTTTACAAAAAAAAAAAAAAAATAAAACAGTTCATATTTTCCTAACATGGAAGAAGTTCGCTTAAATTGAGTTCATAAGTCTCTCGAATGAGTTAAGTTTACTAAAAGTTTAGCTGTCTTCCCAGCAAAAACTGGGTAAGCACTAGTGATTCTTCCAATAATACCGGTAATCAAAAACTTACTACTTGTAGTATTACCTGGGATTTAAAACGAATAACTTACCAGTGTAGACCAAAAGTGATTCCTTTTATTAATACCAGTAATTAAAATCATATCTTGAGGTCCGGGTTCGAATACTGCTGAGACTCTCTATTTTTAAATTTATCT